>NC_032025.1:16081071-16111567 GCF_001865875.1 Lupinus angustifolius | reverse complement strand
GGATTGTAACACCGCGAATTTTACAATTTTGAATTATAAGATTTTATTAATATTGCTATTAATTATATTTCCGAAAATAAATTTATGGGAATTTTCGGTAAAGAATTAGACGAAACTCTAGTTGAGTTTTAGTCTTGTAATTCTATTTCCAATTTAGTGGTAAATTTTCATGATTTTCGGAGATAGTCGGGGACAAATCTCACCTGGTACGGCTCAAAAAGCGGTTTTTGAGTTCCGTAACTCGGAATCGAATTCCGATTGCGCCGTTGGCTTCGTAATTTCATTTTGAGTCAATATAAACCCTGAGTACATCCATGCCTATTTTCTAAATATTTTCCACTCGGAATGCCGAAATCCGAAATTCTAATCAGATATTAGGTTCGGGCGATTTATAATACCCGATCGAGTATTGACCGATAATACTCGGGCATATTTAGCGCACGTGTCCACGAAATGGTCATTTCGCATTGGGATGTGAAAGTTGACTTCCAAAAAGCAAATCTCATATCACTTTCTCAAATATCTCATGAGCTCATCATTAGCCACCCTAGGAGATTTTTCATGATTGCCTAGAGGGAAATTTCCCTCTCTCCTTAAACCCTCACACTTCACTCTCACACTCTCTCATTTTCAAAATTTTCCAAGAGGAGGTAAATCATCTCTTCATCTTTTTCTCTCATTTCTCATTGTTTCTTCCATCTTCAATCCTTGATCTCTCAACATTCAACCAATGGATGTTGATGAGATTTAAGTATGTTGTTCATGAGCATGTCAAGAACATATTCAACCGTTGAAATTTTCTAAAACGCTTTCTAACTCATTTTCTTCTCAAAACCGAAAATGGTGATGTTCTTGAACTTATGAAAATATTTTGTTGAAACCATGAACAAATTGTGTTCATGGAGTTGTTATAATGTTTTATTACATGTATTCGGTTGTTTTAGCCAAAGTGGATGATGATGAAATCAAAGGAACCTTTAGGAAGTATTTTGAAAAAATGAGAATGTATGTATTTCTAGTTGTTTTTAGTCTTAAACCATGGCTTGGAACAAGTTGGAAAAAAAATAGAAACTTGTAAAAAGGATTTTAAGGTTTATGAGTACATGAATGCCTCATAAAACTCTTAAATGATACTTTGAATAACTTACTTTAAAATGGTAAGATTATCAAAGAACGTCTTAAATCGGAATACGTAGTTTTACTAAAAACCGTACCTTTAAAAGGGATAGAAATCATGAACGAACTTTCAATGAAAAAGGATGGTCAAGAACATGTGATGTTGGGCGAGGGGAAGTTTTGGTTTTGGAACTCCCTCGCCTGGGCGACAGAACCTCGCTTGGGCGAGAAGGCCTCGCTTGGGCCAGAAGGCCTCGCTTGGGCGAGAACGCCCAGGATTTTAATGAGCCTCTAGAACTCTCTCGCTTGGGCGAGAGATGTCTCGCTTAAGCGAGAAGATGCCTCGCTTGGGCGATAGTATCTTCACCTGGGCGAGGAAGGCTTAAGTCCATTTGAGATTTAAAGATGAATTGTCGCTTCAGCGACTAGTCCCTATTTTGGCAAGGGATAGTGTGGAAAGATTGAAATAAAAATGATGTGGTGAAAATGCGATGAACCCGGGTAGGGTGTGTTGTGATATAAAGGTTGTGGAATGAGATCATGGCTTAGATGAGAAGCATGACTCCACAAAAGTATGAAAGCATTGTTTGTGTTTATGCCATGTTGGGCAAGTATCCGACTTGAGGTCGTGAGCTAGGGGGTACCCTAGTAAGGATACATGATATCACGGAACAATGATCGACCGACTGTAAGAGGCTTGGTCATGTGACCGTCCAGGATTATTCGGTGATGGGTTGTAGTGATTGAGGTGTTACCTTGAGCATGTACGGTTGACGTACTATCGGGTCCCACGAGAAGCATTCCTTGTCGGGAGATGGCTTAAGGATGGACCGATCATGTGTTTGATTACTACATTGCATTTGACTCTGACTAGGAATGCATTGCATTACGACCATGAAGTAGTGGGGAGGAAATGACGGGACGACTTAGAGCACCGACATGTAAGCAGGGACGGCACTGATTGGACGGTGATTCGCCAACAATGTCTTGAGGGAGAGTCTGTGTGAGACGAGTCCCTTGTATTCCTAGGGAGGTACCCTGTTAGATCGGACAGTTCTCACAGGCCGGACAGTGCTCACAGGCCAAACTAGGCAAACTCTAACACCCCCTGGATTGCATTCGAGATCGATGAGAGGGATGCCCAGAAAGCGTTTGTACGACCTAGGTCCGGGTAGGACTGTTCCTAAGGGAACCGATCGATCTATTTTTACTTCCTTGCGAGGATATGTTATTTCGGGTTTGTATAAAGCGGCTTGGTACATGACCTGTACTCTCGATTATTTTCGATTAGGATGTTGGATGGATATTGGTGTGAGGTGGATAATCAGGACATATCATGCATACGTTATCATTGTGGAGGTGAATTCCCACATGTGAGCTACAAGCATTGTGTATCCCTACGTTTATGCATGTGATAGGGTTATGATTAGAATGTTGATTATATTACTTGATATATTGGTAATGATGGAATAAATGGTAAGTTATGAATTTCTTCATGATGTCGATGATAAATGATGAATTATATATTCAAATATATTTTATGTCTAAGTGTGATATTCTGAGTAAGTCCACGCTGTCAATGAATTTATGTTCGTTAGATGTCTTACTCTCTCTCTGTTGTATTGTTCTTGTTTTGTATATCTTTTCTCTACAGATGGCCAACAACAACACTCACATTCGACGCTATCACTTCACGATGTCCCGATGGGACAATGGGATAGTGATGGACACAGATACACATACACAGGCCCCTGCAGTCTGTTGTTGCATATGGTGTGCAACGGGTCACCTACATTGATGCTTCCTTTACCTTGCCGCCAAGGAGGCTGAGGTCTCCCGAGGATGGACTTTGATACCCGCCGATCAGGAGTGATGGCTCTGCTCCCTCCCACGGTCATCGGACGTGGTCAGATTGTTTGGAAGCTCCGTCATCCAGTAGAGCCCAGAGGAGCCGGGTTCTTGGAGGAGGTCCCTGCAAGAAGGCTCCGGTGTTGAGAATGTCATCCCCTCCGAATTATGCCACTGGTTTATGGCATAATGAAGTAGAGGAAGAGGAGGAGGAGGAGGACGAGGTCGTTGAGCTCGTAAATGTAGAGAGCTCGGTGGAGGTGATCAACCTCGTGTCTGACTCGGAAGAGGAGGAGGACCCGAGTGAGGGGTCCAGTATTCCTGGAATCTTTTGAGTCAGCTTGTGGGTCATCGATGTCCCCTTTTTGTTTTTAGTGGGGGGTTGTGTTTCTTTTTGATTTTGTATATGTTAGTGGCAATGTAGTTTCCGCCTTTGTTGACCTAGTTTGTATGAACTAATCATGACTTAATCGATTATATGCATCGTATTATTTAGGAAATTGTGAATCAGGTTAAGTTATCATCCGATAACGATAAGTTGATTTTCCGCATTCGAGTTACTTAAAGTGATGTCCCGGAAAAGGAAGTTTTTAAAAGGAAACAATTTTATGTCACTAATTCAAAAAAAAAATTACCCATTTTCCGCAATGTTTTTTAGAAGTATTTTTCGGGGCGTTACAACACTAACCTTCAGGAATCCCCTTTGTCGAAGAAGCCGCAACCCAATCAAGACTCCCCAAAGCTCAGCGTGAAAGGGCTGAACAATGCCCTAAATGCTTGGCAAAGGCAAAAATAAACTCACCAAAGTGGTCCCTCACCACACCTCCACACGCAGCTTTCTTCCAAGTAGTAGAAAGCGCACCATCTGTGTTTAATTTAACCCACTCACTATCCGAAGGGAACCACTTGATGATCGGGATGTTTGGGTTTGGAGAACTCACATTTTCACCCTGCTCCTGCTGCAAGGTTGCCTCCAAACTCCTGCATCTCACCAAAATCTCCGAGTATAGAGCACTAACACTGGCAACTTGGTTATAAAAAATGACCAGATTGCAATGCGCCAAATAGTATCCAACACCACACCAAACAAAAGGTTCCAAGCTAGTCCCTCAATTTGGTTGGAAGCACAACTTAAATTCACCTCACACCAGTCCCATACATTATCAGCAAAGAATTGATCACCAATACCAACTCGAAGGAGCTGACTCCAAATGTCCTTGACGAATTGACAATCACGAAGAACATGACTAATAGTCTCAACTTCATTACACCTAACACAACCAGTAGATGCAGTCATATTCCTTCTGAATTGTTGCACATTTGTTGGCAAGCCATTATTAAGGAGACGCTACAAAAACAAGGAGATCCTATATGGCCCCTTCCAAGCCCATAATGCAGTCGCCCACTGAAGAGCAGTGAGTCCCTCACAATCCAAAATGGTTTTGTAAGCCGAATTAACCGAGAAGGAACCATCTAACAACCCCAACCAGGCCACAACATCATTTGTGTTATCCTCACACGAAAATATCAGTCGGAACTGTGTTGGCTAGCAGAGTTCCATCCCACTTGCCATTAGAGTTAGTAAAATCTGAAATCTATCCTGAAGAAAACCGACTCTGTTTTGTGCCCAGCTCAAATTCTTCAGGGGATCCTCATTGGGAACTCATACATCCGACCAGAAATTCACCATTTTGCCATTACCAACTCGCCAGCAAAGTTTGTCCTAAATGAGAGACCAACTGGTTTTGACGCCTTTCCAAAAGAGAGATGCACGGTCAGATCTAGACATAGCTAGGATTACATCATTGCCACACGTATATTTAGCTCTCACCACCTTCACCCAAAGGTCATCTCTATTATTGATCATCTTACAAGTGATTTTCATTATAAAGCTATTATTGCCTAAGAGAGCTTGTCTAAGCCCCAAGCCACCTGCTTCCTTAGGCTTGCACATGACCTCCCAATGGACCCAATGAGTTTTCCTAGAAGTCTCGTCCTCTCCCCAATGAAGGCTATGCAGATATTGTCCATGTTATCACAATTAGAAACCGGAAGCGGGGTGGTCTGCATAACGTACGAAGGTAGCGCCTGCAAACTGATTTAGTCAGAGTAACCCGAAAAAAAGAGTTGATTACATTTCCAACTAATCAACCGTTTTCTAGCATTATCCACCACATAGTTATACAAACTTTTCTTAACCCGATAATGTTGGATGGACACACCAAGATACTTCCCCAGGTCACTAGCTCTATTAAAACCATATTCTACACTGATTTGATGGTGAACGTTCTCATGGACATTATTAGAAAATAAAATCTGAGTTTTATCATTGCTCACTGTTAGGCCTAAGCTTGTGCAAAAAATACGAAGGCACGATGAAATAATTTCCACCTGTTCCAAGTTGGCTTCGGCAAAGATGATGAGATCATCCACAAAAGAGAGATGGGTGAGCTTAGGGCCATTACGACAGAGTTGTATAGGTTTCCATAACCCGACATCCACAACCGAGAGGATCAGTTGGGAAAGTCGTTCCATACAAAGTACAAAAAGGTAAGGGGATATAGGGTCTCCCTACCTTATACCTCGTTCTAGAGGAGTTGCATCGAGGCGCTGGATATGCATTTGCCCACTAAGTTAACCACAAGATCAGGGAACCCAACATCCACCAAGGTTTCCTTCACAAAACTCCATTGAATTCTATCATATGCCTTCTCAAAATCAATTTTGATAGCCATCCATCCAACCTTACCCTTCTTGGACTTCATGGAGTGAATGGTTTCCTGAGTTATAATAATATTATCACTACTCTGTCTACCTGGGACAAAGTTGCTATAATAAGGACCAATTAAATTCTGAATCACACCTCTCAGTCTCAAGGCGATGATTTTGGTGACCACCTTGTAAGCCTCACCATCTCATATCTTATCCATTTTCCCTTGTGCCTCATGCACACACCCACCAAATTCTCCAAGCCAAGCCATAAACACAAATCCTGATCCTATACACTTGGCCTAACCATGACCAAAACACCCACCTATCCTAACCCGTGACCACACACACATTATTACTTAGTCAAATACCCCCACTTAGTCTAAACAGTGGCCAAGTCTCACACTTGACCATACAAATAAACCAAGACACACATCAAACCACATACACCAACCCTAAACTGAGATCAACCCTCATCCACACACCCTAACCGAATGCAAATCCAAGTTAACAACAACTTGTTGTCATCTTTCACAAGCTAATAAACAATCCAAAAAAAACGCACCTCAAAGAGGTTGTCATCAATACTTAGACTTGAATTCCTATATGCATTTAGTGGAAGATTGACATCACCATTGTGGTGTGAATTTTTTTTTTCTCTTTTATGTTGTGCAAATAAGAGTATGTGATTACTCATGTGATGAAGGGGAAAAACAACCTTCCATTTCTTGAGTTTTTTGACGTGTCATGATCTCTGACTACATGTATAATAGGTTTGACTATTTTTCCAAGATGTACTATTGCAATTATTGGTACTTTTCTTACAATATATTAGCCTTTTCTAATAGAAAATTGTATAACAACTTTAACATGGATATGTGATATTGGATATGCTGTAATTGTAGACTCGGGAACATCTTTAATTGATGTTCCAACTGTATGACATCAAACATTATGCTTCTTTACTAATAAATTTTTTGTTGTTCCCTTTTCCATCTTAGGTGTCCTTACCTCACAAGGTTATATGAAATAAAAAGAAGGTTGCATTTATCCCATACTGTAATTTTTATTTCTTTTTTGACATAACTTTCATGTTAAACAAAAATATTTTAAATGTGATATTTAGGTAAAATAGTTATTTTCTAGTTATTTTCAAATTGTCTTTACGGTTGTCAACATATCTACACACTACCCTTCACTCTTCTGTAATGTTGTTCACTAACTTGAATTGTAAAAATTAAACTTTGCTTTCCTAGCTTACTTCTAATTTTGTATTTTTCATCAACAATATATGAAATATTAAAAATATATTATGTTGACTATGATTTTGTTATTTCTTACATTTTGCATCTTTATGAAATATTAAAAATATATTATGTTGACTATGATTTTATTATTTCTTACATTTTGCATCTTTCTTAACTACCTGATGGAGAAACTTTTTAATATATATACTTATGATACAGGTGGGTAATTCAAAAGACAATATTCTAAACAATGAAACCATACATCATTCTTGGGCTACCCCCATTCATTTCTACTTAGAAAATTTCTATCAACTTTACTTGATTTTGCAAAGAACATCTTTGTAATTGAGTGGGCATAAAAAGAATAGGTGAATGATTGTTGACGTTTATGAATCACACATTGGATAACGTGAGTGATTGTGGACACTTATGAATAAGCCATCAATCTTGAATAAAAGTCTTCTAGAGTTAGGAATGTGAGATGTTTCAATATGTAAAAACTAGACACTAAATACCAAAAATAGGATTTTGAGTTGATATAATTTTGTCAAATATCATGCTAAACGTTTATAACAAGTAATTTTACACATCATAGACAAAACATGGTAGTGTTTTATTATGTTTAATTTATATGATAACATCGTTGAGCGAATCTAATTATTTAAAAGTCGTTAAAGTAATTTTGTCTTTGTTAGAAAACTATCTTTTTGATTTGTTTAGGTGTTTCAAGGGTATATAAAATATAATGGTTAAGGGCTTTTTGTTTGCCTTGTTGGTCAAGTTTTACTTAACTTTGTTTTTTGCAAACAAATTTAGTTTTAATTTCATAATTATTAAAATGTTTTTGGCTACTAGCATTTTCGACAGACACTTCGTGTCTGCCGACCCATATTTTTATTTTATGATACTAATTATTAAATTTGTATTTTTTATTTTAGAAAATTAAAATATTTTTTATTAGATGCACTTCATATTATAATTTTTGTATTTATTATTATATCTAACTTAAAATGTGATATATTAATTATAGTTATCTAGAATTATATGGTTTTACTTTATAAATAAAAAATATTAATGACAAAATAGAAAAATAGAATCATGATAGTTATTTCAAGTTTTGACTTTAATATACTAGTGTGTCAATAGTCATTTCGTGCCTGCCAACCCACATTCTTATTTCCTAGTATTAAATACTTAAGAGAATCATATTATATTTTTTATGATAAAAGAAATATGAAAATGAATTGTTCTTTTAAAAAACTACTTTAATAATATGATAATTTTAGGTATGTAACTTTTTCTAACTCCTATTAATATTTTTTATTATGTATAAAAACATTTTAATAATAGTTATTTAGAATGGTAAAATAGGCAATAATAAATTACACATGGTTATAAGATATTTTGACTTTATATATACTAGCGTGTCGACGTGCACTTCGTGCCTGCCGACCTGCATTCATATTTCCTAGTATTAAATATTTAAGAGAATCATATTATATTTTTTGTGATAAAAGAAATATGAAAATGAGTTATAATCCTTTTAAAAAACTACATTGATAATATAATATTTTAGGTATGTAACTTTCTCTAACCCCTATTAATATTTTTTATTATGTATAAAAACATTGTAATAATAGTTAATTAAAAGGGTAAAATAGACAATAAAAAATTACACCATATTAAATAGTTATAACATATTTTGGCTTTTATATGTAGTATAGAATTATAAATGTGGAGAAATAAAACTTATGAAGACATGATTCTATATGGAATGAAAAAATTTCTATTGGATATTACGTTTTTTTAGTTAAAAAATCCATTTCTGTATTATATTTTTCATGGTTTATGTAACTTTCAATCTTTGTTTAAAGTATCATAATTTCCTATCAAATCTTATATTTTCAATTCAATTCTTATGAATTCATATAACTAACTCAACAAAATCTTATAAAACCTTTAAAAAGAGTGTGTGATATTAATCCATTAAAATTCACAAGGTCAAATCCTGATTCAAACTATGTTGTAAAGAAATCCTTAAAAGTCATTACATTCATCATATTATTTTAAAACTCTCAAGAATTTTTCAAACAAAAAGCATTCATTTAAAATTTAAAATTTCAATCCAATACATTCAATTTAAATTAAAAAAAACATAAAAACGACAACACCGTATACTATGGGCACAATAATCTATCAACTTGCTCATGATGATCGAATCATGACCGTACATTTCGATGGAAGCACCACTTCTTCAACACCAGTGCTTATAGAAACTCTGAAACCCCAGACGACACGGCACTGAGTTGACTCAGAGCCACGAGCGAGATATATAGATACTGAGTTCGTGACTCGGAGGAAAGAGAGAACGAGAAACATGTCTGGTATTGCTCGTGGACGCCTCACTGAAGAACGCAAATCATGGCGGAAGAATCATCCCCATGTCCGTACACTACTTCTTACTTACTTTTTTTTTTCAAATCTTTCGTTTTGTTTATCTTTTAAGCTTTAATTCTTTTTGTTATCAAAGGTTGGTAAGGAACTATTTTTTTCGGGATACAACTGTCTCTCATAACAAGTGTAGTTTTTTTTGGATCAAGTGGGGCCTTACACCACTAGCCCAATGCTTTGTCGGTCTTTGATTGTAATTCTGGTATTGTTTGTTTGCGAATCAGGGTTTTGTTGCGAAGCCGGAGACTCTACCTGATGGTACTGTGAATTTGATGGTTTGGCATTGCACGATTCCTGGGAAAGCTGGAGTAAGTTCTCTTTTAAGTGTTTATAAATCATGATTTTGAATGAAACTTCTCAAATTTTGTAATTTTAGTTTTTCGTTTGCTTTTGATTGTGTAATGTTGTTTTTTTAATTAGGAATTATCTTCAATGCTGGATTTGGGTAAAATGATTTTTTTCTATATAAATGATTGTTATTTCATTATTTTTTGGGAAAGAGTAATGTTATTCTTGCAGATTTTTATGTTGAAATTTTGGTTGCTTGAGTCTGTGATAACTGGGAGTTTCTTTAAGCGGTTGTTTAGTTGCTTATTGATTATCGCTGTAGATAAAGTTTTTTCATGTTTTTGTTCTTGCAATGGTTGCATTCTATGTTAATGTCTCATTGGGTGGACTTCTGCCTCTTATCTCATGCCATTTGTTAGAAGAATTTTGAAATCCAAATTTTATTTTTATCCACCGGAAGTTAAGATAATAGCCAACCCTGTTTAGCGGGAATAAGGCTTTGTTTTTGACTTGTTGAAAATAAGATAACATGATAACGACAAGAAAAAGTGTGTCAATTGGGTGGGTCTAGGGGATTTCAATTTTAGCATCTTTAGGAGAGAGGCGCCAAAGAGCACATGCCTCGTAGTTGCTAGGAAAGGAAACAGTAAGTTGATTTTTTTGCATTAGTTTAGCATATCAACTAATTAATGAAGCATAACATTCATAGTGAAAAGTGAAAACAAAAGATTGCTTTAAGCTAAGACCTAAGAATCTCAAAGACCGACAACTGGTTTTTTTGTTTTAAACATTCTGCTTATTTTACCCAGTTAGTGAGTTAGATGGCAGGGATTTTTTATGGTCTTTTACAATTATCCTAAGGTTGTCCCTAAGATACTAAAGGTACGCGTCTTGCTGAAGGGAAGTGTTCTGGGGGCAAGAGATGCTGACTCGTCCCGGCGGCTCATGTGAATTCCTTCTGAGTTCTGACTACATTATATCAGTTGAAATTAAAGTTTAACTAATCCACTTAAGAGTTTTAGCTTTTGGGTATGATGGGATTGGGACAAAGTGAGCAAAGTTTCTACAATGGGGTGAACTAGTGATGATGCCTTCCCCACAAATTCTGAAGAAATCATGTATGATATGGACATAGGGTAGAAAATCAAAATGAAATAACGTAATTTGGGAAGATAAACTAGTGAAGATCACCTATGGATCATACCTTGTGTTTGATTGCATCACATAATCATGGAGAGCAATATGCTGCCATAATTCATAAATATGCTCAATGATCATCTCCAAAAATTAAACATCAAAGCTGCTTTATTGGCCTACTATAACTTACCATTAAAGTATTGAGAATATAATCTTATTCCTTTAGGAATGGGTTCTCCGTTGCCCCAATAACCCAACTAAGGAACTTCACTTCACATATAAGAACCTGTTAACACCTAAAATAAACCCTAGCCCAGTTACAGCACAAGACAGAGATACAAATTTCATAAGTTACATCTAATAAAGATACAAAATTAAATAAGGTAGCATCTTTCAAATGCAAAGTCAAAACTTGACAGTGCCATACTACACACTCTTTTCTTTGTTTCTGATGCTAGTTCATGCTTGAGAAGCTCATAAATAGCAGAATGGTAAGCATCTATAAAATTGAATGGTATTATATGTTATGCTTAGATTTAAGCAGGGGATGTTCAGCACAATATCAACAATATTTTCTCAATAATGACTGTTTTTTGTTCATTTGCATTTGGCATATGTAAGGTTGTAGAAGTTAGTTTAGTATTTACTTCGCAAAAGCTTTTTGTGAATGCGCTATATTTTGTTCTCTGACTTCATTCATGCCTTCGATTGATTAGCAAAAGAGTATATCAACTTATTGAAACGTGAGCCTGTTATTCATTTCATAATAATATTGCATGTCATTTTGCTTCAGACTGATTGGGAGGGTGGCTACTTCCCACTTACACTGAACTTTAGCGAAGACTACCCTAGCAAGCCCCCAAAGTGTAAATTCCCACAAAGTTTCTTCCACCCTAATGTCTACCCATCGGGAACCGTTTGCTTGTCTATTCTTAACGAGGATAGCGTAAGTACATCTGTCTTCATAATTTCTGGACTGCTTGAAACTAATTTATATAGTTTAATTTTATTTGTTGAGCAACCAAATTTATGGAATCATTGTTACATTTAGGGCTGGAGACCAGCCATAACAGTGAAGCAAATTCTTATTGGCATCCAAGACTTGCTTGACCAGCCAAATCCTGCTGATCCTGCACAGACTGAAGGCTATCATCTATTCATCCAGGTACTTAACCTAAGAAACTCAACATTTTTTCATTTATAATCACTCTCGAACTTTAAAGACTGTTTGATTTAATATAATCAAGGCAATGGTTAACCAATAATATTACTAAGAGTAAATTACACTGACACCCCCTTAGTTTTAGTGAAATTACACAAATCACCCCTCCATTTTTTAACTTACACAAATCATCCCTAATTATATATATACATTACACTAACTATCCCCGTAGATGACAAGTGTAATTTCTTAAACAAAAAATGGTAACGAGTATACTTAAGTTAGACAAAATATGATATAATAGTCAATATCTGTTCATTATTTTGGTTAGTTATAATATGGTATAAGAGTGATTTAATCACCTTCTTAGAATTATTGATGCAGTTTATAACAAACCAAAAATAATGAATAGACATTGAGTCTTATACTATTTGGACTTGTCTTCATAGTATACCACATTTTGTTTGACTTAATTATACTCGTCACCATTTTTTTTGTTTAAGAAATTACACTTACCTCTCTTACAGGGATAGTCATAGTTTAATGTAGGCATATAATTAGGAATGGCTTGTGTAGGTTTAAAAAAGGGAGGGGTGGTTTATATAATTTCACTAAAACTCATGTGATGTCAGTGTAATTTACTCTATTACTGATGGGAACCAATAAGAAATGACAGAGAATTTAGACAAACAAGAGCATAATATTTTAGTGATAGTAGAGAAAAAAAGTGCAGAGAAAAAAGATATATAAATGGTTTATTAGTGTGATAAAAGAAAGGCAATACAAGAGGAATAATTTCCTTCTTCCTTTGACCCAGTCACCCCTAATCCTCATGATTGTCTGCTATGCACGTACCCCTTCTGTCCTCATATTCACCTCTTTCTGATTCTAGGATCTTCCTAACCAACCAACTCCTGTCAAGTGTCTTGTTGGTTAGAGTCATGTGTCACAAGCCCCTTTTCTTTCTTTTCCAATATATCCTTACTCTCTTTCTTTTTTCTCTGAAATACCCTCCTAATTGGAGGCCTAACAATTACTAATATATTTTTCGAAGTTCCTGTGCTCCACTATCATCCCTCTTCCCTGAGGATTGTTATTTATGATGGTACACCTATTTGAAACTTAGCATAGTGCAATATGAATAGGTGGTGAGAATATGGTTATCTGACATTTAACATTTTATGACAACCATTTTTTCTGAGTAGGCACTGTCGAGATTTTAACTTCTTAACATCAAAGTTGTGTCTTTTGTTGTAATTTTTTTGCAGGATGCAGTGGAGTATAAGAGAAGGGTCCGGCAGCAGGCAAAGCAATACCCAGCTATTCTCTAGTTCTATCTTCGCTCATTTTAGGAACTAGTATGGTAGATGTTGTTTGCTCTCTAGTTCTGTGATTGTTGATTGCCATAATATGCAGACACCATAGTTTAACTATTTATGCTTATTCTCATATCTGGATGAAGTGTTAATATAAACAAACAATGTGAAAGTCAATTAATGCATACTTGATACATGTGCCGAAATTGCTGCTCTATTTCTAAATATGAATGGATTATTTACTGTGATGACTGCTGAATTATATATGACCACTTTTGTTTCTCGATTCTTTGTTTCCTTTCTGGAAATCAAAGATAGGCCCATAGTGGCCAATTGCTGTGTCATTGGACTGTTGCCCATGTGCCATGGCAGCATAAATTATTACCGAAAGGTTTACTTCTTACATCTGAAAGGGGGATGAGTAGAGATTATTCGGATCCTAAAATCTCCTGGTTTTGCATTCTGGATGTTGAGAAATGCTCAGCGGCACGTCTGGGTATGGAGGATGAGCCTCCCACATGATGAGGTTGGTTACTGGTAGCAAGATGAATTCAGGTCAGATGAATTGCCGTTCCAGATAACAACCTGCATGTTTGGATGTGCTCAAGGTTGAAAAGGAAGGAAAAAGTTGCTTGGGAGTAAATTTAGTTCTAATTTTTTGTTGCAGTGACATTATACATGTTGATAAGTTGTTTTGATGTCATCTTTTTAGCCAAACTTGTTCAACAATAATATGGAACAAAACTTGAGAACCATGAAATACGATTGTGAGATAATTCTAAAGTCTTATGTATTCCCTTCATTTCTTTCTAAAACTCAACTCGCAAACAAACCTTAACTGACTAATTAGGACTGCTTGTGGATCTCATGAAGGAAGGAAAATAGAATTAGAAGTGATTCTCATCCAAGTCAGCTTAAGAACCCTATCAACCTTATTGATCTAATGGTAAAGATTAATGATATAATCTCTTACAAATTCTTTTACAAATCTTACTATATCATAAGAAAATGACATGTTTCTTGCAAATAAATCATTAATAAAATAATATTATTTATGGTATATGTTACTATTTTTATGGGGTCAGAGAATTTGTACAAAGATATATAATTTTTCTATGATAAATGTTTAGCTTGGGTGAGGAAGTCTAGGAGGTAGTTAAAAAAGACAAGACATGATTGATTGGTTTGGGTCCTTGAGTTGGGTGGATAAGCCACCAAGTTGTTGTAAGTAATTATTTGTATGTTGAAAAAAAAAAATATACACTGACAATATAATAGTTTTATGGATTGTCAGTTTATTATTCATCATTTATTTTTAAATTATCAGTAACTCTTCAAGATAAGTAATATAAATGAATGATGAATGATATATTAATTGTATATAAATCTTTACACTAATAGGATATAGATATTTTCCTCTTATGTAATTGTATTGACACATTATATAATGTGTAAATGAAATGAGGAGGGAGACAAAGGGACTTGAGTTGGGTCAATAAGTCACCAAGTCTCAAAAGGCTAAACCATTCTTGTCTACCCAACTTAAGTTCCTTGATCTAACTCGTTATTCTACTGACAAATTACATAATGTCAATGCCAACACACCCAATAATTATAAATGATAACTTCAGGGATGGCAAGGCGTCGGCGGGCGTGGATAGTGATTTCCATGTCCAAACCCGCAATATTTGCGAGTACCCGTGTGGGTAGCGAATATTTACGGGTACCTAATGAATTTTTAATTTTAATTATATATTTATATAATTTGTAATAATTAATGTGTAAAAATAATTGTTACATGAATAATATCATATTTATATGACAAAATTTATGATCATAGTTAAATAGGTGTAATTTATTATGAAATATAATAAAGTATATGATATAGAGTGTAAAATGTATACACCGACAGTGTAAAGATTTATACACATGCAATTCATCCTCCACCGTTCATTTGGATTACCTTTTCTAAAAAGTCAACAATAATAAAAAATCAATGGTGATGATATAATGACAATGTATAAAAATAATACACTGTGAGTGCATACATTTTTTCTCTATGATATATAATCTTAAAGTAATAATAAATATATATAAAAATTTAACTAAAAACTAAATATATAAATTTGCGGTAACCGCGAGGCGGGTATTACAAAACCCGCTACCGCCTATAAGTTATTATTGCGGGTACCCGTTGTGGGTATTTTCACGGGTACTCACGAGTTGGGTTTTTTTGTCATCCCTAAATAACTTACAATTAGACATAATAAAGAAATTAGAAAGCAACACCAATGTAGGTTGCTCTAGTCCGTTTGTATTGTTGATTATGGCATAAACTAAACTTATCATAGTTTTGTGCCACCTAGACCAAAGTATTGGGACCTTTTATTTTCATTTACGATTTTCTTAACCATATCATAGCCTCCTTCCCATAGACACCACTGTAGTGGAACTTCAACCAAATAGTAGGAGCCAAATTAAAGTGTTTTATAATAAATAAATATTTTTAGCTTTAATACTCGTTGACTACTTGTGGTCTGGTGGAGGATTACAAATTTTCATTCTTTAGTATTCAGAATTTCAGACTTTGCCTTAGGGTCAGGGATGGATTAAAGTTAACTCTCTCATCTGGCATGTTCCTTTGGTTACTGTGATTCGAGATGGAAATATGTTAGACATTGCTTTAAATAGGTCCAACTATACAGTGGTCTGGTTCTCATCTACTTCCATGTTTAATTTTTTAATGGTGTGATATATTTAAGTCTAATCTGCTTATATAAATATATTATGCTATAAACATTTACATATGTCAATAAGAATAATTTTGAATTGGGAAAAATGTATACACCCCTTAAACTTTACACCTTTTATAATTAGGAACTATTAACTTAAATTTCATCAAAATCAAACCTTAAACTACTTTCATTCATAAAATAGGTTCTTTTATTAAAGTATTTGTATATTAAAAATTTGAATGGTTAGATTTGACCTTTTGGTTTCTAATTTGTTCTGTGGCTTGGTTTGCTTTGACTAGTTGCAGGAGGAGACAGGAAATATCAGATAAACCCTTTCAACCGAAGAAGCAAATAAGAATGCCAATCCCACAAACATGTTCTCTTCTTTGTGGGTGTCCTCCATAGCTCCAAAATACACTTCTCAGTTGCTCTTTCTTCCCATCACTTCATTTTCACTTTAACATCTTCTAGCACAAGCAAAATTGAAAATTTCATGTTTTAAATTTCTAGACAAATTTCAAATGTTGTTGTGTATGATCCAAAATTTGCGAGAAATGGTGTTTGTGTTGACCCCTATCTTCAACTATCAGAAAAACTCTAATTAGACTTCTATACAACAATAAATCAACTGTGTACATAAAAAAAAGTTAAAGGGTTAAATTTCACCATTGAATAATTTAACAAAAACTTAATCGAATTTCATGAAGGAAAGAAGTTTAAGCTTGATTGAGATGAAATTAAAGTTAGTGGTTCCTATTTGCAAAATATATAAAGTTTAAGGGGGTTATATACACTTTTCCATTTTAAATATCCATATTTAACAACAATTACTACATAATATTTTTTTATATAATTTTAGAATTATCTTTAGCACATAATACAAGGAATTCTTGCATCAGATAAGAATAATTAGATAGGACAATTACAATTTATTGTTTCTTCAAACATTTAAATATAAAGAGTTTCCATTTGAAAGAACAAAGAAGATCATTGGTAAGAAGTGAACATAAACAAAAATCTTCAAATAGTTTGTTTGCTTTAAATTATAATAACTAACTAACAATTGAACACTATTATTTGTTTTACATATCTTAAATAAAATAATGAAGATAAAATATATAATAACGAAATTGTATAGACCAACATATTATTAGAATTTGAAGTGTTTGACATATTTAAGTTAATTATATTTTATAAGAAGTATGATTTGATTATTAAAAAAATCTAATATAACTCATTATAGGCAAGATACTAAACACCGATAAATGATCTTCCATTTTTTCAACCTTAACTAGTAGATTATCTGTTCATTCGCACATATGATAATGTGTATTGTGTGAATTTTATTACAGGATGACATCATAACTTCTTTATAAACCATATTTGTTATTGTCTTTAATGATTTACCATCTTTGTTATGTATCAATATTTGCAATCCATTTTTTATTTGAACTATTGAAATAAACATGTATAATTGACTATGACTAAATATAAGTTAGGTAAATACAATCTCACACTTTCTAATGATTGACCTTGAGATTTATTAATTGTCTAGCATACGAAACAATTATAGGGAATTGTCTTCTAATAAGCGTGAAAGGCCATGAAGATTGGGATGGAGACATTGACAACTGAGTAATAGATATGATATTTGCAATATTTTTTCCAAACATGATCTTTGCTTCAAGTATATGATTTGCCATCTTAGTAACCACCAACCTTGTATCATTACATAAGCATTCACACTGGTGTAAATTCCTTAATAGAATTATTGGAGTTCTTACTTTCAACTTGATCTTATAATTTGGAAGGCCAGATGTTACATGTGAATTTAGAAATTCAGGAGTTAGTAAGTTGAATGCTTCATTTTCGTTAACATCAAACATATAAACTAAATCTGAACTCATGTATTCCTTCTTGTCTCCTATAAATATAGAATAAAATATTTATTAATATCAATATAATAAATCTATTATGTTTAAAAAATGACTATCTAAAGAGAATTGAATAAAATCTACCTGGAATTGACTCATAATAAAGTCATTGATTTGATCAACAATCTCAATTGTTGATACAAGTATTGCTCTACATTGAAGAAATTGTTCATCTGTGTAATTATGTTGTAAGTTTTGGTAGGTGCTAGATACTATGGCATCAATTAGGTTATCATAATCTAGAATAAAATGTTCTTCTAGAATATCAACTTTAACACAACCATCATTAGGCTTAGATAACTTTCCATCTCTCATCTTTAGTTTCCATTTAGAAAACTGCCTGATATTTGTTGCATTGTCATGATTTTGTAGACGCATATTCTTTGTAAGTGTTAGAATTGTACATTAATGCCAAAGATAAGATGCATTAATTGTTGCATGTACAATATCTGAACGACACCCTCTTGGAAGGAAGCACATCTTCTATCTCACATTGTGTGTCACTCTTTGTGCCATGAGTTGTGATTGATTGAAAAAAATATATTTAAGTTGAAAGTTCAATTATTAAGTATTTTTATGACCAATCACAGTTCATGACAGATGAAGTGACGCAATATTGTGGGACAAAAGATGTGGTCCCCTCTTGGAACTACTGGTAATATTTGTCTAAAATCACCCCCAAATACTACAACCTTTCCTCCGAACAAAATTGAGCCTTTTTTTGTTTACCCATTATGTCTCCAAGACTTTTATCAAGTGTCTCAAAGCAAAACTTATGTGCCATTGAAGCTTCATCCCATATAATTAACTCCGTTTATCTCAATAAGTCTGCAAGTTCAGACCCTTGATGAATGTTGAAAACAGAGTTGTCAAAAGTTAGTACATGTATTTTGAATTTAGAGTGTGTTTTCCTACTCTCAGGTAATAATAAAGAAGCTATACCACTTGAAGCTACAATTAATACAACATGCTTTTGAGATCTCAATTCAAAAGTTAGAGTTCACCACATATGTGTTTTTCAAGTACCTCCATAACCATATAAGAAAAACACGTGACTTTGTTGATGGTTAGCAGCTTGCATGATAGTCTGAAATATCTTACATTGTTCTTCTAGATAATATAGAATGAATATGTAAACATTCATTTTATTAGTAGATACATATTAATTGAGAATAAGAATTAAATACATTAATAGCTAAGAAAACGGAAGTACTTCTGAGAGATTTGAAAATAATATTGAAGTTTTTCTTTAATTCATCTGTATCATAATTAAGTTATTCATATATTAGCCTATTGCATAATTAAAGTTCTTATATTTCCTTCAAGTAGTTTTTCAATCTCCAATAAAGTTAAATTTTGTAGTTGGTCATTGCTAAGCATCAATCTTACAAAGTGTAAAAAAAGTGTTGTATGATATAATATATTGACATTAAAAAGAATTGTAATAATAAATTGTAATGTGATTATTCTATCAGATAACTATTGTCATGTTTCATCCCAATCATGCTTTGGGCTATTCATAGATGTTGATAAGTGTATTGTGACAAATAATATCCTCAAGTAGAATCCAGAACCCCAATCTTTTATTTCTCTTAAAGCTTCAATATATTCTCTATAATATTTAAGTAAGCCCATCGCAAATCATGCCTCCTGAATATGGAATATTTGAAATAATTGTAATGTTTTTATAACATGTTGGTCCTTTAATCACTATCAACATCATCCTAAGATAATATAGCTCACCGGTGCATGAAGAAACCCAAATTAGTCTACCAATTGTACAACCATATTTTCTTGGCTTCCAACATCTACTTTTCTTGACATCAACATATTTTGACACATATTGAGCATAACCCAAAGTTCTACCTTCACGATATTGTTTACTAGCTTCCATCCATGATGTAAACATGGATTCTGAACTATTGGTCTTGAAAGAATATTATCAATATCCTCACAATCATTAAAATACACTGGTTGTTCTCTTGAAAGATGAAAGTACAATCGTTCAACCATAGGTTGTCTCCCATGAATTGAAAATTTAAAAATTTTCCAACATGCTTCTAATGGTGATACATATCTACAATCAAGATATTGTTTAACCTTATCAATGTTTCTCTTGGTTCAATAACAATTGTGATCCTATCACAACCTTTGTTTATATACTTGAATAAGTACTTAGCTACAGTATTTTTATTACACCACTTCATATTAATGCGATCTTGATATTTTCTTAATAGATGTGGGTTGTAAGAGATAATATAACGATTGTCAAGAAAAATACCATTTTTTTCAACAATGTGTCCATTATCTCTTTTCATATAAACCGAATAACCATCTTGATCAGCAATTGTTGATTATTGGAATTGTTTTGGAAAATACCTAGAACAATTACCATCTTTCGTACATAGAGAAGACTTATTGCAAGAACCACATGAACCATGAATTATATGTGACTTGACCAAGTTATACAATTCGAGATTATCATTTTCATTAGGAATTTTAGAAAACATAATTTTATCAATGTCATTTGGAGATTGATATTTATTAGATGAATGCAAAAAATAAGCACGTGCGCATGTGGTAAACCTCTCTTTTGAAATTCAATGGTGTACATAAATGAAATATTAAATAAAAAAGAATTAATAACTACGAAATTTGTTTAAATAGTAACATATATGAGATAATTGAATAAATTATATGGAATATATACTTACACACAATTAGTTTACCCAAAACATGCCTCTTCTTCAAATCTTGAAGTAATTCTTCAAACTTCATTTTGAAAACCCTTGACATGATATTTGTCCTATCATGTGGCTTCATACCCATGGATTAAGAAATCTTACAATTTCAAGCCAATTAGGATTGCATGTCATTGTCAAAAATAAATCATGAAATCCCAATGAACTACAGATGACGATCTCATCAAAGTATAATTGATCCATGTATCTACGACTACCAACAAATGTGGAAGGTAATATCACCCTCTTTCCAATATTTGATCCTTGACTTTTGTCATTTGTTTGAGATGCATTCAAATTTCTGTATTTATCAACCCTTAGCTTTGAATGGTTTCTTTTGATAAAAGATAATCATTTAGACTCCATCATAGTATAAGCGTCTTCTAAAAATTGATGAAATAGCCTTCTTGATCGCAACAAAGTTTGAGCCGCATTCTTCCTTGTTTGCAATCTAAAGGAGATCCATTCTCTTACAGTTAGAATAAGCTCTAGCTCTATGACAAACATCATGTTTGTAACCATTCTCTCTAAATGTAAACACCAATGTATATTGAAATGCCAAATAGTTTACATGTAATTCATCAATTCTCTTCAAATGACCACTTTGTGTTTCCATAATTATATCTCTTTGTGATGTTGAGTCAATATCTCCAACTATTAAAGCAGCCACATCAGAAACCATTGGTAAGTTATTTATTCTGCCATTAGAATTCATTTCGGAAATTAGCTTCAACTTTAAATTTGGAATAACACCATCTTTTAATCTTTCCCTTGCCATTATGAAAGATTTTGTGTAGACATTATTTTCATCCAACATTTGTGATAATTACCAAACTACTTTTGAATCAACCTTGTTGTTCCTATATTCATAGATTGAACAAAAAATCAATAATGAGTAGTTGGATAGATAGAAATATGACATTATTTGTATAGTAATTAATTACTATCTACCTTATTCCTTCCATCATGTTTTCAATTTCATATTTTGTATCATAAATATAGAGTTGAGCAAACTTCGTGCATTATACAGGCATCAGTAACATGCTACCAATGCAATGACATGATTGTCCTTGTATCCGAATATTTGGTGGACCTTTACCATTGTTGATAGATCTGTCAAGTTTTGCACTGCTGATATGAAAGTAAACATCATGTTGTATAAGCGAATATTATTTTGATAATTTAGGTTATCACTAGAGAAGTTATAAAAAATGAGATGTTGAAGGAGGGGAGGAGGTGTTTTCAATAATGGGATTTGTATTTTTCCATCACCACAACAAAGTTCATATTTAGGTGTTGTAATATTTCTATGTTTACACTTTCGTTTTTGATACTGCATGCATGCTCCATATTGATCACATTCAATAACAAGATCATCAATATCAAAATATCCTAAACAATTTTTTAAGCTTAGTGTTATATTTGTTGTATTATAAATAAAAAATCCATAATATATACTAAATAATCTTGTTGTCTTTCAAACATTGAGGTTATATATGAGTTATGAAATTGATCATCGTCCTTCGAAGAGTCTTCAATATTCACAACTTCCAAAAGTAAATAAAACCCACTATTAGTGTACTATAGGAACAATAAGTTCACTTTATCAATCATTAATAATATGATAATATATTAAATTAATATCTTGTATGTCAATATCAGACATGTCATCATCTTCTGTTGTATGACGATTGAATTGGTGACTATAACTTTTAGTTGATGTAAAAGGTAAGATATTTTCCTTTCCTTGTGCAATACTATTAATGTGTTCATCATCAAACATGCTTTCATATCTACTCATTAGATTTATGCCTAAAGATTCTTGGTTGATAAATCTCTTCTTCCCACTTTGCTCATAGATTGTAGATGGTTGGGTATGGGATGTAGATGTTCAGGTGCCATTTATAGTAATGAAACCATAATTATGTTTCACATTTACACAATTTGAAGATATTTCTAATAGAGGGGTTCTACTCATTTACATTGGTGTTGAGTTTGGTTGTTGGGATAGAATCAATGGAAGTGGTTGTTATTTTGATCTTTAATAATTTATACCCTTATCCCTTAAAGTAGACTTTCTTTTATTTCTTGCAATTGAAGGACAAATATTTGAATTATTATTATCAAATTTTGACCTCAACATAAATAGATTTGCATACATCAAACAAACTCCCTATTTAATAAATGAATACATGTTATGTGTAAGTTAGTGGATAATTTAAATAACTAAAAACTAAAAAATAAAGTATCAAATTTTGGCGTGTTATGTCATCCTAGTACTGTGTGAAGGTTTCTGGTCTAAAATGTTTACTACTATATTTAATACCTATTACTTAAAATTACCCATCCATCAATTGATAGTATAGATATTACAGCAAAGATGTTAATTACATTATTAATTAAACAAATACAAATGTTATGTAATTAATATGTTATTGTTTAGTAATTATATGATGCAATGTAATAAGTTTGAAAATTTATATATTGAACTTTAAAGAGATAAAAACAATTTGCGTGAAGGAGAATAGAATTGTAATTCATCCACAACAAACTTTTGAAAAATTATCCTTATTACAGTCCATAACATGTTACAAAGTAATGTAAACAAAGTATACATTCAAGAGAAGGCCACTAAGGGGCATCAACAATGCGATGATTCTAGCATCAAAGATAGTTGCACACTTGCTAGTTATATGCATCCTAGAAGTAAACTTAGATTGACTAGTTTTCCTTTAATTTACATGCCCTTTAGTTTAATTATAGTAAACTTATACATTTTAAAATTATCCCCCCAATCATGTGAAGGTCGGGATTGATATTGAAGTCGATGATGGTGCATTGCCGCCAATTCCTGTTGATGAGGATACCTTGACATTGAGAGGGGCCATAAGCATTCATGTGGCTTGACCAATAAACCTTGTAATTATAGGTACGTAAACTCTCTAGAGGCAATGAAAAAGATACAAGGGCCTCAATGACATCCCCTTATAGAGAATAAGATATTCATGTACCGCAAAAAGCCAAAGTGATGAGGTCTAAACATAACAAACAAAGTAGTGAGCCACTTTGGTCTAAAGGATATGTGGGAGATGCAATCTTTGAGAAGATCGAGTTTTGTACTCTTCTGATGAAGCATGTAAAAATCAAGGATGTTGATTATGTACCGAAAAATTCATCAACATTGGTGAAGTTAAAGAAGTATTTGAACATGATTGGATAAGTTCATATGCTATATGCATATATATGAGGTAATTTCTATTTTCTTAACTTTTCACTTTTTCATTTCATCATCGATGTCATAATTAACTAACATTGGTGTTATATGTTAGGAACTTGTATGATAATTTTTGAAAGATAAAAAAGGAAATGATATTCTTGTCCACACAAAGGATATTTTTTGTCGATGAGTAACCCTGATGTAAAAAAGAAGAAAGGAGGGACGCAACCACAACATGTAGTTGATATGCTTATCCAACATAGAGATAATGATTTATTTATTGTTCCATTCAATGTCATGTGAGCATTTGTTTGTAAAAATAATTTAATTGTCTTTAGAAAGTGGTGTGCTTAACTTTTGCTAACTGTATGCATATGTTTTGTAAGGCTTATTGGATTTTGACCGTCACAAATTGCATTGAAGAAAAAATATACTATTTGGATTCATTGGCCCATGCAATGCGAACAAGTGCCCTACTATGAAGGAAATGTTCATTAGGTAAGTGAATTCAAGTACTATCTTATATTTGACAATCATTTGGATTACAACTAATTAAGTACTTTATGTTTTTAGGGGGCCGCGAATTTACAGAACCCATGTTCATTCTAAATCTACTTTAAACAATATAAAGTGGACTCACATAAAGGTATTTTCACAAATCTCAAACAATTATATATGGCTATTAGTCATATTTCAAATAAAGCTAGTTATATGTTAATTTGTTTTTAATTCTAGTGCCCCTGCCAAATCAACACAAATTATTGCAGCTATTATGTATCATATTTCATGAAGGAGATCATTCTCCAATGACCAATTTTATGTTTTTGTTTATATATGTTGTGTGTTGATTTAATCAATGAATAAAATTTCTATTATGGTTTGATGTTTTGGATGTATAATATTGTATTTTGGATGTGTTTTAGTGTTGTTGGATGTGTTTTAGTGTTGTTGGATGTGTTTTGATGTTGTGGATGTGTTATATTGTGTTGTGGATGTGTTACATTGTGTTTTGGATGTGTTATGGATGTGTTTTGGTGTTGTGTTTTAGTGTTGCTAGGTGTTTTATGTAACTGTATAATAATATGAATTATGACATTTAATAGTGCTCACTTAAGGGAGCGCTATTGAATATATGTAAATCATACATTCAACATCGCTCCTTTAAGTGAGCGATGTTGAATCTTTGCATATCGCATATACGCAACAATCTTTTAAGGGAGCATTGTTAAATATCATAGATTCAACAACGCCCATTTAAGAGAATGCTGGTAAATAACATATATTCAACAATACTGCTTTAAGTGAGTATTGTTGAATGTCATAATTTCATATTAAAATGCAACTTGGATTCAATAGTGCTCACTTAAGTGAGCGCTATAGAATATGTGATTTACATACATTCAACAACTCTCCTTTGAGTGAGCATTATTGAATGTCATATCTTCAACATCAGTTCCTTAAGTGAATGCTATGGAATATCATAAATTCATGCTAGCTCGTCATTCATACCTCATTCATGAATATAGGATAAATTATTAAAATTAATATACAATAAATTATTAAAGAAATTTAAATATGATAATTATTTTTAAAAAAAATTATATATTTTATTTAAAACAATCCAGTTACTTTTGAGATTGACAATGCTTCCTTAAGTGAGCATTGTTGAATGTCATATATTTAATAACACTTCCTTAAAAGATAGTTGTTGAATGTCATGAATGCATAGATTCATCAGTGTTCACTTAAATGAGTGCCATTGAATCTTTAATTCTTAGCAATCTCAAGTGCAATCAAACCATAAAACACTTAAAACTGTACCACATTTACTCATTCAACATTGAAATTCATTCAACATTGAAACTCATTCAACACCTAAACTCATTCACTCATTCAACATCGAAAACACCAAAATTATTCACTCATTCAACATTAAAAATCATTCACTCAGTCAACAAAAAAATCATTCACTCATTGAACATCAAAGTCATTCACTTATTCAACAACAAAATGATTTACTTATTCAACATCAAAGTCATTAACTCATTTACACTGAAACTTATTCAACACCAAAACTCATTCAACACTGAAAGTGAGTTTACCATCTATATTTGCAATTTTAAATTTACTTAGCTTGTATTGAGTTAGAGTTTCCTCATTCACCTTATTACATGAGTTAGGGATTGTAATAATGTCTTTGCTAAGCTTGGTGAGCTTAAATCCGAGCTATTAGGGATTGACTTCTTATATTTTTTTGTCAATTCGTTTTTAGAAAATAGATCAAGATGCATTTTATTCGAAAAGTATTGATAAAAAATGAATCAGTGTCAATCAATTGACGAAGAAATATGAGGATGAAGTGAAATAATTTATTAGGTTTGCAACTAAGAATGTTGAAAACCCTAATAGAATTGTATGCCCTTGTTTAAAATGTTGTTATACAAGGTGAGTTACTCCAACTGAGATAAAAAATCATTTAGTGTGTCATGATATCGAACAGAGTTACACATATTGGACAAGGCATGACAAGAATGTTGAATGTTACGTGATGATTAGTGAAATATCAATCCTAGGATCTTGAATCTCATGATTCTCAACATAATATAAAATAAGGGCATAATGACATACCTGAATCCATGTTATGTGATATACTCCTTTTGATATACCTTTTGACAGGGTTTTTTGGTATGATGACTTTCCTCAACCAAATCCTTAATTCCTTTTGGAACTTTCGTTTTCTCTCTAATGGGGAGAGTCGAAAACTATTTGTGATTTGATGTATTTTTTGGAGACCATAATTGTTCCTTATGCGTTAGCTTATATGGTTCTCATTATCCTCTATATGGTTCTCATTATCCTCTATATGGTTCTCATTATCCTCTATAGGCCAACCATTTGTGTATCTACTCATTAAGCCCATATTCGTTATTAGTTTCAGAAGTCTTATAGGTTGTCAGTAATTAGATCACTTGTTTTGTAACCCCAAAATAAATAGCTTATATAATTGTATTAAATATATGATGTCCACCTTAATTAGAAATTATGAATTTCTAACAATCTCCTATTAGGCTTCATATTTTCCTGAAACAATTATATCACATATTCTTTAGGAAGCATCTGTATGCTATTTATATTTAGACTTCTCCTTAATACAATATGGTCCATCATATATATCAACAATGGAACCACCGCGACCTTCATCATATTCAAACGTGACTCGACCATGATGATCATCATATTAATATACATAATGTCATAGAACAAATATGGATGAGTGACATGAGAATTTCATGCAATGTGATCTCAAACATGTTTATTTCCAACTGGCCCATCTTTATTCTTTAATTAGATCAATCCGAAGTCTTAATTGCAACACAATAGTTACAATACACAAGTTCAAAATAGAAGAATAAACCATCAACTTTATTATGCATAAAACTATATATGACGTCCAAAGTATATCATAAAACATATAGAATCCCACTGAACTAAGGTATCCTAAGGAACAACACCCATATGGGCACTATGCTGATGAAAGACTTTTGGTACCAAACCCTTAGTCAGTGGATCAGCTAACATTAAATTTTTCCCTATATGTTCTATGGAAATTTGTCTATTTTGAACACTTTCTTTAAAAACCAAAAACTTCATGTCAATAAATTTTGACTCTATAAAACTCCTATTATTGTTGGAGTAAAGAACCGCGAACTTGTTGTCAAATAAGTTTTCAGTGGTCTTTTAATATCATCGACCACATGTAAGCCATTGACAAAATTCTGCAACCATTGTTGAAGGAACTATGAGCATCTATATAGAAGACTTTTAAAAGATAGCACCTCCAACCAACATAAATACATAGCCAGAAGTGGAGTGTCTATTGTCTATACATCTAGAAATATTGGAGTCAGAATACCCAATGATCTCTAAATTCTCAGACCTCCGATAAGTGAGCATGTACTCCATTGTTCTCTTTAAGTAACACATAACACATTTGACTTCCTTCCAGTGATGCATTACACGATTGCTCAAATATCTTCCCAAAAAACTCTCACGACAAGCTATGTTTGGATGTGTGCAAATTTGAGCATACATTAGACTTCCTACTGCAGATATATAATGAGTCTTTTGCATCTCGTATCTGTCAAGGTCATTTTTGGGTACTATTCGAGACTAAACTTGTCTCTCTTAGCTATAGGGGTATCCCTTGGCTTACTATCTTTCATGTCAAATCTATCCAGAACTTTATCTATATAGCTTTCTTGTGATAACCTTTGGATACCTTGAGAGCGATCTCTTAGTACTTGAATACCTAATATAAAAGAAGTTTCCCCAAGATCTTTCATTCTGAAATTCTTCGTTAAAAATCTCTTGGTCTCATGCAATAGTCTCATATTACTGCTAACAAACAATATATCATCGACATATAATACCAGAAATATAAATTTACTCCCACTGAACCTGTGGTACACACAATTATCAACTTTATTTGCCTCAAAACCGTACGAGGTAATAACTTGATAGAACTTGTGATTCCATTGATGATAAGCTTGTTTAAGGGCATAGATGAATTCGATAATATCCCAAACGTTATTATTATACATAAACTTCATCTCATCCTTCATGACATCGATCCACTTTTGAGAATTAGAACTTCTCATGGGCTGGCAGAAGTTCAATATATCATCTTCTATTTACCCGATGCCATCCTCATGTTCTTGAAGAAATACAATATAATCATCTAGAATTTCACTTCTCCTCTCTAGTGGATATCTTCAATGAAACTTCTATTTCTTGAGGTTGTTGAATTTGTTCTATAGGTACTTGAGGGAGAACCTCATTGTTGTCTTGTTCTGAAATATTGTCATGAATAATATTTTGAATATTTTCTTCTATTACTGAAGTTGTTCCTTGAATGGTAATAGACACAAGAACTTGTTTACCATCAGTGATAGGTTCTTCCTCAAAGACCACATTCCTTATGTTTACTTCCTTCCCAAAATCAACTTCCTCAAGAAATCTTGCATTTTCCATCTAAAAAAAAAGTCGTGAAGTGGGATCGTAAAATTTATAGCCCTAAGAACGTTCAACATAGCCAACAAAATAGCAGCTAACTGTTCTTGAGTCTAGTTTCCTTTCTTGTGGTCTATAAGGTCGCACCTCTGTTGGACAACCCCAAATGTGCAAGTGTTTTAAGCTTGGTCTTTTATTAGTCCAAAGTTGATATGATGTTTTATTAACTGCTTTATTTGGCATCCTATTAATGATATAAACTGTGGTCTTTAAAGCTTCCCCCCAAGAGACTCTGGTAAGGAAGAATGACTAATCATACATCTCACCATATCCTTGGGAGTTCGGTTTCGTCACTCAACAACACCTTTCATACTAGGTTTGTCTAGCATAATGTAGTGCGGAACAATTCCACATTCTCTGAGGAAAAACACAAATAGCCCTTTCACAACATCCTTATTGTTCTCTTTTCTTATTCTGAGAGGTCATGGCCAAATGAGCAATTTTAGTCTTATCTCTTTGCAGCCTCTCTTTATATTGCCCATAGTGAGATATAAGCTAATTGAAAGACCATTTGTCCTTCTGAGTGTTATAGCTCACTTTGAATGGCCTAGAGTGTGCAAGAAGCAAGATCAAAACCAAGTGCACGAGCAAGTCATCACCAAGTTCTAACTTAGGGGACTTGAGTTTTGATGTGAGATTAGACATCTCGATAATGTACTCCCTTATGTCCCCTTTGCCTTTATACTTCATGGGGATGAGTTTAGCCAAAAAGCTACTCGTCCCCGCCTTTTTTATTTTTGGCAAATTATGGTTCTATTTCTTCAAGGAACTTTCTTGCACTCTGACCGTCAGAAATAGAGCCTTGAAACGCTTCTGGAAGATAGTGTTTCATGATCATTAGACACATTTGGTTAGAGTGTTCCAATTTCTCAATTTTAACCTCGTCGGAGATTTCTAAAGTAGAAATGGATTTCTCTACTTGAAGTGCCAGATCTAAATCTATATAGCCAAGAATAACTTCTACGACTTCCTTATAGATCTTAAACTTTTTCCCATTCAGCAATGAGATATTCTTAATTTGAGCAGAAATATTTGCAGCACTAGTAAAACAACAAAACAAATTGCAAGCCTTCTGACAATTAAACTCACATTTAACTTTAATACTTAAATTCAAATGATGACGGGGTACATCATGAGTTACCTAGCACAACATTAATATTCAGTCTTTGGACAAAAATATTAACTTATAAGTGGTACACTCAATGTAGTAATCGAACATTATTAATCAGTCCTGTCAAACAATAAGCCTTTTTTTGGACTGACTTACTATTCATATGGAAAGCCATATGATTATCACATATTAATGGTATGAACAACCATGTATGGTATGAATGGACCTTCTTCTATTGAGTCCCATATATCTAAGTCTATGGATTCTATGAAGATTCTCATCCTGATTTTCCAGAATGCATAATGTTCTCTAATGAAAATCGGAGGTCTATTTATATCGGAACCTTCTCCTAGAAAAGACTTATAGGCCATCAAAAGTACTAGGATCTTTGGGAGTAACTTACCCAAAATAAGC
>NC_032025.1:16080630-16080971 GCF_001865875.1 Lupinus angustifolius | reverse complement strand
TCAAAAGAAGAGTTTTGAAATTCTCCCCCATGATCACTTCTTATAGTAGCGATTTTTAAAAAGTTTTCATTTTGGACTCTTTTAGCATAAATGCTAACGGCTTTGAATGCCTCATTCTTATGGACTAAGAATAGAGTCCAAGTGTATCTAGAGAAATCATCTACTATAACTAGAGCATAATAATTTCCACCAAAACTTTTTGTCCTTGAGGGACCAAATAAATCCATGTAAGCAATTGTAATGGTCTATCAGAAGAAACTATATTCTTTGGTTTAAAAGACGTTTTTGTTTGCTTACCCATTTGACAAGCACTACATAGTTTGTCTTTAACAAACTACATT
>NC_032025.1:16080268-16080530 GCF_001865875.1 Lupinus angustifolius | reverse complement strand
TTTAACCCCATTAACAACCATGTATGGTATGAATGGACCTTCTTCTATTGAGTCCCATATATCTAAGTCTATGGATTCTATGAAGATTCTCCTCCTAATTTTCCAGAATGCATAATGTTCTCTAATGAAAATCGGAGGCCTATTTATATCGGAACCTTCTCCTAGAAAAGACTTATAGATCATCAAAAGTACTAGGATCTTTGGGAGTAACTTACCCAAAATAAGCTCTGATACCAATTGTAAGTATCAGGGTGCAACTAAG
>NC_032025.1:16079681-16080168 GCF_001865875.1 Lupinus angustifolius | reverse complement strand
GAATTAGTTGTCTTAAAATAATGGCCGCTTTTTCTGCAAAATCAAAGTTAAAGTGCAGCGGAACAATATGCAGAAAAATAATAGGAGATAAAATGAAAGAGAAAAGGAGAAGAGAGTACACAAGGAGTTTTATACTGGTTCATCTTCCTGTCCACCGAAGGTTACATCCAGTACTCTTGCCGCACAAGAGATTTTTCCACTAAGAATTATGAGTTGTAATTACAATATCTCACCCCGAGATCTCTATGTACCTTACACACTCCCTAATTCTTATACCCTTGGAAAACCCCATTGTAAGTGAATCAATTCCCTTTCTCTTCATACCCCGTGAAAGAAAGAATTGAATATATTCCACTTTCTCTTCACACCCCGTGAAAGAAAGAATTCTTTACAAGAATGAAGAATATTCAACTATGGCAGATTGCCTTTACAAGTATGAAACTTATGTAACTTGCAATCCAAACTCTGAATATATATAGAAGTATAT
>NC_032025.1:16045361-16079581 GCF_001865875.1 Lupinus angustifolius | reverse complement strand
TTTGTGTGAGAGTTTAGAGCCTTTATATAGAGTTTACAAACACCCTTTGAAGGTTTCTGAAAGTGTATGAGTTGTTTGGAGTGAAGAGATTTCGTTTGGAGTGAACACCTTTCACTTTGAAATCTGAAAAACACTTCCAACAGCTCTCAGTAATGGGTTACTCATTTGAGTAATGGGTTACTCAAACTTTCTGTCCACTTGAAATTCGAATTTTACATTGAGTAATCGGTTACTCACTTTGATTAATCGGTTACTCAAACTCTCTGTCCAACAGATACTTAAAATTTATTTTGAGTAATCGGTTACTCACTTTGAGTAATCGGTTACTCAGCTTCAACAATCAGTTTTTCAGTTGGATAACTCTTTTCTCACACATGTAACCTGTTACTCAATGAAGTAACCTATTACACACTATTTTTGAAAAATGTTTTAAGTCTTTTAAAATTGTCTCACATTTTCTAAAAAATAGTTTGAGCAATTATACTTGTATATACTTAAGAGTTTAGGATAGAAGTACTTACAAAGACTTAATCTAATGTCTTGAAGCTTTATCTTCATTTGTCTTCATAAGTCATCTTCCTTTTCTTCTTTTTGGTGATGTTGATGTCTTCATCAAAACCGTGCCAAGATCAGGAGCAAGATCTTCTTCAAAAGGCTAGTTACTCCAACTGAGTTAAAAGTTCATTTAGTGTGTCATGATATCACACAAAGTTACACATATTGGACAAGGCATGACAAGAATGTTAGATATTACCTGATAATTGGTGAAATACCAATCCTAGGATCTTGAATCTTATGATTCCCACACATAATATAAAACAAGGACACAATGTCATACCTGAATCCATATTCTCTGATCTATCCCTTTTGATAGAGTTTTTGGTATGATGGCATTCGTCAACCAAAAACTCTATCAAATGCGAAGCTTCCACATCTTCCACATTCTCCTCAATGGAGAAAAATTGATCATGATCATCCTATTTTTGGTTAAAAATTAAGAAATCTACGCCTTGCATTGTCAAATGATGAAATTAACCCAAATTGTATTCAAAGTAGCTCCCATAGTACATGGCTAGTGATGTTTGTGATATACAACCTACCTCATTGGTTATGCATGAAATACAAATTTATAATGTTATCTATGTTAATTTTCGAACCTAAACAACCACAAAATAACATAGACATATACTTGGATCCATTAATTGAATACTTGAAAAATTGGTGGGAGACAAGTATAAAGGTATATGATGGGTATTAGGGGTGTTCAGGTCCATTTGGATCAGTTTTTAGAAAAATGATCCAATCCAAACACGTAATTAACATATTGGTTGGTTCACTCTGGTCTGTTTATATTAAGATGTCCGATCCAAATATTATATGCGGTTTTGGCTCGGTTTAGATTAGTTCTTTTTTATAAAATATTGAAATTGCACTTACATTCAAAACTCATAAAAATGACTATCTATTAAGCATTAAGCAACAATAAAAATAATGTTCAACAACATTAAAATGTGTGCAACATTAGTATAAGTAAGCAATATCATAAAATATTAATAAACAATAAGACAATAATAATAAAAGCAAAAAAGGGCAACAACAACAAGACACGATAATAACAAGACATCAAAACAACAAAATATCAACAACAAGAATATGAGCACCTGCAATGCAACTTTAACAGTTAGAGTGTTCCATCGATGATTAATAACAATAATACTTTCACAACAATAAAATTGTTAATAAAACACCTAATCAGAATCAACACGTGAATCCTTTTCATTTTGTTGTGGGATTGGTTTAAGTTTTAAAAAAAAAGTGTATCAAATATAATCAATATGATTTAAAACATAGCAACATATATATATAAAAATATGTGTGTGTATTATAGAATATAACAAATAAAATATAAGTACAATTTTGGAGTTGAGACTTAAGATTAAGTTTGAAAGACACTTAAAGGTATTACACACTTAAAGTTTACATACTATTTTAGTTTGGTCTGGATCGGTCTGGATCCAAGAGGTGAAACCAAAGTTCGGACTAGACCAATCGGTCTTCAAAAAAAAGTCCAACACGATCCAAACACATTCAGTTTTTGCGATTTCAACCTATTTTGGATCAGTTTTCGGTTTTATATTGGATCAGTCTGGATTTGAACACCCCTAATGGGATAGAGAAGAAATTTTCAACTTGAGGGCTTTGCTATTCAGCACAATCGATGATTTTCTTGCATATGGTAATCTATCATAATATAGTACAAAAGTGCATTTTGTATGTCCTGTATGTGAAGATAATACACATTCGACGAGGTTGGAACACTATAAGAAGAATGTCTTCCTTGGTATCATAGAATTTTTCATCTAGATCAACATTGTGAGCGATGGAGAAAAGCTAAAGGGTTTGATGGGTTATGCCCCTTTGTTATTCACGGGTGACCAATTATTTCAAAAGCTATAGGGTTTGAATAATAACTTTGGTAAACCTTTTTAGGAGAAATTGTCACAAATGAGTGGAAGAAAAGATCAATCTTCTTTGAATTTCCATATTGGAGCTCATTATATGTAAGACATTTTCTCGATGTTATGCATATTGAAAAAATGCATTTGAAAGTATCATTGATATCTTACACAATTTTCCGGGTAAGACCAAAGATGACTTGAATGTAACATTTTACTTAGTTAGTATGAGAATAAGAATGGTATTAGGGCCTATACATAAGGGAAAAACATATATTTCTTCCCTCTATCAGCTTATACACTATCAAGGAAAGAGAAAATAGAATTTTGTGAGTTTCTTAATAGTGTTAAAGTTCTAGAGGGACACTCTTCAAACATTCAAAACCTCGTATCAATAAAAGACCTCAAGTTAAAAGGTCTTAAGTCTCATGACTATCATATACTCATGGAGCATTTCTTGCATATTGGCATACAATCCATTTTACCTATAAAAAGTGTGAGGGTTTGATGAGTTATGCTCCTTTACAGTTGACGGGTGACCAATTATTTCAAAAGCTAAAGGGTTTGAATAATAACTTTAGTAAACATTTTTTTAGGAGAAATGGTCACAAATTAGTGGAAGAAAAGATCAATCTGCATTGAATTGCCATATTGGAGCTCATTATATGTAAGACATTTTCTCGATGTTATGCATATTGAAAAAATGTATTTGAAAGTCTCCTTGATATCTTACTCAATGTTCCTGATAAGATCAAAGATGACTTGAATGTATGATTTTACTTGGTTAATATGAGAATAAGAATGGTATAAAGGGCCTATAAATAAGGGAAAAACATATATTTTTACCCCTAGCAGCTTATACAATGTCAAGGAAAGAGAAAATAAAATTTTGTAAGTTTCTTAATAGTGTTAAAGTTCCAGAGGGAAACTCTTCAAACATTCGGAACCTCGTATCAATGAAAGACCTCAAGTTAAAATATCTTAAGTCTCATGATTATCATATACACATTGAGCATTTCTTGTATATTGACATACATTCTATTTTACCTATAAAAAGTCTGAGGCACCATAACTAAATTGTGCTTCTTCTTTAAGGCAATTTGTAGCAAAGTTATTGACGTACGGAAATTACCTGTATTGAAAATACAAATTATTTTGACGTTGTGTGAGCTTGAGATGTATTTCTCACATTCTTTCTTTGACATAATGGGGAGCACATCTGCTGTCCCACAGTTTGTGCCACTCCATGTGCTATAAGCTTGTGATTGGTCAGAAAAATACTTAATAATCAAATTTTAACTTAAATATATTTTTTCTGACCAATCACAAGTCCATGGTACATGGAGTGGGACAACAAATGTGTATCAGACATAATGGTTCTTCTAAGCATTCATTTTGTTCAAGAGACAACTATATGGTCCTTCCTATATGATATAAATATACCTTTTCAAGCGTTATATGAAGATATTAAAAGGGTATGTGAAAAATCGATCAAGACTAGAGAGTTGCATTGTTAAAGAAGATCTTGAATTTTGTATTGAATATCTTGTTGATGTTGATTTCATAGGCATTCCAAAGTCTCGTTATATAGAAAGAACATTTGGTGAAAGGATTACTTGGAAACAAATATTGCCTACATCAAGAACATAATTGGAGCAAACACAACTTATATATTTTACATAATGCAAATGAGTTTGGGCCATATGTTGAAAGACATAAGGATATGCTTAGGATTTCTAACCCAAGTAAGAATGAAAATTAGATTTCTAGATAGCATAATTGGTGCTTTATACAATGGCTAAGAAATCACATTGTTGAGGAGTTGAATATAAATACATATTCGATTTTCGAAAGATTGAAATGGTTAGCTAATAGTTCAAGTATTCATGTCTTATCTTACATTTGTTACCTAATTAATGAGTCTACATTTTATACAAAAAAACAAGATGATCAAAGTAAAATGCAAAATAGTGGTGTGATTATTGTTGCTCAAATTAAACTATACATATGTCAAGTACAAAAGATAGAAACCCAATATATGAAAATATGTCATACTTTGAGATCATTGAACGAATATGGGAATCGAATTACACAATGATTTCGTTGCTGGTTTTTTATTGTATGTGGGTTGATAACAATAATGACTTTCGAGTTTATGAGTTAAGGTTCATGCAGGTGGATCTTAATAGGGCAAGATGTAAAGATTACCCTTTTATTCTAGCATCACAAGCTCAACAAGTATTCTATGTTAGTGACATAACTGATATGAAATGGTCCATTGTTCTTTTGACTAACAAAATAATCTTCAATAATATTGATGATCAAGAACATGAAGGTATAGATGCTGAAGATGATCTTTTTTTTGCAACATCACAATCGTGTGAGAGCGAACCAACTACAAATGTTGGTTTATAGAGAAGAGATGATCATGATTAGGGAATTTGAGTGAACCCATGTTATTCTAAACAAGGATAATACAAGCCTCAAATGATCAAAGAAAAGGGAAAACATATAAAAAATATGCCGACGAATGTCTTTGTATAATTTTATCCTAATTGTATTTGTTTGTAATTTGTATTGATATTATTTGTTTGTAATTTGAACTTATGGATGCCTTTATAACTTTATCTTATTGTCTCTGCTAAAATATAATTGGCATAATATTGTTTGCTTGTATTATGTATTGTGTTGCATTGATATTAATATAAACTTTTGGATATCTATTGTTCAATATATATATATATATATAGACACACACACACATATATATATATATATATATATATATATATATATATATATATATATATATATATATATATATATATATATATATATATATATATATATATATATATATATATATATATATATATATATATATTCATGTGTGTTGTTGATAAATGTATATATGAATGCATTAATGTGTACAACAGTCAACCACACTACTAAAGGAGCTCTGACAAGCAGTTATATATGATTATACAACAATGCTTCCTAGAGACACATACATCAACACTGGCTAGATGGTGCGTTGTTATATGTATAACATACAATAACGCTTCTTCTAGTGAGCGTTATTATGTGATGCATGCAACGGTGCTTGTTAGAGGGGACGCTCTTATATGTATCATATATAACAATACTTACGAATGTATTGTTGAATCTTACTCGACATTTTACTGTATTCACTTAGATAATATCTGACAGTGTTGTTGAATCCAAAAAATATACACGATTGAATAATTACTTTAGCTTAGTGTATGAGCATAAGAAACTTCTTTAACAAAGAATATTTGTTATATAGTCAAGAGTGACCTGGTTAAGATAGAATATTTAGCTTTTGCACAATCAGTGGTTTGTAAACAAAAAATATTGTGTGATAGTCAGTGACTTTGAGAAGAAAATTATGTTTTAAAATATGGGTATTGAGTTGAGATTGAGATTTTTTTTTTAAATACGGATATAAGGATATGTCGTGTGAGTATTTTAGTACATGCCCATTATCACACTTCATCATATTTCATATCATATAGCTTTATCTTTATCTCTATTTTCTACTTGCTTCCTATACTCTATATACATATACATTTGAGATAACAAAGACAAACACCTTCTTTTGTTATTGTTGTCCAAATTTGTTGTAAATAAAACATTTCACTTATCAACAATATACAAGAATTGGTTTTATCAATATCAAGTCACAACTCAACGAACTAGTTGCATGACAGATTACTCCACGAGAGTAGCACACGTTTGTTTTCTCAATCGTCGATATAACGTCTACTCCATGGTCCATATACTCTCACTATATTAGTATATCCATTAAACTACACACACAACAATCACATGTGATTCAATTAGAGGAATCGCTGTAGGTACTTTGTCTCCTTCAAAGGTAGCTATTTGTTTAAGAAATTGCCAATATTCTTAGGTGTGGTTACGTATAAACAAAATATCAAATCAGCAAGGAAAAGCGACTTCTAGCTTGTAATTAGTTCATGGGTCACTACAGCTATTGCCTCATCTTTACCTCTCTCATCTCAATTCCAAGTCCAACCACCCCAATGCAACAAATTTACTCTTAAACATATATGTTGTCTCAGACAATGTTCTAAATTATATCCAAAACCAATAAAAACATATAATGTCAAATAAAAAATTTAAATATTTATTATTTTTCTATTTTTATTTTATTATTATTGGTACGGAACAAGATTTAAGACATGATTTACAATAATATATATTAGTCTTCTTAGTCTATTTGGCTCTTCCTACCCCAACCCCGTTTTGGCTAAGCAAAAAAACACCCCTCATCAATTTAACAATCTATATTAGGAACTAATTAATTGTAGATATCAACCTTATCAAAATGGACACATAATTAAAACAAAATTCAATTACAATAAATTAAACTATATCGCTCTCATTAGGGTTATTTTCAGTTTTAGTCTTCTAGAGCCTTGAAGAAGGGTCATTGTATAAAATAAGGACCCTCAATAAAAAAAATTTGTCCTTCACATTGCTTCAATTCTCTCTTTTGCTATTCCTACACTTCTTTAAAATCAACCCTTCTTTCCCAATTACCCCTCAGACCTTAGAATCTCACTCACTCTAGCAAGAAAGGAGAGAGATTCTATTCCAAACCAAAGTTTTCATTTTATATTTCATATTTTTGCTCTCTCCAAATGAACAACATGAAGAACACAAACAACAACACAAAACTCATTCTTCTCCACCCTTATATCCAAAAACAAGGAAGTTCCAATCGCTTATGGCTTCTAGCTTTTATATCACTCTTCACAATTGCTTTTCTTGTTACCCTCATTTACACAAGAGAATCTACCTCTATTACCACTGCAACTTCCTCTATCATAGCCTCAACAACCCCAGTTTCTGGTTTAGGTAGTGCTCCTTTACCAGCCACAGTAATCAATACTCTTCTCCACTACGCCGCGAAATCGAATGAAACTTACCACATGCAATACTCAGACCTAAAACCCGTATCTGATGTGCTCAGAAAGTGCTCATCACCATGCAATTTCCTCATCTTTGGCCTCACACAAGAAACCCTTCTCTGGAAAGCCCTAAACCACAATGGGAAAACAGTTTTTATTGACGAAAATCGGTACTATGCTGCATATATTGAAGAAAAGCACCCTGAGATTGATGCCTATGATGTGCAATACACCACGAAACGGAGCGAAATGAAGGAGCTCATTGCTTCTGCTAAAGAACAGGTTGGGAATGAGTGCAAGCCGGTGCAGAATCTGTTGTTTTCAGATTGCAAGCTTGGACTCAATGACCTTCCAAACCATGTGTATGAGGTTGACTGGGATGTCATATTGGTGGATGGCCCACGTGGCGATTGGCCTGATGCTCCTGGAAGAATGTCCGCGATTTTCACCGCCGGGGTTCTAGCCAGGAGCAAGAAGGGTGGGAACTCAAAGACTCATGTCTTTGTGCATGATTTCTTTGGAGAAGTGGAAAAGGTTTGTGGGAATGAGTTTCTTTGCAAAGAGAATTTGGTTGAGGCAACTTACACTTTGGGCCATTATGTGTTGGAAAAGATGGATGAGAGTAGTGTCCAATATTGCAAGAGCTCAGGGGCTTCTTCATCAACTTAATTACTGTTTGTCATCAAGATATTATTAATAAGCTTTTCAGGTTCATCTTTGTCATTATTGTTTCATCAATCATCCTTATGGGTATTTATGATATTTTTTATTGCTACATTTTGTTTACTTCTTGGGTGGGGATTATAAAAAATAATTCTTTTTTTACCTTTACATTTTATGGCACTGGAAATTGTAATTTCTTCAATGAATCCAAGCTTCCAAATTTCAATTCAGGATAATGGTTACTATAATAACTACATTAAAAAAAGTTATTGTGAAAACTTTTTTGTGGTATAAGGATATTAAGGTAAGGATCTAGGATTCTCAGTCCCACACCCTCTATCCAAACTATGTCCCGGTCCAATCAACTGCGAACAAGTAATATAAAAATGTATAATTTTGCTTTTAAAAAAATTCTATTTACTTATGTGTCAATTTTTAATGGGTGGGGACAGAGAATTGGGACAGGTGACCCCTGTTCAAGGATCTAATCCTTCTTGGGTAAATGGATGCCCTTTACAACAAATGTCGTTCACATCAATCAAATTCTTAATTTTTTGGTCAATCTGAAAACCTAGTAAGGTCTTATATCACTAAACCAACATCTTGTTGGTTAGATATTAAGAGAAAATGAGGAGGATATTATGCAAATAACACAGAACAATTACGACTCAGAAAAGAAAAGGCATTTGAATGAAGATATTCATTCTTATGTACTCCAATAACATGCATCTCACAGTAAATGTTTTGGATTTTACTTCAAAGTAGTTAATCCAATAGATCCAACTTTTACAACATGTCATGGTTAATATTTTCATTGTCTATGTACTATAGTGAGTATCTAAAATGCAACTTGTAAGGCCACTCAATACTCAGCAAGGTTTTTTACATTTAGTCTGTAATGCAATAAAAAACAAAGGCTCTTTTGGGGTTGCTGGGCCATCATATTATTAGAGACAATAAATTATTCCGAATTATAGATTAAGCAGAATTAATTGGAAGGTACACTTATCAAGTTTTAATTAAAAAAATAGCATATTGTCGGTTTAGGTACATTGATTAACTACTACTACTACTAGTTTTGAAGTTTAAGGTCGCTTGGAATTGGATGGAAGTGGCTTCAACAACTACGGCATATTTAAATGAACTTGTACCATATGGAAGCTCTTCGGTTGCTTATAAGTCAACTTCATCTTAGCCTCGAGCCTCTAGGCTTATTACCTTGTTGCCCTGCAATTAGGTAAAGCAAGGACACAATAATTTTTTTAAAATGCACCAAAGAATGTTTTCTTGAAGTTTCTTTATGATTTGAGTTTTAGAGAGGAATGAAAAGAATATTTCATAATTCTTAGGTATTCCATTTCTTCTGCTTTCAAAATTCAATTCACAAACAGACTCTTATAATCGTAATAAGTTGGAGTACGAAAAATGGCTTTATCCTCTAGGACTTGAATGAAAAAAAAAACTTAGGTAGTGTTTGGTGAAGTTTGCTTTTTTTCCTTGTCAGCTTGTAAAAAAAGTAAGGAGCTTGGTATAGATAAAAATTTGAAGTTTTTAATTATCTTTAAAAAATAAATTTAAAGTTGTAGTATAAATATGTTATCTAATTTATACCGTCAACTTATTTTTGTGGAAAAAAGCAAAAAAAAGTGAAACTTCTCCAACATGAGTTATTTATTTTAAAGTTGATTTATTTATTTATTGAAATGTCAATTCTAATCTTACCCTCAATTTCAAGATTATTTCTTTCATCATTTACTTTTTCAACTAACTTCTTATTAAAAATGTGTGTCTTCTTTGTTTTTAAACATTGATGTTAGTTCTTATTCTGCCTTTTGTTTTAAATTTGTAGCTTTTGCAATGAAGAAATAAAATTTAAAAAGTATATATATATTTGATGTAAATACAAAAACAACAAGTTTTTATCGCACTAGGTGGGGTTAGCTGCATGAATAGAATGACGTTATAGTGCTTTATTATAAATAATGTTCACAAAGTATTGATTTGTAAGTCATGTCTATATGTGCTTGATGACTATAATAGTCAATCCTAAATTCAGATAAAAGGTGAATATTGTGTTTGGCCATCACCTGTTGGTGTAGCGGAATCGACCGTTGCGCAGCGTTGACCATAATCAAATCAAATAAAGGCATAAAATAAATAGAAGAGAAGAAACAAATATTGTGTTTGGCCATCACCTGTTGGTGCAGCGGAATCGACCGTTGCGCAGCGTTGACCAAAAGCAAATCAAATAAAGGCATAAAATAAATAGAAGAGAAGAAACAAGAGAATTTGTTAACGGAGTTCAGCCAATTGTGCATACGTCCCCGTGGGCACTGAGCGGCTACTGAGGTATTATTAAATAATAAGGATTACAAACTCTAGCACACTCATGGACCCACCTGCCCATGAAGTGTTTCTATTTGATGCTTATATCTGGTGCACATTACAACAAGGGACCTAGGTCCAATATATAACATTGATATTATACTCTATTCTAATGTCAGACAATGTGAGTTTTATATAATAACATATTTCAAACATCCACAACATCAACATCTAATATAAACTTTGTGAATCTTATGATGTGAAACAACAATATCATAATTATAATAATGATAAATATTAAAAAAAAAATTATGTAAAAAAACAGCCACAGTGTAAAAAATGACATTATATCCTTTTATGTAATTTAATCTTTAAAAAAATTCTACCTTACTCAAATAAACAAATTAGCTTATATTGAATTTTCAACTAAGGTGATGAAACATAAACAGTTTATAATCTTAACATATCATAGTGAAGTTTATAATTCACAATTTATAATCTTATAATTTATAAATTAAAACTAAAAACATAATTTGTGCTATATCACCGCAAAGAAGCCAAATAATGATGCTTCTCCGCAATTATTTTTAGAAGGTCCATATTCAAATCTTGATGCCAATTAAGTTCTTTTCTTATTTTTTTTCAATTTCACTTTATTCATGGATCGTGTTCTATTTCTTTCCACTTAATTATTTATTTATCTACTTTTTTCTATCTCGTTTTTAGTTGTCCAGTCTCTTTCATTCACTGAGACTTTGTGATTTATAATTCACTATACAGGCATTTCGTGCCTGCCGGTGAATATTGTGTAATACTATATATTCAATTTTTATATATTTCATTTTTTTGAATTAAAATGTATTTTTGTTTTCGGTATACTTTATATTATATTTTTTGTGTGTTAACGATAATGTTTAATTTAAGATGAGATATGTGGTTAATTAATGTATTGGTGATAGTTGCTTAGGATTATATAGTTTTTTTGTAAAAATTAAATAATGTTAAGGGCAATATAGGAAATGAAAATTACTACATGAGGGAAATTATTTCAAGTTTTGGCTTTATATATAATATAGATATAGATAATATTAACTTCAGTATGCATAATTTATTTTGTGGGTTTTAGTCCTTCTATATGTAAAAATAATTGACCTAATAATGATTTGATCAATATTTATATTGTGACACATGTTAAATTAATTAATGACATTTGGAATTGTGGTATAAACATTGTTAGGTAAATAAGGGCTCTACACCAACTCCTCATCCCTTTCACTTTTTGATTTGAGGATTTTAATCCAACTGCTTGACGCCTTGATCTATAACTAGTTTATTCCCCACAACTCATAGAAAAATGACCACTTCTTTTATTCTTTCTCCTAGATGGTGCACTTTGATGTATTGAGATTGTAATACTATATAAAAGGAAATTCTTCAATCAACCTCTAATTAATTGACATTGCTATGCAAATATGATTTTGAACTGGTATGATGGAGATGAATCTCAAAGTTAGAATTCAAGTATTCAATATGTGTATGAGTTTCTGGGTTATTGGAACTCCTCTCTTTCTTTGAAAATTGAAAAATGAAAATCAATGATTAATCAATAAATTAGCGAATTGATGAGATGTGTGAAACTGTAAGTCTTTAAAAAAAAGATATTTTTTAGTTTCTATTATGAGTTAATCGATTACAAATAAGTCATAATTGATTATTTGTTTTCAATAATTCATAATCGATTATTTGTTTTCAATAACTCATAATCGATTGTCTGCCACATAAATTAGTTTTACAACACAACAATCTAGATAATTGGATCATAATATATTACAATTCCATAATCGATTAACAAGAGAGAATAACCCGTTTTTCTAAAAATATCTCTATCTGAGTCATGTTTTATCTGCTTAATCAATGATATGAGTTGTTTGGTGAATACATAGGACTCTTCCTCATTTATCTGGATAAAATGTATCATAATATTAAATATAGGAGAATATAAATATAAAGCTTAGTAAATTGTTGTTGTCTTGAAATCTTGTATTCATTGTCTTCAATTTTGTCTTCCTCAAATCATATCTTCCATGCATAAACTCTTCGGATGCTTTCATTCTAAATCTTGAGCTTTGTTTTCAAACACAACATCAAAAGCGACTAAAACAAAACAATCAATTAAAGTAGAGAGTAAAAGCTAAGAAATATTTTTTAGAGATGACTAAAGTTAAAATTATCTTTATTTCTACAAACTAAAAACATATTTAAACTTTTAAATACTTATTAAAAAATAAAAAAATTAAATTTTAAGTAATAAAATAAAATATGACACAGCCAAACAACTTTTAACTGAAGGGTAAAAAAATGTGAAATTTCCAAACAAATTTACCTTATGTTTCAAAGCTTTGATTTCAAACTTTTGCTTATAAATAGCTTAAGCAAAAAATAAGTCAGGCCAATCATAACTAAGCAGCAAGTCAAAGAGCAAAAACTAATCTTAATACAATTCTCACACTTCACTCTTTAGAAATTATTGGAATATATTTTATGTATATCAAAATTGTGACAACAAACGTTTATGAATAAAAATGATTACCCATCACATAATAGTAGTGTTTATAGTACAATTTGAATCCGTTTTGAAGTAAAAAGTCATTCAACTATAAAATTTTATTAAGAATGTTGGGAACAAGCGAACAATCAAATAGTAAAGAGTATAGAGACAAGAGAATAACACAAGAGATTTGGTAACGAGGTTCGGCCAACTGTGCCTTTGTCCCCGGGAGCGTTGAGCAGCTACCACTATATATTATTAGAGAATAAAGATTAGTGTTTTACTATTCTTCTCCTTGTTACAATAGGTTTACATAACATCAATATATATAGCCCTCTACCCCAACCCCTTTACATCAGCCCAAGCCCATAACTTGTATTGCTGTTATCTAGAGATATGAGTCATTGCACAACAATCTCCACCTTGGCGAATATCATCAATCTCCATCTTCCGCCATTGGGTTGGGGGCGCTCCATAGTCCATCATCAGTGAATGTTCAACAAGCTCAGGCAATGCCTGAACCTGTCAACAATAACCGGTTTGGTTAACACATCAGCTGCATTTTCTGAAGTGTGAACCTTCTGCAATAGTATCTGCCCACAAGCTACCAACTCTCTGATCTTATGAAATCTCACATCAATATGTTTGGTTCTAGCATGATACACCTGATTCTTTGCTAAGAAGATAGCACTCTGACTGTCACAATGCAGCGAAACTCCACCTTGCTCAATGCCTAACTCATTTACTAGTCCCATAAGCCACAAGGCTTCCTTAGAAGCTTCACCAGCTGCCATGTACTCTGCTTCAGTTGTGGACATAGCAACAACAGACTGAACTGATGATCTCCACATAATTGGTCCACCTGCAAGGGTGAAGACAAACCCCGTTGTGGACCTTCTATCATCCAAGTCTCCTGCATAGTCCGAATCAACATAACCAATAACTGAAGGCTTACTCTGTTGGCTGCCAAACATGATACCGAGACCTGTAGTCCCCTTCAAATATCTGAAAATCCATTTGACTGCTTCCCAATGTTGCTTCCCTGGTTTCGACATGTACTTGCATACTTGACTAACTGCTTGTGCCAAGTCCGGTCTAGTAAAAACCATAGCATACATCAAGCATCCCACTTCACTGGCATATGGAACCTTTGGCATGTATTTCTTCTCTTCATATGTCTTCGGACACTGATCTAAGGAAAGCTTGAAGTGATTTTCCAATGGAGTGCTCACTACTTTAGCATTGCTCATATCAAATCTCTCTAAGATCTTTTCAACATAGCTTTGCTGGGAGAGCCATAGTTTTCTAGCTCCCCTATCCCTGTGAATCTCCATCCCAAGAATCTTCCTAGCAGCCCCTAAATCTTTCATGTCAAACTCCTTACCTAGCATGACTTTCAGCTCATTGATATCACTCAAATGATTAGCAGCAATCAACATATCATCAACATAAAGTAACAGAAAAATAAACGAACCATCGTCAAGGCTTCTCACATAAACACAGCAATCATACTCACAACGCTTATAACCAAGCTTCAACATATAAGTGTCAAACCGCTTGTACCACTGTCTGGGAGACTGCTTCAACCCATATAGAGACTTCTTCAACTTGCAAACCAAGTGACTCTCTCTGGTTGTGTCATGTAAATTTTCTTCTCTAATTCACCATGGAGAAAGGCAGTCTCACCACTGGGGAGAAAATCTCATTGTAGTCAATCCCCTTTTGTTGTGAATACCCTTTTGCTACAAGACGAGCCTTGAACTTTTCCCCTTCTTTTTATGATACTGTTGGCTTCCTCTTGTACACCCACTTGCACCCAACTGCACTCTTGTCTTGAGGCAATGGAACAAGCTCCCAAGTTTGGTTCTTCTGTAAAGACTCCATCTCCTCCATCATGGCACCCATCCATGGTTCTTTCTCCTGGTTGTTTATAGCCTCTTGAAAGCTACATGGATCTCCTGAACTGATATGGAGAGCAACTGAAGCCATATCCTCAAAGCCATATCTCTCTAGAGGTTTGATAGGACGTCTATCCCTGTCTCTAGCAAGTAGATACTCCTGCACACCTGAACTCACTGCCTGAGAATCATCATGTTCTTGACTTAAACCATTTTATTGCTCACTGGAATCATATTTGAACCCAAAGTCTCTCCATTTGGCATGGGCACCTCTGTCAAAACTGACTGTTTCATCATGAAATCTTCATCAAACACTGCATCCCTACTCAACACCACCTTTCTGGAAACTAGATCCCAGAACTTGAACCCCTTCACACCTTTGGTATATCCAATGAAGATACACCTCTTTGACTTAGGATCAAGTTTAGATCGTTCATCATTGGGTACATGTACATAAGAAGGACAACCAAATATGGTAACGAGGTTCGGTCAACTGTGTACATGTACATAAGAGAATAACACAAGAGATTTGGTAACGAGGTTCGGTCAACTGTGCCTACGTCCCCGGGAGCGTTGAGCGTCTACCACTATATATTATTAGAGAATAAGGATTAGTGTTTTACTATTCTTTTCCTTGTTACAATAGGTTTACATAACATCAATATATATAACCCTCTACCCTAACCCCTTTACATCAGCCCAAACCCATAACTTGTATTGCTGTTATCTAGAGATATGAGTCATTGCACAACAAAGAAGAAAAATAAAATAAAAAGATATATCACGCTAAAACAATGTACATGGAGATTAAAAAAGAGGAGTGTTGGGAACAAGCGAACAATCAAATAGTAAAGAGTATAGAGACAAGAGAATAACACAAGAGATTTGGTAACGAGGTTCGGCCAATTGTGCCTACGTCCCCGTGAGCGTTGAGCGGGTACCACTATATATTATTAGAGAATAAGGATTAGTGTTTTACTATTCTTCTCCTTGTTACATTAGGTTTACATAACATCAATATATATAGCCCTCTACCCCAACCCCTTTACATCAGCCCAAGCCCATAACTTGTATTGCTGTTATCTAGAGATATGAGTCATTGCACAACAATCTCCACCTTGGCGAATATCATCAATCTCCATCTTCCGCCATTGGGTTGGGGGCGCTCCATAGTCCATCATCAGTGAATGTTCAACAAGCTCAGGCAATGCCTGAACTTGTCCACAGTAACCGGTTTGGTTAACATATCAGCTGCATTTTCTGAAGTGTGAACCTTCTGCAATAGTATCTGCCCACAAGCTACCAACTCTCTGATCTTATGAAATCTCACATCAATATGTTTGGTTCTAGCATGATACACCTGATTCTTTGCTAAGAAGATAGCACTCTGACTGTCACAATGCAGCGAAACTCCACCTTGCTCAATGCCTAACTCATTTACTAGTCCCATAAGCCACAAGGCTTCCTTAGAAGCTTCACCAGCTGCCATGTACTCTGCTTCAGTTGTGGACATAGCAACAACAGACTGAACTGATGATCTCCACATAATTGGTCCACCTGCAAGGGTGAAGACAAACCCCGTTGTGGACCTTCTATCATCCAAGTCTCCTGCATAGTCCGAATCAACATAACCAATAACTGAAGGCTTACTCTGTTGGCTGCCAAACATGATACCGAGACCTGTAGTCCCCTTCAAATATCTGAAAATCCATTTGACTGCTTCCCAATGTTGCTTCCCTGGTTTCGACATGTACTTGCATACTTGACTAACTGCTTGTGCCAAGTCCGGTCTAGTACAAACCATAGCATACATCAAGCAACCCACTGCACTGGCATATGGAACCTTTGACATGTATTTCTTCTCTTCATCTGTCTTTGGACACTGATCTAGGGAAAGCTTGAAGTGATTTGCCAATGGAGTGCTCACTACTTTAGCATTGCTCATATCAAATCTCTCTAAGATCTTTTCAACATAGCTTTGCTGGGAGAGCCATAGTTTTCTAGCTCCCCTATCCCTGTGAATCTCCATCCCAAGAATCTTCCTAGCAGCCCCTAAATCTTTCATGTCAAACTCCTTACCTAGCATGACTTTCAGCTCATTGATATCACTCAAATGATTAGCAGCAATCAACATATCATCAACATAAAGTAACAGAAAAATAAACGAACCATCGTCAAGGCTTCTCACATAAACACAGCAATCATACTCACAACGCTTATAACCAAGCTTCAACATATAAGTGTCAAACCGCTTGTACCACTGTCTGGGAGACTGCTTCAACCCATATAGAGACTTCTTCAACTTGCAAACCAAGTGACTCTGTCCAGCTGCACTGAACCCCTCTGGTTGTGTCATGTAAATTTTCTCCTCTAATTCACCATGGAGAAAGGCAGTCTTCACATCCATCTGTTCTAAGTGCATATCCCAGCTGGCTACCAAGGCAAGCACTGCCCTGATAGAAGTGTGTCTCACCACTGGGGAGAAAATCTCATTGTAGTCGATCCCCTTCTGCTGTGAATACCCTTTTGCTACAAGACGAGCCTTGAATTTTTCCCCTTCTTTTTCTGATACTGCTGGCTTCCTCTTGTACACCCACTTGCACCCAACTGCACGCTTGTCTGGGGGCAATGGAACAAGCTCCCAAGTTTGGTTCTTCTGTAAAGACTCCATCTCCTCCATCATGGCACCCATCCATTGTTCTTTCTCCTGGCTGTTTATAGCCTCTTGAAAGCTACATGGATCTCCTGAACTGATATGGAGAGCAACTGAAGCCATATCCTCAAAGCCATATCTCTCTGGAGGTTTGATAGGACGTCTATCCCTGTCTCTAGCAAGTAGATACTCCTGCACACCTGAACTCTCTGCCTGAGAATCATCATGTTCTTGACTTGAACTAGTGCATGGTTCCTTGCCTTTATTCACCTGAACCATTTCATTGCTCAGTGGAATCATATTTGAACCCAAATTCTCTCCATTTGGCATGGGCACCTCTGTCAAAACTGACTGTTTCATCATGAAATCTTCATCAAACACTGCATCTCTGCTCAACACCACCTTTCTGGAAACTGGATCCCAGAACTTGAACCCCTTCACACCTTTGGTATATCCAATGAAGATACACCTCTTTGACTTAGGATCAAGTTTCGATCGTTCATCACTGGGTACATGTATATAAGCAGGACAACCAAATATGCGTAACATATTATAATTAACTGGGTTACCTGTCCATACTTCTTCTGCAACTTTACCATCCAATGAAGCTCGTGGTGATCTATTGATGACATAACATGCCATACTAAGTGCCTCTGCCCAAAATCCTTTGGAAAGTCCAGCATTCAGTCTCATACATCTGGCCCTCTCTGTAAGAGTTCTATTCATCCTCTCTGCAACACCATTCTGCTGAGGAGTCTTCTTCACTGAAAAGTGTCTCTGAATGCCATGTTCCTCACAGAATCTCTGAAACTGTGAGTTTTTGTACTCTGTACCATTATCTGACCTCATGTATTTGATTTTTCTACCAGTCTGGTTCTCTACCTCTGCCTTCCAAACCTTGAACTTGGCAAATACTTCTGACTTATGCTTCAGAAAATATACCCAGACCTTGCGAGAAAAGTCATCAACGAAAGTAACAAAATACCTAGAACCTCCTAGGGATGGTTCCTGAGTGGGTCCCCATACATCAGTGTGGACATAATCTAGAATGCCTGGAGTCCTGTGTTGGCCAGCCTTGAAACTAACTTGTGTTTGTTTCCCAAGCACACAATACTTGCACAAATCTAGCTTGCATTTGCTGACTCCCCTCAACAGTCCTCTTTTGCATAGTTCTGTCATACCACGCACACTCATGTGTCCCAAACGCATGTGCCATAATTTTGTAGCACCATGGTCTGAATCTATTGAGATCTCTTCAGCCACTCCAGCAACTCCACCTACAACTGTTCTCCCTAACAACTTGTAAGTGTTCCCTGCAGTCCTTTTACCCTTCATCACAGTCAGAGCACCTTTGCATACTCGAAGAATATCACTGTCCCCATCAGCTCTATAGCTAAACCCTTTGGCCTGCAATGTCCCCAAAGAAACCAAATTCTTTTTAAATCTGGTATGTGCCTAACCTCACATAACGTCTTCACTACACCATCATCCAACACAATTCTGAGTTCTCTCATACCAATAATTTCACACGCTTTATTATTTCCAAGATACATGAAACCAAAATTTCCTGCCCTGTATGTGGTGAACCATTCTCTGTTTGGCGTCATGTGGTGGGAACAACCAGTGTCAAGTATCCACTCATCTGTATTGTGATTTGATGATACAGATAGTAGATCAACTTCACTATTGTAACCAGAGTCATCTTTCTGTGCAACATTTGCAGATGTAGATACTCCATCTTTCCCCACCGGCTTGCTAGGACTCCATTCATTGGGACAATCCTTTTTATAATGCCCAGTCTGTTTGCACTTGTAGCACTCTACTGGTGTTCTGCCCCTGGAAGTTGGTCTTTTCCCTTTGGCATGACCTCCTCTGCCTTGTCTCCTCCCACGCACTTGGCTCCCTTTCACATACAGACCATCACCCTGAGACCCTTCACCTACATTCTGTCTTCTTTGAGTGTGGGACAGAAGTGCAGATGTGATCTCATCCAGTTTGATTGAGTCTTTCCCGTACGTCAATGTTGTCACCAAGTGTTCATAGGAATTTGGCAAAGAACACAGTAATATTATTGCTTTGTCCTCATCATCAACCTTCACATCAAGTTTCTGCAAGTCATTGATCACTTGATTAAAACTGTTGAGATGTTGTTGCAAATCAGCACCTTCCTGCATCTTCAGGCCATAAAGTCTCTATTTCAAATACAACTTATTTGTTAGAGACTCGGACATGAACTGCTTCTCTAATGTCTCCAATACCTCTGTTGGTGACATCAGATCCATAACATGATACATCATCTCATCTGATAGACAAAGCCTTATGGTTTCCGCAGGCTTCTCCTTCAACTCTTCCCAATCCAGTTGATCCATACCCTCTGGTTTATTCTCATGCAGCGCCTTTGATAGACCTTGTTGAGCCAACACATCCTTAACCCTCCTTTGCCACAATCCGAAATTACCAGTTCCATCGAACTTCCCCACCTCGAATTTGGCACCTGGGTTAAGAGCCATCTGATACCAATTGTTGGGAACAAGCGAACAATCAAATAGTAAAGAGTATAGAGACAAGAGAATAACACAAGAGATTTGGTAACGAGGTTCGGCCAATTGTGCCTACGTCCCCGGGAGCGTTGAGCGGCTACCACTATATATTATTAGAGAATAAGGATTAGTGTTTTACTATTCTTCTCCTTGTTACATTAGGTTTACATAACATTAATATATATAGCCCTCTACCCCAACCCCTTTACATCAGCCCAAGCCCATAACTTGTATTGCTGTTATCTAGAGATATGAGTCATTGCACAACAAGGAGAACCTAAGAATCTCAACTAACAAACCCACCCAACAGCAACCAAAATAAAACAAAACCCAAGACCCATACTAAAATGAGAGACCCTAAGGGTAACAATTCAAACTTAAAATTGGGTCTGAAATGCATTCAAACCAAGATATATTAATCAACTTGTCTCTTCTTGTAATCTAATTTCAAGATTGGAATTTGTTATCATCCACCACCTCCTCCAAGCTTGCATCCTTGGTAAAAATCATGACATTCAAATTACTAAATATATATTTTTCCAAGTCCTACCTTCAATTGAGAGAAAATATTGTAGAAAATGCTCCTTACCACCCACTGGTACACCATGGTATACCCAACCACTCACACAGAAGCTAACAAATTCGATAAGAGAAAAACAGATAATCCAAAATTTCTCGTTGAGCATGAACTTTGATTAGTTTAATGTATTAAATTTGATATGATTCAAAAATAAGTTAATTGCAATTTTAGTTTCGTTTGATTTGATCTTCAGTTTTTTATTACTTATTTTTATATAAAATATAAATTTAAGAATATAATTTGAAGATGGATTAAACTTGTATTTTAAATAAAAAATTAAAATAATATGGTGAACTGTTCTATATAGAGATAATCTTTTATACAAATAAAAAGATTGCAACAAAAAAATTCAACCAATGATATACAATAAAACTTATAACTTAAATTTATGGTAAATATGTAGTTTAGAGGATGATAAATATAAGATGTATGATTTAGTTTTATAAATGAATCTGAAATTAAATTATATCCATGTGATTCTTTAACAATCAATCCAAACTGACTAAATTAAAATGTGTGTGATTGCTTTTAATTTCTTTGAATTATTTTGCAGTTTTGTCAGATTGATTTGGACGTGAACGCGTTTATCTTTATGCATGATCCTTCTATCAAGATAAAAACTCCTGAATTTTTGTCATATTAATTTCTTCATATTTTAAATAATAAAAAAGAGTGTAATACTATTTTGTATAATATTGATATAAAAATTTATATACAATTAATACATCATTCATTATCCATTTGTATTGTTTTTAAGAGTCAATAGTAATTAAACATGAATAGTAGATACTATCATGACAATGTATAAAACTTATACATTATTGTTTGTGCATATATTTTTTCATAAAAAATAAGGTACACAATTGAATTAAATAAAGAAACATTTTGGGTAATAAATTTATTTTGAAATAAAAATATATTTCATTGATGCTTGATCTAAACACATAGTAACATCATAACACCAATAATCAAATCACACAAACACTTTTTGGACACAAAATGAGGGACATTTTGTTTGTACAACCAAAAGAATCCTATAATAAACTAATTTTTTTTAGGATATGTGATTATTTCTCAATAAATATAGTTCTCAGAAATTGAGCCTTTCAACTTTTGGTTTTTTAAAGAATCTAACGAGACCATATAATATTATACTACTAAACCAACAAATTATATCGTTAGTTAGATGTGAGCCACGTTTTGATTAAACAATAATCACTCATTTCATTTTTATGAATCCCACACACCATGTAGAAAAGTACCTCAATAACAGTATAACACTATAACATTTGCTGTCAAGGTTGTGCTTCAATGTCCCTGGTTGTGCTGTCAAGGTTGTAAGAAGTTACAACACAAGCTAAAACAATCTTAGCTACAACCAATAACTGATTCATAAGTTAAGAAATTACGAAGAAATATACTCAAATATTTAACATTAAAACTATAAGATGTTATTAAAGAAATGTAAAAATATATAATGGCGAAGCTTCAAGATAATTTTATTGGTAGCCAAAATAATATTACTGTAAATTAAATAATAATGGCTTCACGGCTGGTTAAAGTTTAAACCTTAACCCACGCTAGGACCCGAGTTCAAAATCCCACTCCATCAATTTTAGTCAAATGCGATAATTATTTTATGAGCAACATATTCCCTCTTCATAAGGATAACGAATTAATGCTATTAATTTCATCATATACATAATGAGTTTATTACTTTTGAGATAAATAATTGTTCCGCAAAATAAATATTTTTTTTATAATCAAAACTTTAATTTTTGGTCTAATACAATATTTGATGATTACCTTATCCTACTAGATTAGCATATTATTGGTGTCAAATACTATTACTAAAATTATACCATAACATAAAATATATAAATTTGCAAATAAAAAAAATTTGGGAGCCGCCGTAATGTAGATCGATCTTTACAAATATATATATCATAATTACTCATTCTTTATGGGTTATTACATTTTATAAAATTAAATAGTTTTCTCATTTTTAATAATTTAAAAACTATTTTCGTTAAATAAATAACCAAATAATAATTCAAGCATGGGGAAAGTTACTTATAAAGGATTGGAACTCAATATTGACTGCAAAAAATTGAGTGATATTAGAAATTGAGATAACATTATTAAATATTGAGGATAAATAATATAATATAATATAATATAATATAATATAATATAATATAATATAAGAGAAACATAAATTCTACTCTGGGCATCAGTCCCAATATTCCCCAGTCATATTTATTATCCACGAATTGTATCACTGCATATATTATGAGCATATAATTTTGAAAAAATATATTTGAGTTAAAAAATTAATAAGTTAATTATTTTTCAAACTAATTACAATGAATAATACATTAGTGACATAACTTGTGGGATAATAGATATATGCATTACATGGCACATGGGTTCATTCCTTGCTCCTGCCAATTTCCTGAACATGGGTCTAGTCATGGAAACTGGAAAGTTGTGGTCAATCTTTAAAAACTCAGGAAAAAATGTTCTTTTTATATGACTCTACTAAAATTCAAATTCCTAAAAATTTAAAGTAAATCCATAAATAAAACTTCTAACTGGTTTTTGTAACCTTTTTTTAATTAACTAAAACCGTCTGGTTTATTGACTAGATTTATTATGGTTTAACAAGGTCCTACCGGATACTTCATGGCTAAAAACAGTATAATCGCTCATCCATTCCAGTGTGGTCTACATATCATTGGTTTGTACTAGTGTTGTGAAACCCGAGCTGGACGTCAAACCGGCAGAAATCCCGTATTAGGTTTAACCGGTTTAAACGGTTAAACCGTCTGGTCTGACCGGGTGATTTCGTACATAATTAATAATTTTTATTTATAAATATACAGTATATATAAATGTAAAACTTTATATAATTAATAATTATATACAATTATATTGAAATAATACATCTTTATCTTTTTTTGGACCGTAGTAAAACAAAATACTAGAACATTGTCCCATTTTTTTATTTTTAAGTGAGCCGTCCGGTTTACTTCCCGGGTTAATCCGGTTTAACCGGGTTTAACATGGTCGGACCGGATTTTTTCCGGTTCAAAGTAGTCCAACTCTCATTCGATTAAGACGGCAAACCAGAGCCGTTTTCAAGTCCGGTCAGCGGTCAGACCGGTCGGACCGTCCGGTCCGGTCCGGTTCTAACAACACTACTTTGTAGTATCATGTATATCATCACTCATTCCTTCCTTTATAGTTAAGAATTGCGTTGGATTATAATTTTTTTATTTTTATTTCTTTGAACCAATGCTATGTAGGACTATGTCAAGGTTCCTTCTTGATATTTATTGCATTTTAGTGATGAGATTGTGAGGAATGGTTTATAAATTCTCCTGACCACTCGACTTAAGTGGACAAATTCGAAACGAATGGAAGTTAAGGTCTCATAACCCTTGGATAAGATGATTTGAGGGCTTTTTATGGGGTGGTCGATGGATCTTTGGTTTACGTAGATAATTTAGAAGCTTCTAGGTTGACGATGCTAGTCATATCTGTAAATAATCTGGTTATTAGATATCACCGAAATAGCTAAGTTGTGGCTTCTATCCAAAATAACCCATCTCGTTGGTGTTGAATGATAATGCTATCGTTTTGCATTTCTTCCTATGAAAAGTTAGCATTAATGTTTTTCTTTATGATTTAGGCAAATGAACAAGTTTTTAACAATGCAAAAATATTGAAACATCCTAAATTAAGCACCAAGAAAACTTTTTGTCAGATTCACAATCTCTATTTGGAAAGATTCTCATTAAGCCTACATGAAAGATATTAAGGTAGATTAGTTGAATCGTTTAACTGTGTAATGGGGCAATTTATTAAATGATGGAGGTCATTAACTCAACAAGAGTTCCGCCAATTGAAGCTAACTCAAAATAGTTATTTAAAATCTAGTTTTAATGGTGCTGGAAAATAGTTTAGACAAAATGAAACTAGCAAAAAAAATCAAATCTAGATTTCCAAAAACTCAATACTAATTTGATTTACTCATTCAATAATTCTAGTTCATACACTACTTATGTAAAAAAATAAATAATATTTTTATTTATTAGACATCATTCATAACATATATACATATTTTGAAGCATATCACAAATTCAAATCAATGCACATTCATCACCAATGAATGTATTCAAAGCATACTCATATACAGTCATATATGCAAAATATGCATCACTCATGCATAATCACACCACATGGTCAATGAAATCAGTTTAAAAAACATTGTCGGATTCAGATGCTGAAATGTTATGACTTTCCTAGACATAGATATCAAAACGTTCTTTTGAAAAAATTGTCGAACTCAAACACCAAAATGATATGATGTTGCTAGACTCAGACGCCAACATTCTTTTAAAAAAAACATTGCCGGACTCGGACGTCAAAATGTTATGACATTGTTGGACACATACTCCACAATACTCTTTTAAAAAAACTTTGTTGGACTTTCACGTCGAAATGTTATAGTATTGATGGACCTAGACTCCAGAGCACTCTTCTAAAAAACATTGTCGAACTCATACCAAAATATTATGATATTGCTGGACCTAGACAATAGAACATTCTTTATAAAAGACATTGTTAGACTTAGATGCTAAAATATTATGATGTTACTAGACTCAAACGCTATAACATTATTCAAAAAAGACAATGTTAGACTCAAACGCAGAAATGTTATATCCTTGCTAGTCTCAAATGCTACAATGTTGTTTCAAAATGATATTGTCCTTCATTTTTGTCTTCAAGATCCAACAATACCCTCAATGTGTTTTTATTTTAAATTTTTTTCTCCGAGATTTGATAGTATCCCTATTTGTGTTCTCGATTTAATTTTCTTGTCTTGAGATTAGACAACATGCTCCCTCCATTCTCATTTTAGTTTTTGTGTGTGAGATCCGCCAATATCCAAGCCTACATTTTCGTTTTAATTTTTTACTTTTGATCATTATTCTTGCTTGTTTTTCAATAAAATTGGCGTTTATTTATTTACTAATTACTTATCAAAATATCGCTTACCCTTTAGTTTGCTTGTTATCAGATAAGTAATAAGTAAAGATAGACAACCATGAAACACATATAGGAATGATAATGGGGCAAGTCAGGGTCGGGTTTGCACATACACAAACCCGAACCTGAAATTCAAAACCCGAACCCAAACTCAACGGGGTTGAAATTAAAAATACCATCCCGAACTCGAAAAAAACCCAAAAATTATAATGTATTAAGAAAAATATGATATTATTTTCGTGTAATTTTTCTCTAAGATTTCTATTTTCTTTTGTATTATTTCATTTCTTTTATGTTTGACGATCCAATAGTACGTAAAGTAAAATTAGAAATTATAAACAATGGGTACATGATAGAAATTTCAATTTGAAATTGAATTACATTACTTTGGGGCAGATTCGGGTTAGGGTCTTTGATATATCAAACCCGAACCCAAAATTTAAATCTAGGTAAAATCCGAACCCGAACCCAATCACATCGAATTTTCCTCGTTAAATTCGGGTTCAGTTCGGCTGGGTACCCACGAGTTCGGTTTTTATTGCCATCCCTAAACACGTACCCCAATTTTGTGTGGCATATTTTTATAAAATAATAAAATTACAAAATTTTCAAAATAACAAAAAAAAAATGATAAAAAGTTGAAAGATGCCGTCATAATTTTTGAAGTATTCTTAGGATACTAAAGATTTTTTAAATATTCTTTGTTTTTTGTAAAAGTATTTTTTATTATAAAAAACATGATATTTTTTAAATGGAACGTAACCTATTCTAACAAAATCGTTATCCCCTCACCCCCAAACCCTCAAACATGTCTCACTCCAAACTTTTCAAGTTACTGCAAATCTAGAGCCTCTAACATCTTCTTTTCAATTGAAAACCCTTCCTTTTTGAAGCCTTTTAAAAATTCCTCTCATTTTCATACTTCCTAGACAAAAGATTTCAGAACACTTACAAGCCAAAAAGTATGTAAATGTTTATTTAGCTATTGGAATGTTCTTTCACATCCAAGTTGTGACGTTCTCCAGCCAAGTTGTGACTTCTCAATCAGATTTTTGAAGCAATTCTTTATACTCCTTCATTGTCAAGTTGTAGTCATTGTAACAATTGTGAATTCTATTTTCAGATTATAATGATATTAGAAGAAAGTGATGGTTGGCCTAAAGAACTTCTTAGAGATTCTGATTTGATAAGTGGAGATGATGAAACTCAACAGCTACAAAATGAACAAGATGAAAACAGTAATGAATCAAGTCCTTTTAAAGGGAAAATTTTCAATTCTGATAAAATTGCTTACAATTTTTACTCTTTATTTGCTAAGACTTGTGGTTTTTCAATTAGACGGGGTCACACATACAAACATAGCAAGAATAATGTTGAGGAAATTTACAAAAGAGAGTATATTTGTCATCGTGCTGGTATTACTAAACAACAAAACGTTGTTGAAGTAGAAAGACAAAGGAGATGGAAAAGTTGAAGATGTAAATGTAGTGCAAAGTTGTTTATTACTAAAAGAACAATTGGCTTCGAGGAACGTTGGATGGTCACATATTCTAGTAATTCTCATAACCATGCATTGTTGGACAACAAAGAGGTTCGTTTTCTTCCTGCTTATCGTGACATACTATCAATGATCAAGGTCGCATATTACTATTATCAAAAGCTGGATGTTTAGTAAGTATTATAACGAGGGTGCTTGAATTGGAGAAGGGGATAGAGGCGGGTCATCTACCATTTTTAGAAAAAGACATTAGAAATTTTCTTCAATCTCAAAGTAATGTTGGTAAAGATAATGACGCTTCAGAGGTTCTAAAATTATGCAAAAGTCTAAAAGATAAAGATGATGCATTCCAATATGACTTTAAAATGGATGAAAGTAATAAATTAGAGCATATTATTTGGGTATTTGGTGATTCTATTTGAGCATATGAAGCTTTTGGAGATGTAGTTGCCTTTGATACTACATATCGAATTAACCGTTATGATATGCCTCTTGGACTATGGGTCGAAGTTGATAATCATGGGAATTCAATTTTCTTTGATTGTGTTGTATTGCGAAATGAGAAGATACCTTCCTTCACATGGGCCTTAAAGGTAAATTCTTATTATTTGAAGTTGTTTTGTGACTTAAGTTTCATTTTTTATTGTTTAATTGTTTTTATATTTTGTGTCATTTTCAGTGTTTTTTGTACTCTGTCAAAGGAAAATATCCACAAACAATTCTTACTGATCAAGATCATGCACCTAAAGAAGCTGTTTCAATGGAATTGCTAAACACAAAACATGCATTTTGCATATGGCATATTGTGTCAAAGGTCCCAACATGGTTTTCTTTCTCTTTGGGTCCAAAATATGATGACTTCAAATATGAGGTTTATAGGCTATACAATTTAGAATGTGCAAGTGACTTTGAACGACAATGGAAAATAATGGTTGACAATCTTGAGCTAAGTAACGATCAACATATTGGCTCGTTGTATTATCATTGTCAATTTTGGGCTTTGGCTTATTTGAAGGAAAACTTTTTCGCTGGAATGACAACAACTGGACGTTCAGAATATGTAAACTCAAATATTAAAAAATTCTTAGATGTCAAAACGAGTTTGGTAGACTTTGTAAACCAAGTATGAACTTTCTTTCATTCTTTGTTCTGTGTATATTAGTTTTTACTTAAAGAACTTTCATTATCAAAATGTTTTTGTTTAGGTTGGAGTTGCTGTCAACATTAGAAATCAAGCTGGAGAAGAAGCAATAATGCGTCAAAAGTATCATAATCCTCATATTATTACCAGTTTCTCCATTGAGGAACATGTTGCAACTATACTCACACCCTATGCTTTTCAGTTACTCCAACACGAGATTGAGTTGTCTTCAAAATATGCAGCAACTAAAATTGACAACGACTCTTATGTGGTGCGGCATCATACCAAGCTTGATGGAGGTCATCTTTTAAGGTTGATATATGAACAAGAATCAATTAATTGTTCCTGCAAAGAATTTGATTTTTCTGGGATATTGTGTAGACATGCCATTCGCGTGTTATTGAAGAATGATTTTTTTGCCTTCCGCAAAAATACCTTCCTTTTTCATAGAGAAGAGAAACTTCATTAATCCCACAATCTAGCCTCATAATAAATTACAATGATAACTCCTCTACTGAGTTTAGGTCTCTAGTACAATGCCTAGAAGTTGAAACTTTGAAGACAAAAGATCGAGTTGAAGTGGCTACTAAAGAGTTAGAGAGGGTAATTGATTTAGTAAAAGGCATGTCTGATGAGGTTATAGAACCAAAAACTGATTTGGAACATGGTGTTAGAAATGAGGATGAATGTGATATTCAGAACCCCATCACTTCTAAGACAAAAGGTCGACCAAAAGGATCTAGACCAAAAGGAGGAGTTGAAATTGCAAAAACACCTGTCGTTGTCATTTTCCTAATTATGGTGGAACTAATCATGACTCGCGAAATTGTCTAAATAAAAGGAAAAAAAAACACATTATTGATTTCTCAATCTCCTAATAAGTAACTAGAAACTTTGCATATTGTCATGTTATAGTGGTATTTATGTTATAATGGTATTGCGTTGTATAATGTTACAAATGTTCTAATTTAGTAGAGTTTATTTGCATCTTAATACTTATGAGTCTTTTATATGTAATTTCTGTCACATTTTATTTTTCTGTTTTGACCATGTGCTATTATTGTCAAATTCTAGATCAGCTTATGGAAGTGTTAGTCTTTGGCTTCTTGAGATTATTGGTAGTCACAACCCATGTTATTTTTTCTTGAGATTAAGGACCAAGTGCAGATACTATGATGGAGGTAGAAAATTGTACATGTGAGCAATATTTTTCTTACAATTAGTGCCTAAATCCTAGACAAAAGATTTCAAAACACTTACAAGCCAAAAAGTATGTAAATGTTTAATTAGCTATTGGAATGTTTTTTCAATTTGCGAAATGATTAGAGAAGTATATGAGTTCTATATATGTCAAATTTTTTTGTTATAATTCCAGTTGCCAGTAATGAAGGAAATGTCATGTAATTTTGGGGGTTTGAAAAACAAATTTGACATGCTTCTAACTAGAGAACTCAAAAAACAAGACAATAGATTAGCACATTCCAACTTAATATGATATTAAACTAGAGTCATAAAATTATGTATTGCTGGGTTTTATTTTAGGAAATTTGTCTATGTTTTTTATTTCTGCAATTTCTTAGAGTACACTTAATGAATCATATATTTCTTTTTTTCGATATCATCACAATTTCATGTGATATAACTGTATACATATCATAAAACATCACCAACATTATTTAACAACTAATGTTTTATCTAAAAAAGGAATTTCATTAAAAAAAGTACCAGATGTACACATATGATACAAGAAGCAAAATAACCAACTCAACTATAATTTCAACAACTCAAGTGGCAGATCTAAAAGTTCTATAAGCGGTTGTGTTTTCTGGAGGAGGTGGTGGTTGTCTTTGAAGCCGTCAGCGTCGGCTCGGTCGATATTCTACAGGCTATGGAGGCTCGGTCGATATTCTACAGGCTATGGAGGCTCGGTCTGAGAGTTCTACAGGGTCGTTGGCACTCTTTGTTGCGATGGTGATGAAAAACATGTCGGCGGTGGCGGCGGTCTGAAAATAGAACTCACAACCATCACAATGTCTACAACTTGACGATGAATGAGTATGAAGAATTGCTTCAAAAGTCTGATTGAGAACATCACAACTCGGCTATGAAGGGGTATGAAGAATGAGAGGATTTTTAAAAGGCTTCAAAAAGGAGGGGTTTTCAATGTCAAAATTGTATTTTGTAGTGTATTTTTAATGTCAAGATTATAACTTCAATGAAAATTAAAGGTTATAAATGTCATCGTCTTTTAGTTTTTTAGTGCATTTTGTCATAACTCGCCTCTCCATTAATTGAGAGGAGTCTAACTCTTTTCAAAGTGACTATGTGAGTTATTATGGAGAATAAAAGATGTTAGAGGCTGCAGATTTGCAGTAACTTGAAAAGTTTGGAGTGAGACGTGTTTGAGGATTTGGGGGCGAGGAGATAAGGATTTTGTTAATTTTTAATTTTAATAAATGTTGTTTACTAAAATAACCCTGAGAGAATATTTATTTTTAATTGAGTGAGTAAGGATATTTTTGTCATAATATTAGGGTACACGTTGCTAACATGATCCTTCATGAAATGGGGTGGACTCATGTTAGCAAACCCCATATATATATTACACTAACTACCCATGTAGGAGAAATAAGTGTAACCTTTTAAATAAAAAAGAAAATGAATGTAATTAAGTTAAACAAATATGATATATTGTGAAGACAAATCCAAATAATATATGAGTCAATACCGCTTTATTATTTTACGTGCGTTGCGATATAATATAAGAGTGATTTAAAGATGCATTTTCTAACAAAAATAAGGAAGATACATTGACTTGTATATTATTTGGAGTTGTCTGCATTATATAGCATGTTTTGTTTAACTTAATCGCATTTATCATATTTTTGTTTCAAAGATTATGCTCATTTCTCGTGTAGTGGTTGTCAGTGTATTGAAAGTACATAAATTATGAGTTTTGTGTAGGTATAGAAAAATGAATGATAATTTGTATAATTTTACTAATGCTCTGGAGATGTAGTATAATTTACTCATTCAAAATCTTTAATAAAAACCTTTAGTTTCTAGTAGTTATAATTTTGTAATTAGTTTTCATTAAGAAATACTTTAAAACTCTGCTATAAACACATGATGATGATGATAATAATAATAATAATAATAATAAAAATAAAAGAATGGTTCATGTCCCGTTGAACTTAACAAATGATGGTCTTGCTTTGTACTTCATCGTTTCACACGATGAATAAATTGTTTCACACGATGAATAAATTATTTTAGGTTCTCTTTTGATAAAACTGTCACTATCACTGTTCTTTAGTATTCGAAAGGGAATGGTCAATATTGGTGTCCGGTGAATGGGGTGATCAGAAGCCTTGGTTGGAATGTCGTTTGGACCCACCGAGTGAGATACTTGAAAAGGTTCTCCGACAATCAAATCAGTAAGAGTGTTAGAGAGAGAGTGTGAGTAAATAAGAGAGAAATTAGAGTAATAGCAATAAGTGTAGCAATAAATGAAAGAATGAAAATTAATTATACTCTCTGTGTGGGATCCTCTATTTATAGAGTTTGGGGTTGCTGATATGGCGTCTGGTCATTTGTTAGTACATGGTGGGTACAATGGAGATATGCCGGACTATCCTTGTTCACCCTACAGGTCTGTAATTGTCGAACTATCATGGGGCAGGTAGAATGTGCACACGACGTGACAGGTGGAATGTCAGCTCACATTAAAGGTGAGTCAATGGTGCATTGATGGAGAGTTTAGAGATGCATTAATGACATGCCAGATGCATTATTGACATGCCAGATGCATTAATGACATGCCAGATGCATTAATGATGTGTGAGAAGCATTTATGGTGCTTGTGGTGGGTCTTACTTGTCTTAGGCGGGTGAATAAAGGGTAATATGTTCTAGGCCATATGCTCGGGACGAATCGGAAAGAACACGAGTTTATCCAGGGTAGAACAGTTGCCCCTACTCTATTAGGGCGCCTAAAGCTGGTCGGGCTAGTAGACTCAAGATTTCGTATCCGGTGTGTGTTGGGGTTATATGCCCTAACCCTAACCTATCTGGATGATCTGATTTAGTAGCCTTTGGGTCTACGAGTAGGTCATGATGGATGTCTTTTTAGGTTGACACGTGGAGGGTCAGTGGCATTACATTTAGTGACCTTGGGTGTTTAACCGATGCATCTGTTCATTTCGTATTCCTCTCCTCATTTATTGAGCCACTATTGGATTGTCTCTAAGTGGTTGCGGATGGTTAGGATGCGTTTCTAGGTTGAGCTTTAGGCGGGGCCTAGGCCCAACCTCCCTCCTATAAACAGGGGACTTCCTCCTCCATTCCTCTTCAATTTGCTTTTCTTGAAAAATTTCCTCGTGCCGAGCTCGCAGAGTATCTGAATCCGACCATCAAAGTTTCAGTTATTCCTCTTTTCAAAGTTTCTGACTCTCGACATCTCAATAATTCCTTTTCATCTCCCTTTCTAGATAAGTGTTTTCTGGTCATACTGATGTTGGACGGGGAGTCTAGCCTTGATGAGGTGGAGATTCTGCCTGGACCTCTACCCATTTTTACTAATGTCGTTCCTCGTCGTCGTCAGCGAGCTCGATTGGCTTCCTCCCTGGGTAATAGATGGCCCCATGGAGGCGACCAGAGCATCTGTCTTTACCAGCCGTGTTACGTATCCTAAGAAGGGAGAAGGCCACAAGTGAGGTTGCCTTGGTAGACCGGGCGGCTTGCTCAAAGAAGTGGTGTTCGATCTTGGATAATACGTCTAACTTGGATTCTGATACTTCTTCTGATGACAGGTCTATCATGGGTCAAAGTTTTGCTGATCGTGCTGACCAGTTCACCACCCCGGAGGGTATGGCGGGTCCTAATTCCCACTACTAGTGGATCGACCAGTAATTTATGGGCATCCAGTCTTATTTCCCTCCGGACGCGTGATTACGCCGTACCCGATACAAATAATATAACAATTAAAACTGCAGTACTAGGAAGTGTCTCCTAGGTCATTTCCCAAGGATTATCTTTCAAGCAAAGCTTCAAACACCTTATACTCACACACACAAGGGGTTTTTGTTGTTGGATAGTATGAACATAAATCAAATTCAGAAACAATAGTTAAGCAATGTAATAAAACGGCTAAATCCCTTTGGTTCATTTGTTCACAACTCAATCCTCGACTTCAAAAGATTATTTTCAGATTCCAACCATTAACTTCCGAATTTGGTGAGAATCAATTAACTAAGCGATAATGAATTCAAAGTTCCATAACCTAAACCTCTAACTAGACGAAATCAGTATAAGCATGAAAAGATTAACAAATTCACACGAACTAAGCATTAACGCACTAGAGAGAGTAAATCAACTAAGTGCATATAAACTCAACCAACCAGTTTCTAAGCAATGGAATTAAGCAAACCATATTCATAAATAAGATAGAAGAAATCAACAATCAAGAAACCGAAAATGCATTAATAACAAAACCTCAAGAGTTGTGATACATTACCAAAGGAACTTAGTCCAGAAATTTAGCCTTCCATGGCAATGGAAGAACAAACCAAAAATGAAAAATGAAGAAGGAGTGAAGCCTAGCAGAGCAAAAAGAGGGGAAAACGGAAATGTCTATATTTCAAAATGAGGGAAATGTGAAGTGTGTGTGTTTGGAGTGGGGAATCTGAATTTAACCCCTCCAACACACATAAAACCGATTTGGGCCTAAACAATGTGCCCAAAGCTAAATTACAATAAAAACAACACCTAAAATATAAATACAATCTTCACTTCAACACATATCCTCGACTTCCATAACGCCCAAACTGCTATTGGTGCCAAATGTGTTGTGAAAATGATAATAGATTTAATCAGGCCAAATAATCCCAAATTAAGTCATTTTAGGA
>NC_032025.1:16044251-16045261 GCF_001865875.1 Lupinus angustifolius | reverse complement strand
CACATACTTCACAATGAAATCTAGGAACTGCAATGAAATGGGCAAAATCAAACATACAAGAGTAAAAGAATCAAATCAAGATATCCATGAACATCATCCAATGAATTCAAAGTATGCCAAGAAACCAATCAAACCAAGAGATGAGTCACAACAATGATAGAATCTCACAAGATATGCTCTCTAAAGTGTTTACACTCATGTGTCTTTAGGTTGCAAGTGTTTACACTCAAAACACTTCTTGAAAACAAACACAACCATAGGCTTGATAAGCCTCTAACATCAACATCATAAGCACATGCACATAAAGATCCAAAGGATTTTTTAAGGTTGTAATGGGGCCAAGGACAAGGTAGGATAAATATGGGATATGTAAATAAAACCAAATGGAATAGAGGAGCAATGGGGAATAAGTAAAAAGTAAGCAAAAATCAACCCAAAATATGACCAAATCTCTAATTCCAATCTTCTTTGCCTTACTCAACCTTTTTTTTCACTTTTGTTTTTCTTTTTGTTGTTTCTATTTTTGATTTTCGTTTTTTTTTGTTTTTTTTTGTTTTTTTTGTGATCACCTATGTACAAAATTGTATTAACCATCATTAAGACATAACCAAGAATCCACAAGATTTGAAGAAAAATGCACCCTTTCTTACTTAATACCCATTCCCAAAACAATTTAAAAGCTCCAAAATTCCCTAAGGTTAGGACAATCATGGTTTTTCACTTATAAGCTTGTAATGAGCTAAATAACAATGAAAGAGGTAAAAGTCTCAAAGGAGCTGTCAAAGGATAAATTTGTTCAAGGTAGACTTATATAGCTAAGTGGCTTCTTCAAAAGAAATTCCTAGATCACTTCAATATGTGCATGTGAATATCAAGTATGAACAAGAAACAAGTCAAGTTCTAGAGTGCAAGTAATCAAGAGTGCAATCACACATGAAAGAATATTAGATGGCATACAACAATCCATCCACAATTAAGGCTCAAATTTTCACAAGGGATAAGTCTATCAC
>NC_032025.1:16042484-16044151 GCF_001865875.1 Lupinus angustifolius | reverse complement strand
AGAAAAACCTAAAAGTCAAAGAAAATCAGGCATCAACAAAACCTACAATCTACAATAGTCTCCCCCACACTTAAACTACACATTGTCCCAATGTAGCACAATCAGAAAATCCAGACATACATATCAATCAATGGAATTAGACAAGTCCAATAAAAAGTAGAGAAAAGAAAGAAAAACTTCCTGATTCATGGAGGGAGGAAAGTGAGTTCAACCAAGGAGTCCTCCTCCACAAGTTCATCCACTAAGGAAGGATTTGTGAGGAAAGGCTTGAGGCGATGCCCATTAACCTTGAAGCTCTTATCTGCGGATTCACTTTTGATTTCTACAGCACCATAAGAAAACACATTAGTAACAACTAAAGGACCAATCCACCTAGAAAGAAGCTTACCACTTGATAAGTGCCAAACATACCTAAATTTCATACACTTTCATGACACTTATCTGAAGCATAATTGAGAAAAACCAACTTAAAACAATACTTTTTGGATAAAATATCTCAATCTTGTATATTTGTGTTTGTATTTCTTTTTTAGGTGTTTTGTAGGATTTAGAAAGAAAAAGAAAAGAGAATAAAAACTCATGATCCAAGTAGAAAAAGAAATCAAACTCAAGGTGCTCAAGCAAGCAGCTCAGCGTGGACCATGCTATGCTCAGCTGACCTGGACACCAGCCTGACCTGGACACCAGCCCGACCTGGACACCAACCTGGCACAGACCAAGCTGCTCAAATAAGCAGCTGAGCGGACCTGCTTGACCGCTCAACCTAGCACCAGACAAAGCCTGACGCGGTCAGAACACATGCTTGGCACGGTCAGACACAAGCCTGACACACGCCCAAGCTGCTCAAGCAGCAGCTCAGCGGTGCCACATGTATGCTCAGCGGTGAACTAGACACCTACCCTGGTTAGCAAGCACCAAGCCACGTCTTAGTCAGCACGGTCAAATCTGCTCAATAAATAGCTTAGCGGTGCCACAAGTGTGCTTAGCGATGTGCACCCAGACTTGACTTAGCCATCAAGAAAACCATGAAGTCATGCATGGCATCACTTCAAGTAGCCCACCATAGGCTTTTCAGAGTAGCTCACCTAGCTGGTTTAATAGTTCACAACTAGCTTTGATGAGTCATGCTTAAGGAGGTGACAAAGCTACTTGACCAAGTGACCAAACCCATGCTGAAGGGTTTGGTCAGCTGCTGAGCGGTGCAAACAAGCAGCTCAACGACTCCAGGAAAAATTCTATAAATAGGAGGCATTCCATTCGAACAAGGGGACTTCACAACATCATATATCATATCTTCTTACCTTAAGAACCTTCTTCCTGGAAAGAAAATTCTCTCTTCTTTTTCTTAGTTCTTAGAAGTTCTTTTTAAGTAAGTTTTGTAATTTTAGTTTATAATTCAAGAGGATAAAGGAGAAGGCAAATGAGATGCAAAAATCAATTTTGTAATCTCATTTCGAACTCAAAGCATCCAATCCTTGGATGGATGGCTCATGCTCCTAACAATTTCATTTGAATGATAGTTATGTATTTCTACTTCTTCTTTTATTCTATGTTTGAATTTTAATCATTCAAGTTGGTGCTTTGATTAATTTTATTTGTTTGAGAAGTTCTTAATGCTCTTTTTAGATTGATCACCTAAAAATCGATTTCAAGTCATGAAAAATTAC
>NC_032025.1:16037690-16042384 GCF_001865875.1 Lupinus angustifolius | reverse complement strand
TTCATATGATTCATTCTATTAGGCAATTCCTTGTGGTTCGACATAACCCTATACTATACTACAATTGAATCTTGAAAGAGGTATAAATTGTAAAATAGTAAAGTGTTATCAATAAATTTATTTGTTGAAACACCTTTTAATATACAAAAGTGATAAAACTAACTTATTAACTTTTATTTATTGTTATTTACATTCCGCAATTTATTTATTCTTTAATACCAACCTTCCTTAAGGAAGAAGTTTGGTTTGTTAATAAAAGGAACCCGAAAGGGAGTAAATAAATAAAGGCCACTTAACTTTATTATTCTTTTGTTCTTTATTTATTTATTTGTTTCTAACAACTAACTATTCATCACTTTTGTACATTAGAATACCTTTAAACCGGTGTTGGAATTTATTTCACAAAATCGAGATGATATTCAAAGGTACTTAATAATTATGTAATAGGGGATTGTTTCGATACCATTGTACCGGCGTTAGAATTTATTCTAACATAGCCGAGATGAGGCAAAGAAGGAATAACTTATTCACATGATTATTAGAAGTAAGTTGTACCTGGAATATTCTTGAAACCATTATACCGGCGTCGGAATTTATTTCAACAAAGCCGAGATGACGAACAAAGAATAAAACCGAGTTCACTTACTTAACCAAAAAGAGAAAACACACCGAAAAGAGAGATATTCTTCTTTCAACAAATTGGCGTTGCTGCCGGGGACTATTTGTTGGGAGGGGGAAAACACCGAATCTCTCTTCACAAAAACATCTTTCAACCCCACTCATGAGTCCAAGCCTAGAGTTGTACAACAATACTTTTTGACCAACCAAAAATTCCTTTCTAGAAATCAAGTTATCATGGAATCTTTTGGTCTTCTCTTTATAGAACTTAGAGTTCTCATAGGCTTCTAAGTGGATCTCATCGAGTTCATTCAATTGGAGGTTTCTTTCTTCACCAGCTTGATCAAGAGCCAAGTTACAAGTTTTCACAGTCTAATATGCACGATGCTCTATCTCTACAGGAAGATGACATGCTTTTCCAAAGACAACCCGATAAGGGGACATGCTCCATCTCTACAGGAAGTTGTACTACTCACTTGTTGTTGCCTCTGTTGTTGGATTGGAGGAGGCACGTATGGTCTATTTTGTGCAACAATATTATTCTAAAATGGTGGCCCTGGATGAGGCTGTGAAGGATCAGACCATCTAAGATTCGTGTAATTCCTCCAACCAGGGTTGTATCTACTTGATGAAGGATCATAATTCTGTAGCTGTTGTTGAGGTCTGTTGTTGTAAATATTTGCAGCATAGGCCTTAGGATGGTCACTAGTTTTGGGCTCTAAGAGATAAGGACAAACATTAGCATAATGGTCAGTTGCGGTGCAAATGCCACAAACTCGTGCTGCAAGTGGAGGTTTCTGCTGATTCATGGCAAGTTGAGTGACCAAGGTAGCAAGGGAGTCAATATTTTTCTCAAGTTTATCATGCCTCACCGAATCTGTCCCAACATCATTGACACTTCTGACCATTATAACATCATTACTTCTTGCACTGAATTGTTGAGAGTTGCAAGACATCTTCTCAATCAAACCTCTAGCCTCAAAAGGGGTCATATCTCCAAGTGCACCACCCCTAGTAGGATCAATGATATTCCTCTCCATGTTGTTCAGACCTTCATAGAAATATTGTTGTGAAGAAGATCTTTGATCCTGACCTTGACAAGGTTTTGATGAAGACACCAACATCACCAAAAATAAGAAAAGGAAGAATACTTATGAAGAGAAAGAAGATTAAAGCTTCAAGATAATTAGATTAAGTCTCTATAGGTACTTCTATCCTAAAACTCTTAAATATACAAAGTAGTAATGCTCAAACTATTTTTAAAGAAAGTTGAAACACTTCAAAAATACTTCAAACATTTTTCAAAAATAGTGTGTAACTTGTTACTTCATCTAAGTAACAGGTTACATGTGTGAGAAAAGAGTTATCCAACTTAAAACTGTTCAGAGTAATTCATTACTGTCTTTGAGTAACAGATTACCAGTTTTGAAAAATTTAGTAACCGATTACCCAGTTTGCTGTAATCGATTACTCTAAATTAATTTTAAATGAACAGTGGACAGAGAATTTGGGTAATCGATTACCCACTATCATTAATCGATTACTGAGAGCTGTGTGGCATGAGATTTCAGATTTCAAAATGAAATGTTTTCACTCCAAACGTCATCTCTTCACTTCAAACAACTCCTACACTTTCAGAAAGACACCATGGGTGTTTGGAAAGTCTATATAAAGACTCTAAACTCTCACAACACAAATAACAATAATACACAACAACACACAACTCTTATACAATTTCCAAAAGCTCTTAAACTTATTCTGAAGTTATTTCTCTACACTTTTTGCAACCAGTCCTTAACTTTCAAAGTTGTTTTTCTGAAGTTGCTTAGAAGTGTTTCAAAGTTTTCCAAAGAGCATTATTACTTGGTATACATAAAGAGTTGATTGGATTGCAAGTTATACTACTTTCATACTTATAAAAGCAATCTGCCATCGTTGTACATTCTTCAGTATTGTTGCAGAATACTTTCTTTCGAGTGTGTAAGGTACATAGAAATCTCGGGGTGAGATATTGTAATTACAACTCATAATTCTTAGTGAAGAAATGTCTTGTGTTGCAAGAGTACTGGACGTAGCCCTCGGCAGACAAGAAGGTGAACCAGTATAAAAATCACTGTGTATTCTCTTCTCCCTTACCTCTTTCATTTTATTCTTGTTTATTTTTTGCATATATTTTCCGCTACACGTTAACTCTTGATTTTGCAGAAAAAGTGGCCATAATTTTAAGTCAACTAATTCACCCCCTCTTAGTTGCAACCTCGTTCTTACAATTGATATCAGAGCTATATTTGAGTAAGATATTCTCAAGTCTGATCCTATATCAAGATGTTCTCATGATCATTCCTAGGAGAAGGTTCCAACATCAACCACTCTCCAAGCTTTGTTGGAGAGTGCAAGGTACCAACATCAACCACTCTCCAAGCGTTGGTGGAAAGTGCTATGATTTCTGGAAAATAAGAATGAGGATCTTTATTGAATCTCAAGACTTGGACATATGGAATGCTATTGAAGAAGGACCATATATACCCTTTACTGTTATCAACAGTATAAGGGAAATAAAGCCAAAATCTTCATGGAACGGTGAAGACAAAAAGAAGGTGCAATATGATTTAAAGGCAAAGAACATCCTCATCTCTACACTTGGTATTGATGAATTCTTTAGAGTATCAAACTGTAAGTTTGAAAAAGAAATGTGGGATACTGTAGAGACCACACACGAAGGAATAGAGGAAGTGAAAAGGTCGAGACTCAACACTCTTTCCCAGGAATACGAAATGTTTCATATGAAGCTTGGAGGAAAACTTCTTGATTTACAAAAGAGGTTTACTCACCTTACCAATCACCTTATTGCACTTGGCAAAATTATATCAAAGCGTGACTTGAACTTGAAAGTTACTCACCAGAATATGGCAACCAAAGGTAACTGCAATTTCTGAAAAGAAAAGTTTATCCAAAATGTCTTTGGCTGCTTTGTTTGGCAAATTGTAGGAACATGAACTAGAACTTAGCCAACTTGATCAACACGAGGAGCAAGAAAAGAAGAAGAAAAATATTTCTCTAAAAGCAAAAGTGGATAGAAATGACTCATCTGGAGATGAATCTGAAAAAGATGATACGGAAGATTTGAGTCTCTTCGTGAAGAAATTTAGCAAGTTCCTAAAAAGGAACAAAGGTGCAAAGACTGGTCAAACAAGGAAATTCACCAAGAACAATGATGCCTCCATCTCAAGTCAAAACTTTACATGTTTTGAATGTGGCAAACCTGGTCACATGAAGATGGACTGTCCAAATTTGAAAAAGGGTTCTTTCAAAGGAAAGAATGATATGAAGACTGGACGAAGAGCTTACATTGCTTGGGATGACAATGATACCAGATCTGCATCTGAAACAAAAAACGAAGGGCAAGCACATCTATCACTTATGGCATCTCATCATTCTATTGATGAAGAGGTAAACGACTCTAATCTATTTTCTTCTTCTGAAATTCAATCTGCATTTAATGACTTACATGATGAATACGTCAAATTAACAAAAATGTTTCTAAAACAAAAGTCTGAATTAGATGCATTTAGAAACAAATCTTCATCATCCTCTTGTCAAAGCTACATCACTCTTAAAAACAAAGTATCAACATTAAGTCTTGAACTTAATAAGCTAAACAAGAGTGGTAAAAGTTTAGAAAAAAATTATTAATGATCAAAGACACTCAACAGACCAGAGAGGTCTTGGCTATTAAAAAAGCCATGGTTTCAAGAAATCAAGTGTCCCAAAGAAAATAATTTTTCAAAAGAAAAGTACCCATGCATTTGAAAAATCTAAGATACACATTCAACAACCCATATGCACATACTGTAAAATTCATGGGCATACACCAAACACGTGCATAATTAGAAAGTATGGTGTACCCTTATGAAAATTTAAATGGGTTGAGAATGGTACTAACCATCTAGGATCCAAAGAATATTAGATGCCTAACAAAACTTAATTTGTTTTGTAGGAAAATTTGAGAGCCGCCTGCAATTTATGGTACTTGGATAGCGGCTGCTTAAAACACATGATGGGCGATAAAAGTAAAT
>NC_032025.1:16037174-16037590 GCF_001865875.1 Lupinus angustifolius | reverse complement strand
GTGCTTGTCAAATGGGTAAACAAACAAAATCTTCTTTCAAACCAAAGCACATGGTTTCTTCCGATAGACCATTACAATTACTTCATATGGATTTATTTGATCCCTCAAGGACAAAAAGTTTTGGTGGAAATTATTATGCTCTTGTTATAGTGGACGATTTTTCTAGATATACTTGGACTCTATTCTTAGTTCAATAGAATCATGCATTCAAAGCCTTTAGCATTTATGCTAAAAGAGTTCATAATATAAAATCTCTAAAAGTCGCTGCTATACGAAGTGGTCATGGGGGAGAATTTCAAAACTCCTCTTTTGAGGAATTCTATGATGATCTTGGGATCAACCACAATTTTTCTACTCCTAGAACACCTCAACAAAATGGTGTTGTAGAGAGAAAGAATCGGTCCTTAGAAGAACTG
>NC_032025.1:16030557-16037074 GCF_001865875.1 Lupinus angustifolius | reverse complement strand
ACTACGTGTTATGTTTCGAATCGAGTTCTTATAAGACCTATTCTTAAGAAAACTCCCTATGAATTCTTCAAAGGTAGAAAACCTAATATTTCTCATCTACATGTTTTTGGTTGTAAATGTTTTGTTCTGAACAATGGTAAGGATCACTTGGGCAAGTTTGATGGAAAAGCTGATGAAGAAATTTTCCTCGGCTATTCTCTCACGAGTAAAGCTTATAGAGTCTTTAATAGAATAACTCTAGCCATGGAAGAATCTATTCATGTAACTTTTGATGAAACCAATCATGTATTAAAAGATGTGATATCTGTGATGAAGACGACTTGCCAAGTTCCCCGGCTAAAGAAAATTCTATTGTTGATATTACAACTGAACCTGAAGAAATGAGAATGAACGATAATCTATCCTCTCAAGAAGAGCATATTCACTCAGATCTACCAAAAGAATGGAGAACTCATCGAAATCATCCTATTGACAACATCATTAGTGATATAAGTAAATGTATAACTACTCGTAGAATGCTTGATGCTTGTCTAAACATGGCCTTCGTCTCTCAGATAGAACCCTCCAAGACTGATGATGCAATCGAGGATGAACACTGGATTCTTGCTAAGAAAGAAGGATTAAACCAGTTTGAGAGGAATGAAGTTTGGGAACTAGTTCCTAGACCGAAAACTAGGCATGTCATTGGAACTCGTTGTGTCTTTAGAAATAAATCTGATGAAAATGGTGTTATTGTTAGAAATAAAGCTGGACTAGTAGCCCTAGGATACAATCAGGAAGAAGGTATAGACTTTGATGAAACCTTCGCTCTGGTGGCTAGACTTGAATCTATTAGGTTATTACTTGCATATGTTTGTTCTCTTAATTTTCAATTATATCAAATGGATGTCAAGAGCGCTTTTCTCAATGGCTACATTCAGGAAGAAGTGTTTGTAGAACAACCTCTTGGTTTTGAAGATTACAAACATCCTTCTCATGTCTACAAATTAAAGAAAGCTCCACGAGCGTGGTACGATCGTCTAACAACTGTTCTGATAGAAAAAGGTTTTACCAAAGGGAAGGTTGACACTACTTTATTTATAAAGGAAATAAATCATCATACTTTACTCGTTCAAATTTATGTAGATGATATTATTTTTGGTTCTACTTATGAAAGTTTGTGTAGTGACTTTGGCAAAATGATGCAAGGAGAATTTGAAATGTCCATGATGGAAAAGTTGAATTACTTCCTTGGACTACAAATCAAACAACTTGATAATGGCATTTTTGTAAGTCAATCCAAGTATTGTAGGGATTTGCTTAAAAGATTTGATATGGATGACTGCAAGCCAATTGCTACTCCTATGGGATCTAGCACATACATTGATACTGATGAAAGTGGAAAAAGTATTGAAATATCAAAGTATCGAGGTATGATCAGATCTCTTTTATATTTGACTGCCAGTAGACCTGATATTATGTTTAGTGTATGTCCGTGTGCATGCTATCAATCTAAACCAAAAGAATCACACTTAGTTGTTGTTAAGAGAATTATGAAATATTTTAAAGGTACAACAAAAGTTGGACTTTGGTATCCAAAAGGAAGTATATGTGAATTGGTTGGATATTCAGATTCAGATTTTGGCGGATGTATATCTGAAAGGAAAAGCACAAGTGGTACTTGTCACATTTTAGGAAATGCTTTAGTCTCTTGGTCTTGCAAGAAACAAGCATGTGTTGAACTAAGCACTGCTGAGGCTGAATATATAGCAGCAGGTAGTTGTTGTGCCCAAGTGTTGTGGCTTAAGCAACAATTACGAGATTATGGCTTAGACCTAGGCTGCACTCCGCTGAAATATGATAATACTAGTGCTATAAACCTTACAAAGAATCCTATTATGCATTCTAGAACGAAACACATAGATATAAGGCATCACTTTCTAAGGGACCATGTTCAAAAGAAAGATGTATCCGTAGAATTTGTTGATACTCATAACCAACTTGCAGACATTTTCACTAAGCCCTTGGCAAAAGAACCTTTTTACAAAATTAGATTTGAATTAGACATTCTTGATGAAGCTTACCTATCTTAACATGCTTATATGATTATATGTTTGCTTCATTATGATTATCTCATGCCTACTTGATCTTAAATATATTTATTTGTGTTCAAAAACTTCAATTTTTGGGTTAAAAATCATTTTCATAGTTTAATTCTGCCTAAAAATAAGCTTTTATGGGTCAGTAATCGATCACACTGGAGAGTAATCGATTACAGGGTTGAACAACGTGTTTCAGTAACCGATTACCCAAAGTGAGTAATCGATTACTCGAAGTTGTTGTTTGAAAAATTTAAAAATTTATTTTTGAGTAACCGATTACTAAAAATGAGTAACTAATTACTCTGTGCTGTTATATATGTAATTTCTGCTTTTTTTTTAACGTTTTCAAACTCATCTTCCTCACTCAACTCATGCTCTCCCCTTCTCAACCCTCTCAAACTCTAAAAACCTTGTTTTTGATCCGTTTCAAGATATTGTTGTGTCCATTCTTATCACATTTTTTATTCCAAATACTTCTAACCAATCATTTTCGTTATTAGTGGCTTGAATAAAAAATTCCCAAATCTCCAAAAAAACCCAAAAACCTAAAATTTCAAAATCCCAAATCCATGGCTTCTTCTTCTGTATCAAAGAAACAACACACCAATACATCCAATACCTCTCAAAGGAGTCAAGGAACAACATCTTTGGAGTCTAACCCTCTAGATTTGACAAGGCTTCTTGCTAATGATGAGCAACGCAAGATATTTGAGGAGCACTTCCCTGCTTGCAACATTTTAACTCCAAAATTCGGTAATGTTGACAATTTTGAGTTTGAAGATTTTCTTTTCCCTTATTTTTTACGTCAACAAAACCTTTTTTATTTTTCTTGTGAGACAAATGACATTTATCCAGAACTTGTGCGAGTATTTTAATATAACTTGAACTTTTAGAAAAATCGTCTTACTTCCTATGCCAAAGGAAAAGACATTGTTTTGGTTCTTATAACTTTCAGTTCTTTGTTATGTAACATACCCTCTCAAGGTAACATAACGGGTTTCGGCCTTGTATGTTAATGAGATAATTATGATCGAAAGGATTTTTATCATTTGTTATGTAGACTTTCAAAAAGGGAAATAGAAATGCGTACGCAACAGGGCTTTGGAGAGACTGTCAAAACCGAGACATCCTATCTGCTGGATATCTCAAGCTTGAGGACCATTTATTCATTATTTTGTGAGCTATGTCATCTTACCAAAATTTTCAAATCATTCTCAAATAAGTGACATAGAACTCCAATTGATGTATGCTTTAAAGTTTAACATCAAGATTAATTGGGCTCTAATGATAATGAGACAAATGTGGATTGTTAGAGGTACTCAAAGTGCTTTGCCATATGCAATCTTCATAACCAACATTCTTCAGCATTTCCGTGTTTCTAAAAATGGTGAAACAAAGATGCATCTGAATCTTCGAGAAAGCCAAATTGATGTGGAAGTGATCCACAAAATGGGTTTCACCCAAGACCCTCGAACCCGCATCTACAAACATAGAACCGACAAGCCGACTGCTACTGTTGAACCATTTGAACCTGAAGCACCTAATCCTTCTGAACCACAACCGTATGAGTTTCATGGTCAAGAGTCCTCATCTGCTGCCCTGCCCACGAACCAAATGATTATGGATGTGTTGGTTTCTCACCGAGGCTACATCACTAACCGGATGGATGCTCTCGACTCTCAGAATCAACAAATCCAATATGAACTTCATTGCCTCTCGTCAAGGATGGATATCGTGGATATTGATGAAGACAATTCAGTGCCTGAGTCTTAGAATATCTGTTTTTATGATTTTTTGGTTGTATTATTTTCAAATCTGGGACAAATTTTTTTCCTGCTTATATATTATTTTTCAAAAATAATGTGTAACGGGTTACTTCATCTAAGTAATAGGTTAAATGTGTGAGAAAAGAGTTATCCAACTTAAAACTGTTCTGAGTAATCCATTACTGTCTTTGAGTAACAGATTACCATTTTTGAAAAGTTGAGTAACTGATTAACCAGTTTGCTGTAATCGATTTCTCTAAATTAATTTTAAATGAACAATGGATAGAGAGTTTGGGTAATCGATTACCCACTATCAATAATCGATTACTGAGAGCTGTTGCATGAGACTTCAAATTTCAAAATGAAATGTTTTCACTCCAAAGGAAATCTCTTCACTTCAAACAACTCCTACACTTTTAGAAAGGCACCATGGGTTTTTGGAAAGTCTATATAAAGGCTCTAACTCTCACAACACAAACACACAACAACACACAACAACACACAACTCTTATACAATTTCTAAAAGCTCTTAAACTTATTTTGAAATTATTTCTCTACACTTTTTGCAACCAGTCCTTAACTTTCAAAGTTGTTTTTCTGAAGTTGCTTAGAAGTGTTTCAAAGTTTTCCAAAGAGCATTATTACTTGGTACACATAAAGAGTTAATTGGATTGCAAGTTATACTACTTTCATAATTGTAAAGGCAATCTGCCATTGTTACACATTCTTCACCATTATTACTTGAATACTTTCTTTCACGGGGTGTGATAACAAAGGGGTTTAGAATCACTTGGAAAGGTGTTTTCCAAGAGTGAATAAGAATTAGGGAGTGTGTGTGGTACATAGAAATCTCGGGGTGAGATATTGTAACTACAACTCATAATTCTTAGTGAAGAAATCTCTTGTGCTGCAAGAGTACTGGACGTAGCCTTCGATGGACAAGAAGGTGAACCGGTATAAAAATCACCGTGTATTCTCTTCTCCGTTATCTCTTTCATTTTATTCTTGTTTATTATCTGCTTATATTTTCCGTTGCACGTTAACTCTTGATTTTGCAGAAAAAGTGGCCATAATTTTAAGTCAACTAATTCACCCCCCCTCTTAGTTGCAACCTCGTTCTTACAATTGCAGGAGGAGTTATTTAGAGATCTGATGATGGGGGCAACTTGCATATAGTCTCTTGAAACTCTCCCAATATTCATATAAACCTTCTGCATGTAATTGTCTGATTCCAGAAATATCTTTTCTGATTGTAGTGGTCCTGGAGGCAGGAAAGAATTTTTCGAGGAAGATTCTCTTCAGGGCATCCCAACTAGAAATAGAACCAGGGGCCTAGTAATACAACCAATCTTTTGAAGCGCCCTCAAGTGAATGTGGGAATGCCTTCAAACATATGGGATCTTCTTGGACATCATGAGGCTTCATAGTGGAACATGCAGTGTGGAATTCCTTAAGATGCTTATGAGGACATTCACCTGCAAGTGCATGAAACTTAGGCAACAAATGGATTAGTCTAGTTTTGAGCATATATGGCACATCCTCATTGAGATACTGGATACACAACCTTTCGTTTGTGAAATCAGGTGCATTCAGCTCCCTTAATGTCCTCTCACGTGGGATCGGAGGTTGTTCAACCATATTTTCAGAGTATGCAACAAAATGCACAAAAACAGTAGAATGCACAGAAACAACAGAATGCATAGAAACAGTAGAATCCGTATCACTATCAGGTATATTAACACTAAGATGAAAAGACTCAATATCTAAATTTAAATTCCTAACATGTTTAACCAAACTGTGAAATGTTCTATCAATTTCAGGATTTATTGGATGCAAAGAGTTAGTATTTCCCCTAGTCATGCACTAAATGCAGTAGTAAGAACCATGTAGGGCAGTAAGTGAAATACATGTTAAATTTCAGTGATCAACCAAAACTTTGCATCAATAAAATCCTAATACCATAGGAAAATCCACAAATTTTTTTAGGACAAAACTCAAAGCCTAACTAATTTAATTAATGCAACAAAATTAAAACAATTGGAAAAATAAACTTGTAAAATAAAAAAGAAATAGTAAAGAGACTCTTTTTGGATTTTCAGGGTGGGTTCTAAAGACGCAGTGTGTAGAGAAAGAATCGTTAGAATTTTCTACCTCAAATACATGTACAATATGTCCAATTCTGATTAACGGTTCCAAAGTTATGCCCAAAATATAAAATCAACACTAAAACTAGTCACTACTCGTTTGTATCTCACAACCAACAGCAAGGTGATTGACTATGATGCATCCAACATTCAATATGTCATGAAATAAGTGTGGAAACAAAGGTTCATGCAAAAATTCTAACCGCAACTCTAAACCTCTAACTAGGCGAAATCACTATAAGCATGAAACAATTAACAAATTCACACGAACTAAGCTTTCAAGCACTAGAGAGAGTAAATCAACTAAGTGAAGATAAACTCAACCAACTAGTTTCTAAGCAATAAGATAGAAGAAATTAACAATAAAGAAACCGAAAATACATTAATAACAAAACCTCAAGAGTTATGATACATTACCAAAGGAACTTAGTCCAGAAATTTAGCCTTCCATGACAAAGGAATAACAAACAGAAAATGAAAAATGAAGAAGGAGTGAAACCCTAGCAGAGCAAAAAGAGGGGAAAAC
>NC_032025.1:16026571-16030457 GCF_001865875.1 Lupinus angustifolius | reverse complement strand
TAATAACAAAACCTCGAGAGTTGTGATACATTACCAAAGGAACTTAGTCTAGAAAAATAGCCTTCCATGGCAATGGAAGAACAAACCGAAAATGAAAAATGAAGAATGAGTGAAACCCTAGCAGAGCAAAAAAGAGGGAAAACGGAAATGTGTTTATGTTTCAAAGTGAGGCGAAGTGAAGTGTGTGTGTTTAGAGTGGGGAATCTGAATTTAACCCCTCCAACACACATAAAACCGAATTGGGCCTAAACAATAGGCCCAAAGCTAAATTACAATAAAAACAACTCCTAAAATAAAAATACAATCTTCACTTCAACACATATCCTCGACCTCCGTAACGCCCAAAATGCCATTGGTTCCAAATGTGATGTGAAAATGATAATAGTTTTAATCAGGCCAAATAATCCCAAATTAACTCATTTTAGGAATATTAGTCCAATAAAGTCTAAAACACTAAACCATGTGAAATAAAGTCAATAGACACCCAGAATCATCAATCATGCTAAATTAAGGTTAGGAATAGTGTGTAATATATTGCTCATCAACGCGCGTCCAGTCTTCAACGTGTTGACACGTCCGGTGAACAATATCCAGTGGTATCCTCCTACCGCTCAAGAGTGAGTTTGCCAAGATATTCTCCTGCAGACCAAGAATCAGTGGAGCTTTAATATGTACGAGCATGTGTGTCGGCGGATAGGGGTGAATATCCCTTTTTAAGGGTGGTACACCGAAGTATTACAACATCTCCAGGTGGCCCCCTCCCAACTGCATCCCAACTCCTGGGGATTTATTCAGGCGTTTAAGTCGTTCGGCGGAGTCATGGAGTGGCCTTGCACCCTTCGGTTATTCTTCTGGATGTTCTAGGTGACGCATAGTTCCAATAAAGATGAAGTTGTTAGGCATCCGTGGCAGAATACATCTAGAAGGGGGGGGGGGGGGAATAGGGGTAGCGCAGCTCAAGTTCTGCTTTTTGGATTTTTGCACACTTGCTGAAAAATATCCAGTTAATCGATTAAGCACTATTCATAATCGATTAAACCCAGTAAAAATAGAATGCATAAAATCTTATTTAGCAACTCTCTTGCAAGGCAGGTTACGAGAAATCAAGCAATGATATAACAAATATTTTTACAGAGAATTAAACTAGTTATAGCACAGAACCAGTATACAAATTATCATATTATATTATGCAATATTAAAACTTGAAATCAGGCAATGATAAAAGATTGCACAATGATTTTATCCTGGTTAGTTTTGAGGTCCACTGCAAAACTACATCCATGCCTCCCCTTCTGATCTTGGGACATTTTCTTCTTCACTATAGAACACAATGTATAGTTACATACACACTTCCAATTACAAGACTCGAACGCTCCTTTCTTGGAACCTAAAGAACTTCGTCACTCTTGGTTTGACATTTCCTAAAATCGCCTCCCAAGAAAACCTTTCTTACCGTGATTCGGCCCCAACCAAGGTATCGCTCTTAATCCCAAGACCTCCAAATCTTTGTGAAGAACACCTTACCTACCCGCATCTAGGATTTTCCTAATCCTTGAATTACAATGCTTTGAGTTATGAATTAGGACTTAATACTCGGATTTTACAATAAAGATCAAAGACTAAAACCTAAGCAAGAACTCGCAAGACTTCCTAGTCTAGTATGAATGTGCATGCATGAGGTTTCTGAAATTATGCAATCATTAAAAACTATATATTTTATTTCCAAGAAATACAAGAATGATGCAAGAAAGATTTCGAAGAACATGCAAAAGGAATATGAAACTTAAAGCCTTAACATGATCTAATCTTTCTCCTAATGCAACATGCAATATTTTCTCCTAGATATGACAGCGAGTAACTCGAAAATATGCTGAGAGAATGATGTAAAAATGTATGGATTCTTATGCCACATATGCTGAGATTTCAGTTTAAATAGAAAGTTGTCTAAAGTTACAGTTAATCGATTAAGTACCCATTTAATCGATTAATGAGTTGTTGAAAATAATGGGTTTCAGTATTTCAGTTTTCTGTTGAAAATGTGATTCTGTTAATCGATTAACACTATTTATAATTTTAATCGATTAACACTATTCATAATCGATAAAACAGTGTAAAATCAACTTGTTAATGCATGGTGAACTACCAATATGATATATGCTCATGTAATACAAGATTTCCAAATATAATACATTTAATGTACAAAATCAATGTATTCAAATGCATGAACCTAGTTATCATATACTTCTAGATGATGTCTCTTTTTAGTGGATTAATTACTTTATTAAGTCTTGTGAGACTCACACCTAGGTTTACCTAACCTAGACTCAATATCTATGGCAAGCATCTTAGACTTCAAAATAGATAATAAAGAATTATAACCTAAGTCTAATAAGTCACCACTTGAGTCCTCGACATGTTGTTTGTTGAATGATCTTCAAGCTTGTCTTCATGTTGGTCTTCATCAAAACATAGATCAATCTGCAATGGTGCACTTCACTTTCAATCTCCCCCATTTTGATGATGACAAACTCCACGACAGACTCCACACCAAATCTTTGTTTGATGAAAAGCTTGATGATATGATCAATGTTGAGAGATCAGGTTCAGGTTGTGTATTTGACATTCAAAGTGCACTGCTCCCCCTTTCATTGTTCTCCCTTTTATCTTCTCCCCTTTATTACTTAGAGAAGTAATCTTGGTAGGTAGCATAATATGGAAGATCATTTAACAAACTTTCTCATTTAACAACCTTTCTCCTTAATAACCTGTATACATCAACAACAAACAAACAACCTTTCTCCCCCTTTTGACATTATAAAAAAGAACAACTAATTAACATAGTCAAAAGTAAGAAGAGATTTAGCAATTTATTTTGAAAAACTGTAATTGATTAATTAATTATTAGCATAATCAATAACCAGTTCGAGAAGCTTAAACAAATGCACTGATTTTTGACTCTAAAACTGAATATAGACATATTTTGCATGACATATCCATTATGTAAACAGATTAGGCATGGAATGATTAAACATATATGTATTACACTTGTTAGCACCACTTGTTAGCATTTGTTGGGTATTTTCTTTTTAAAGCATATTTCAATCATTCAATTATAATACACAATTAAGACATGTTCAAGATTCACACAAAAACAAATTACATTTAAAATAATTAGCAAGGTTCAATATAGTTACAAAATACTAAAATAAGGCACAACCATAACCATGAAATGTTATGAATTGAGTATAATAATGACATATACGTTTTAGTTCAAGTGTACTCAATATCAAGAATTAATTTTGTAACCTTGTTAGACTTAACTTACTTAACCTTTGGTGATAGGTCAAACTTACCTTGATCTACTCACCAACCTTTTGCCTAGAACATCTTTTGTTGATTTATCCCTTGACGCTCAAATGTCCTTTGGCACACCTACAAACACAATTCACTTGTCTCTTTCGGGTACCCAAGTTATTTTGGTTCCCTTCGTGTTAGTAACTAAGGGATCTTGCCCCTTCTTTAGCCAAACATATTTTCCACTTGGCACACCAAATTTTCTAATAAAGCATGTAGCACTTGTGTGACCATGTGCACCACAATAAAAAACAAGTAGGCATGTTATTATTTGACTTCTTATCCATATGATCTACTAGATTTCTACATGGTCTTTTCTTAGGTTCAGGTTTATATCCAATTCCAGATTGGTTACCAACGTTTCTTGTATTAGCAAGCAATGTGTTAAGGTTTTCTTGACTATATGTGAGCTTCAAAAGTTTTTGTTTCAAAACATAATTTTCAGCATTTAAATTCTCACAAGTATTACATATAGTGGGTTGACATAATTTAGAAGTAGAGCAATCACATGAGGCATCGCTCTTAATCCCAA
>NC_032025.1:16022937-16026471 GCF_001865875.1 Lupinus angustifolius | reverse complement strand
AGTCATTAGAGCATGATGAAGTATAGGAGTGTACCTCAATAGAATCATCTTCATCACTAGATGTGCACTTCTCATGCACTTGAGCCATAAGGCATACCTTTGTATTTTCCACCTCATCGGATGAGCTTGAAGTTGAATATTTCTCGGAATCGTCCCAAATAATGTATGCTCCTTTTGACTTGGACGTTCAAGAGTTGCTCTTCTTGTTCTCGACTTTCTTGAGGTAGCTCGGGCACTAATGCTTCATGTGGCCCGATTTTCCACACTCATAGCAAGTGAAGTCTTCTTTGGGAATCTTGTTTTTCTTGGTCGAGTTCTTAGCTTCTTTCTTAAGATTTTTGATCCCTCCTTTCTTCTTGAGATACTTCTTTAATTTTTAAAATAAGAGAGTCAAGTTTTCATCGGAATCAGAATTTGAAATTGAATCCTCACTTTCTTGATCTTCTTGAAATCTTGTAGCCTTGAGTGTGATCCCGTTCTTGTTTGACTCTTCATTCAGTGTCAAGCGCCTTAACCCCATTTCATATTCTTGGAGTTTCCAGAACAGAGTAGCTAATGGCATGTTGTCTAAGTTCTTTGATTCCATTATCGCGGTTACCTTTTGTTGCCATCTCATATCAAGACACCGCAAAACTTTGTTAGGATTTTTTATCAAGGGTGGCCAAATGATTTACAACATGAGTAAAACATTTTTGCATATTACATATAGATTCATTAGGAAGCATGCGTAATAACTCGTACTGATGCGTAAGCACATTTAGTCTAGCGTGCTTATCTTCACTCATGCCTTCGTGCGTAACTTGCAAAGTATCCCACATTTCTTTTGCATTAAGGCACTGCGAGACTCTAAAGAATTCGTCATAAGATAAGACCGAAGTAATGATATTCTTGGCCTCAAGGTAATGTTGGACCTTTCTTTTCTCAATATCCATCCATAAGCCTTTAGGCTTTTCTTTAGACTCGCCATCCACCATATGAAGTGGAATGTATGGACTATTGATAACAGAATACCAAATGTCCGTGTCAATTGCCTCGATATAGATTCTTATACGATCCTTTCAATATGCATAACCATTGCCACTGAATACAGGAGGGCGCTTAATGGATGCGCCATCACCGCCAAATGGGTTAGTAGAGCCCATATGTAGTCCCTTTCGGATCACGCGTATGCGGTTGAGCTAGCACATCGTACTAGCTCTGTACCACTTGTTAGGTATTAGTGTCATAATACACCTAGAAGGGGGGTTGAATAGGTGTAGTGGAGCTCAAGTTTCGCTTTTGGGTTTTTGCACACTTGCTGAAAAATGGCCAGTTAATCGATTAAGTACTGTTCATAATTGATTCAACCCAGTAAAAACAGAATGCATAAAATCTTGTTTAACATCTCTCTTGCAAGGCAGGTTACGAGAAATCAGACAATGATATAACAAATATTTTTACAGAGAATTAAACTAGTTATAGCACAAAACTAGTATACAAATTATCATGTTATATCATGCAATATTACAACTTGAAATTTAAAAGAGAAAGGGATAGAAAAGATTGCGCAAGGTATTCATCATTCTCTGAATAGTAGCCCTTGCATTTTTTAGCCCAAAAGGCATGACCGTATAGTAGTAGGACACCCTGGGTGTAATGAAAGTAGTCTTGTCTTGATGTGGGGGATACATGGGTATCTAGTTCTATCTAGAATAAGCGTCCATGATTGATAAAAATTGATACCCGAAGGATTTGTCCACGAGGTGATCAATGTTTGGGAGAGGATACGGGTCTTTCGGGCACACTTTATTCAGATATGTATAATCCATACACATTCTCCACTTCCCGGATGGTTTCTTGACCAATACTACATTGGATAACCAGGTGGTGTAAGCAATCTCTCGAATAAGCCCGACGTCTAGAAGTTCAGAAATTTTCCGAGTAACCTCGACTGTTCTCTCAGTGCCCATCTTCCTTTTCTTCTGGGCCACTGGTCTTGCTTCTAGGTTAGTGGTTAGTCGGTGGAAAATGACTGAGGGGTCAATTCCAGGTATGTCCACAACAAACCAAGAGAAAAGGTCTTTGTTGGTTTTCAAGAATTTAATCAATCTTGACCTTTGAGCATCACCGAGAGTGCTGCCAATATACACCAAATTTTATTTTGAGGGGATATGTTGAAGAGAGATTTTTTCCCCTTCGGACTGTGGGCAGAACTCTCCCTCGCCTGCTCTGGCATCCAGTTCTACCAAGTGCACACCCTGTTGCCTTTTCTTTGAAGGTATTGTCCATGTTGAAGTGTGATTCGGGCGGAGACTCATATGATAACAACTTCTTGCATTATGTTGGTCTCCTATGACAATACATACCTAGAGGTCCGATGAGAGAATGCACATGTTGAGGCAAGACCACCGCTTTGAGACGATTCAATGTTTATTGGCTGAGGGTGACATTATAGGCAAAGCTACAATCAATGACCAAACTTTCCCTGTATTATCCTGGTTAGGGGATTCTCCCTAATAGTAAGCCAAATATCAACATACCCACAAGGAGTGATCTCTTGCCCAGTGAATCCGACCAACTGCCCGTCATAAGGAAATAATTCTCTATCTTTTAACTCCATTTTGATGAATAGGTCTTGGAACATAATATCTGCCAAGTTTCCCTGATCAACGAATAGCCTCCCAACCTTTTTATTGTTCATTTTGGCGGTGATGACGAGGAGATCGTGATGATCGCGAATGACACCTTCATAATTGATCGAGGTCGTACCCGATACAAATGATATAACAATTAAAACTGCAGTACTAGGAAGTGACTCCTAGGTCGTTTCCCAAGGATTATCTTTCAAGCAAAGTTTCAAACATCTTATACTCACACACACACACAAGGGGGGTTTTGTTGTTGGATAGTATGAACATAAATCAAATTCAGAAACAGTAGTTAAACAATGTAATAAAACGGCTAAATCCCTTTCGTTTGTTTGTTCACAACTCAATCCTTGGTTTCAAAAGATTATTTTCAGATTCAAACCATTAACTTTCAAATTTGTTGAGAATCAATTAACTAAGCGATAATCAATTCAAAGTTCTAGAACCTAAACCTCAAACTAGGCGAAATCAGTATAAGCATGAAATGATTAACAAATTCACATGAACTAAGCATTCATGCACTAGAGAGAGTAAATCAACTAAGTGAAGATAAACTCAACCAACCAGTTTCTAAAGAATGGCATTAAGCAAACCATATTCAGAAATAAGATAGAAGAAATCAACAATAAAGAAACCGAAAATGCATTAATAACGAAACCTCAAGAGTTTTGATACATTACCAAAGGAACTTAGTCCAGAAATTTAGCCTTCCATGGCAATGTAAGAACAAACCGAAAATGAGAAATGAAGAATGGGTAAAATCCTAGCAGAGCAAAAAGAGGGAAAACGGAAATGTCTTTGTGTTTCAAAATGAGGCAAAGTGAAGTAAGTGTGTTTGGAGTGGGGAATCCGAATTTAACCCCTCCAACACACATAAACCGAATTGGGCCTAAATAATGGGCCCAAA
>NC_032025.1:16022317-16022837 GCF_001865875.1 Lupinus angustifolius | reverse complement strand
ATCAAAAGGACTTTTCAAGGTTGTAATGGGGCCAAGGACAAGGTAGGATAAATATGTGATATGTAGGTAAAACCAAATGGAATATAGGAGCAATGGGGAATAAGTAAAAAGTAAGCAAAAATCAACCCAAAATAAGACCAAATCTCTAATTCTAATCTTCTTTGCCTTACTGAACCTTTTATTCACTTTTGTTTCTCTTTTTGTTGTTTTTCATTTTCGTTTTTTTTATGAACACTTATGTACGCAATTTATAATGCTGAAAACCCCCAATTTAATCGATTAACATAGAAAGAATAATCGATTAACTACAGCCTTTTAATCGATTAAAACAGCTCAGATCGCACAAACAGTTTCAGTTTCTTGTACGACAAGCAACTGAGATCGAAGCAAATATACAGAGCTAACAAATATATCAGAGTTACAACAGTATAGTATAGAAACAGATTATTACAACTAATACAACTATACAAAGTAATCGATTAAAGCAATAAAGAGAGTAGGGAAAGAAAAGCGTGCAACA
>NC_032025.1:16020292-16022217 GCF_001865875.1 Lupinus angustifolius | reverse complement strand
AAACTACATCCAGTCCTCCCCTCTGATTTGGGAGATTTTCCTTCTTCACTATGAAACACAATGTACGTTACATACACGCTTCCAAATACAAAACTTGAATGCTTCCTTCTTTGAACCCAAAGAACCATGTTACCCTTGGTTTGACCTTTCCCAAAAATGCCTCCCAAGAAAACCTTTCTTATGCGATTCGGCCCCAGCCAAGGTATCGCTCTTTATCCCAAGACCTCCAAGTCTTTGTGTGAAGAACACCTTACCTAACCGCAGCTAGGATTTTCCCAATCCTTTTACTACAAGAATATAGAGTAACCTAAAGCACTTAAAATGCTCAAATTAAAACAATTAAAACCTTACTCTACAACTCTAACACATGTCTCATATAAAATGATAATGCATGAGTTCAGAATATGAAATCTTTCCAAAAACATCAAGAAATGCATGAACATATGAGATGAAATGATGAGAAACTAAACATTTAATGCCTCTCAATCCTAAAGCATAGAATTCTCTCTACTCTAATCTCACAAATGCAATTTCATATAGATGCAGCAATTAACACGAAAATATGCTCTAACTCTCTTTAAAATCTAACATGCTAGAATGAAGTTGAGTTCTGAAAACGCAGCTTATAAAGAAACCATTCTGTGTCCCAGTTAATCGATTAACGAGATACAAAATTGTAACTGATTCGGTTTTCCAAGTTTTCTGTTCCAACTGCTTTTCAAAAACTTACGTTAATCGATTAAAACTCACCTTAATCGATTAACTGCATATTTCTATGTATATTTTTAAATTGCAATACTCAAATACGTTATGCACTTAACTTATACATGTTCAACACTAAGTTTATGCCTAGGATGCACAGATAACATGTATATATATGATGCATGAACATATTATGAATGTCATATCAAAAAACTAAAATGATTTAATGTATTATGTATATGAGACATGTATTGAGTTTACCTAAGCCTTAGACTCAACCTAAACTAATTACTAGTCTAAGTCTAATACCAATCTTGAGGCTTAAGCACGTTGATTTGTTGATGATCTTCAAGCTCTTATGAAACTCAAATTGTCCTCATCAAAACACATAGTGGGCAAGCTTTCCGAAGTGCTCCTCTTGACATGCGCACTTTCAATCTCCCCCTTTTTGATGATGACAAACACTACACCACTTGTTTGATGAATTAACTTGAAGAATGTATTGGCGCTGACTGATAGTATGAAGTGCGAATATTTCGGACGCAGAATTAAGATCAACCTGCACAATCAAACAATAACAAACAACCTTTCTCCCCCTTTTGACTTTATCAAAAAGATACGAATATTCAATTCTAGTCAAAAGTTAGGAGAGTTATAGCAATGTATTTAAAAGAAACTGTAATTATTAGCATAGGCAATAACCAGTTTGAGAAGCTTAAACATATGCACAGTTATACATCATTTAATCGATTAATATCATGTCTTAATCGATTAAATGGACAACAGATAGTAGCAAAACAATTTGAATGGCATAAAGGGTTATGCATAAGCAAACCAAGTGCGAAATGATTAAGCATTTAATATATTTGAGCAGTTCGCAATAGGCATAATCATCATTATAATCACATATACCAATCATGATCAAGATCCAGTTCAAACAAAGTAAGATGCTACATGCAACATAATAAACCATTTATGCATGACATATCCATTATGTAAACATTTAAGACATGGAATGATTAAACATATATGTAAGCCATTCTTTAGATGACACCACTTGTTAGATGCCATTATCACCACTTATTAGCATTTCGTTAGGCAATTTTCATTTTAAAGCATATTTCAATCATTCAATTATAATACATAATTAAGACATGTTCAAGATTCATGCAAAAACACATTCTATTTAACATAATTAACAAGGTTCAATATTGTTAGGTATC
>NC_032025.1:16019958-16020192 GCF_001865875.1 Lupinus angustifolius | reverse complement strand
GACCCAGCTCCATTTCGTGCTCTTGAAGCTTTCCAAATAAAGTAGCTAAAGGCATAAAGTCCAAATCTTTGGACTCAACAATTGCACTCACCTTTGGTTGCCATTTCCTGTCAAGACAACGCAAAACCTTATTCGTTAGTTCACCTCTAGCAAATGATTTATCGAGAGCAACTAAATGGTAAACAATATGAATGAATCGCTTTTGCATATCACATATTGATTCGCTTGGTAACA
>NC_032025.1:16019551-16019858 GCF_001865875.1 Lupinus angustifolius | reverse complement strand
TTTTAAAAACGATTTTGAGCTTACTAAGAGATAATTTTGTAACCTTGTTAATATATATTTACCTTGCTTACCCTTTGGAGATAGGTCAAGATTACCACTTGTTTGTGATACTACTTCTGATACCACTTGTTAGGTGATACTAGATGAAAAGTTTGATGATGTGATGTTTGAATGGTTTATTTGACATTCAAAGTGCGTTGCTCCCCCTTTCATTGTTCTTCCCTTTATCTTCTCCCCCTCAATTATTTAGAGAAGTATTCTTGGTAGGTAGCATAGTAGGGAAGCTCATTCAACAACCTTTGTCATT
>NC_032025.1:16019131-16019451 GCF_001865875.1 Lupinus angustifolius | reverse complement strand
ACAATTTACTTGTCTCTTTCGGGTACCCAAGTTATTTTGGGTCCCTTCTTGTTAGTAACTAAGGGATCTTGCCCTTTCTTTACCCAAACATATTCGCCACTTGACACACCAAATTTTCTAATAAAGCATGTAATGCATGTGTGACCATGTGTACCACAATAAAAACAAGTAGGCATGTTATTATTTGACTTCTTATGCATATGAACTACTGGATTTCTATATGGTCTCTTCTTAGGCTCATGTTTATATCCAATTCCAGATCGTTTACCAACGTTTCTTGTATTAGCAAGCAATGTGTTAAGGTTTTCTTGACTATATGT
>NC_032025.1:16016818-16019031 GCF_001865875.1 Lupinus angustifolius | reverse complement strand
CATATCTTTGAATTTATCTCCTGATCGGATGAGCTAGAAGTTGAATCTTTCTCGGAATCGTTCCAAACAATGTATGCTTCTTTTAACTTAGACGTTCGAGAGTTGCTCTTCTTGTTTGAGTTCTTGATTTCTTTTTTGAGATTCTTGATCCCTCCTTTCTTCTTGAGATACTTCTTGAATTCTTCAAATAGGAGAGTCAAGTCTTCATCGGAATCAGAATCTGAACTAGAATTCTCACTTTCTTGATCTTCTTGAAATCTTGTAGCTTTGAGTGTGATTCTGTTCTTGTCTAATTCTTCATTCAAAGTCAAACGCCCTAACGCCATTTCATGTTCTTGGAGTTTCCCAAACAGAGTAGCTAATGGCATGTTGTCTAAATTCTTTGACTCCATTATTGCGGTTACCTTTGGTTGCCATTTCCTATCAAGACAACGCAAAACTTTATTAGACAAATCAGCATTAGTAAAAGTTTTATCAAGGGTGACCAAATGATTTACCACATGAGTAAAACGTTTTTGCATATTACATATAGATTCATTAGAAATCATGCAAAATAACTCATACTCATGCGTAAGCGCATTTAGTCTAGCGCGCTTAACTTCACTTGTGCCTTCGTGGGTAACTTGTAAAGTATCCCACATTTCTTTTGCATTAAGCACATTTAGAGGCACTTGAGGCGATGGCCAATAACATAGAATCAAAATCATTAACGAAATAACAGATATGCTCATTAGTTAACTCATCAAGTGAATCAATATGAAACACATAATGGTCCTCATATGGATGCTTCATAACATCAAAAATATTAACCTAGACCACAATATCACCAAACTCCATAGATAATGTTTCAGCATGGACATCTATCTTGGTTTGGGTTGTTATAAAAAATGGCCTCCCCAAAATGATAGGAACTGTGTTACAGGAGGATCTCTCTTCCATATGCATAACATTAATCGAAGCACCTAGATCTAGCATGACATTCTCAAATTTGCTATTACCTATTATGCAAGGTACAACAAATATACATGGGTCCTTACATTTTTCAGGAATGTGAGGAACATGTTTACCTATTAGTGCTGAAACATTTCTGCCCAAGCTGATCCTCTCATTACCTTTGAGCCTCCTCTTGTGAGTGCACAACTCCTTTAGAAATTTTGCATATCTTGGAATTTGTTTGATTGCATCAAGTAAAGGTATGTTCACCTCTACCTTTCTAAATGTGTCCAAGATCTCCTTGGCCACCTCTTCTATCTTCTTACTTTGAATGGCTCTTGGAGGAAATGGAAGAGGAATGGAAGATGGTTGTGCAACACTTGTGGAAGGTTCACTAGCAAGAATTTGTTCACTAGTGTTCTCAGTCTCTTGTAAAACTGGTTGCTCCATTTTTGATGCAGCTAAATCAACTTTAATCTGTTTGCCTGACCTTAGAGTGATGGCACTCACATTCTTCGGGTTGAACCACAGTTTGGGAAGGCAACTTATCAGATTTCTGAGAGTGCAATGTGTTTAATGAAGTAGCCATCTGCCCCATCTGAGTGGTCATATTCTGAATGGAGGACTCTTGACTCTGAATGGAAGCTCTGGTCTCTTGTTGGAATTGCATATTCTGCAATGTCATTTTCCTCACCAATTCTTCTAATGAAAGTTCACTAGATGTAGGAGCAGGATTGCTCTTCGCTTGTTGTTGCCTCTGCTGTTGGATTGGGGGAGGCACATATGGTCTATTTTGTGCAGCATTATTATTCTGAAATGGNATGGTGGCCCTGGATGAAGCTGTGAAGGATCAGACCATCTAAGATTCGGATGATTCCTCCAACCAGGGTTGTATCTGCTTGATGAAGGATCATAATTCTGTTGTTGTTGTTGAGGTCTATTGTTGTAAATATTTGCAGCATAGGCCTCATGATGGTCACCAGTTTTGGGCTCCAAGAGAGAAGGACAAACATAAGCATAATGGTCAGTTGCGGTTCAAATGCCATAAACTCGTGCTGCAAGTGGAGGATTCTGCTGATTCATTGCAAGTTGAGTGACCAAGGTAGCAAGGGAGTCAATTTTTTTCTCAAGTTCATCTTGCCTCACCGAATCTGTCCCAACATCATGGACACCTCTGACCACTATAACATCACTACTTCTTGCACTGAAATGTTGAGAGTTGGAAGACATCTTCTCAATCAAACCTCTGGCCTCAAAAGGGGTCATATCTCCAAGTGCAC
>NC_032025.1:16015884-16016718 GCF_001865875.1 Lupinus angustifolius | reverse complement strand
CCCAATATTCATATAAACCTTCTACATGTAGTTGTCTGATTCCAGAAATATCTTTTTTATTGCAGTGGTCCTGGAGGCAGGAAAGAATTTTTCAAGGAAGATTCTCTTCAGGTCATCCCAACTAGTAATAAAACCAGGGGCCAAGTAATACATCCAATCTTTTGAAGCGCCCTCAACTGAATGTGGGAATGCCTTCAAACATATGTGATCCTCTTGGACATCACGAGGCTTCATGGTGGAACATACAAATCCAGAGTCAAGCACCTTTCGTGCTGTCCTTTGGGTACCAAGATGGCCACCCATTGCAGAAGAATGGCACATCCTCATTGGGATACTGGATACACAAGCTTTCATTTGTGAAATCAGGTGCACTAGCTCCCTTAATGTCCTCTCACGTGGGATTGGAGGTGGTTCAGCCATATTTTCAGAGTATGCAACAGAATGCACAGAAACAGCAGAATGCGTAGAAACAGCAGAATCGGTATCACTATCAGGTAGGGTTAGGATTTGCCCTAGTCATGCACTAAATGCAATAGTAAGAAACATGTAGGGCGGTAAGGGAAATACATGTTAAATTTCAGTAATCAATCAAAACATTGCCTCAATAAAATCCTAATACCATAGGAAACATACACAAAAAGTTTCAGGACAAAACTCAAAGCCTAACTAATTTAATTAAATGCAACAAAATCAAAACAATTGAAAAAATAAACTTGTAAAATAAAAAAGAAATAGTAAACAGACTCTTTTAGGATTTTCAGGTGGGCTTCTATAGACGCAGTGTGTAGAGAAAGAATCGTCGGATTTTTCTACCCCAAATGCATATATAATATG
>NC_032025.1:15997086-16015784 GCF_001865875.1 Lupinus angustifolius | reverse complement strand
TATCTCACAACCAGCAGGAAGGTGATTGGCTATGATGCATCCAATATTCAATATGTGATGAAACAAGTGTGGAAACAAAGTTTCATGCAAAAATTCCAACCACAGCTATATTAACCAACATACACCTGAATCAACCAACATGTAAATAGCTAAACAAGACAGCAAACAAAAAACAGTGAATGCTACAGGCAGATTTTGAAACCCAAACAGAATGGTTATTCTAAGACACACACTAAACTAAATTATACTAAGAACCTTTGACAAGAACCGATAATCCCCGGCAGCGGCGCCAAATTTGATCGAGGTCGTACCCGATACAAATAATATAACAATTAAAACTGCAGTACTAGGAAGTGACTCCTAGGTCGTTTCCGAAGGATTATCTTTCAAGCAAAGGTTCAAACACCTTATACTCTCACACACACAAGGGGGTTTTTGTCGTTGGATAGTATGAACATAAATCAAATTCAGAAACAATAGTTAAACAATGTAATAAAACGGGTAAGTTTACACCCCTCAATGATGAGCAATATATTACACACTATTCATAACCTTAATTTAGCATGATTGATGATTCTTGGTGCCTAATTGACTTTGTTTCACATGGTTTAGTGTTTTAGACTTTATTGGACTAATATTCCTAAAATGAGTTAATTTGGTATTATTTGGCCTGATTAAATCTATTATCGTTTTCAGATCACATTTGGCACCAATGACATTTTGGGCATTATGGAAGTCGAGGATATGTGTTGAAGTGAAGATTGTATTTTTAATTTAGGAGTTGTTTTTATTGTAATTTAGCTTTGGTCCCATATTTTAGGCCTAATTCGGTTTATGTGTGTTGGAGGGGTTAAATTCGGATTCCCCACACCAAAACACACACACTTTTACTTTGCTTCACTTTGAAAAAGACACATTTCCGTTTTCCCTCTTTTTGCTCTACTATGGTTTCACTCTTTTTGCTGTGCTATGGCCTCAATCACTTAGTGTTAAACCTGTCTAGATAAGCGGAGATAGGTTCATGTAGTTCTTGTTGTATACCAGACAAGGTATATGAAGATCAGGGTTGTTCTTTGCTTGCTGTGAACCAGATGTTGAACCCATTTGCAAGAGTTGTCAACTGATCCATACTATTCGGTACCAACCGTGTAAACTACTACAGGGCAACATGTTTCAGAGTGAGAGGAAAGGCTTGGCACATGATAGGGTCAATCACCTCGTGGAAAAGCATAGAGGCCTCAAACGCGTTTTAGTGGTCTTTTGGGTTAGTGGTCCCATCATACTGGTCGATGTTGCTTGGGCGAGTTAGATGTTTAGGGAGTGGTGAGGACATGATTGATTCGATGAAGGTGTGTCTTGCTCGTGAGGAGCTATAGTCGAAGGGATGAGTTATTTGGGTGGTTTTTGTGTTTGGGGGGAGGGGGTATAAGCTTGGAAGCTTCGAAAAATTATGTGGAGTGCTCATCAGCAACTAGCCGCTAGGGTCTGTTACGAGGTTTATGTCTGTGCTGGCGAAGTTGTTGGATGATCTAGCCTTGGGTTTGGATCATTGGGAGCAGTTGTTGGTTAGTATGTGCTTCTAGGGTGGGGTTGGGGGATGACTTTGGCTGGCTTCTAGAGATGGTTGTACTAGTGCTTGAGGGACAATGGAAGGAGTGTCATGGTTTGGGGAATGTTTATGGTGAGTGGTTCTGCTTGGCTGAGTGGTTGAGCTTGGTTACGGGTGGTCATCATGTTGTAGGTAAGCCATAGACTTTGCCAATGTTCTTTAGTATTCGAAAGGGAATGGTCGGTACTAGATGTCCGGTGAATGGGGGTGATCAGAAGTCTTGGATGGAATGTCATCTGGACCCGCTGGGGGATGTACCTGAAAAGGTTCTCTGACGATCAAGTCAGTAAGAGTCTTAGAGAGAAAGTGAGAGTAAATAAGAGAGAAGTTAGAGTAATAGCAATAAGTGTAGCAATAAATGAGGAAATGAGAATTAATTATACTACCTGTGTGGGATCCTCTATTTATAGAGTTTGGGGTTGCTAATGTGGCATTTGGTCATTGGTTAGTACATGGTGAGTACAGTGGAGATCTGTCAGATTGCCCTTGTTCATCCTACAAGTCTGTAATTTTCGAACTGTCGAGAGCAGGATGAATGCGTAGGCGGCATGGCAGGTGGAATGTCAGCTCCCATTTATGGCGAGTCAGCGGCACATTGATGGAGGGGTCATGGATGCATTATTGGCAGGTGAGAGACATTAATGATGTGTCAGAAGTATTTATTGGTGCTTGTAGTAGGTCTGACCTGTCTTAGGCGGGTGAATAAGGGATAATACGTTCTAGGCTATATGCTCGGTACATGTCAGAAAGAATTCAGGTTTATCTAGGATAGAACAGTCACCAAAGTTAATAAGTTTGAGAATCAAGTAAATGAAGTTGAACAGTCCTACCATTCCATTGATGTTCAAGTTAATAATTTACGGAGAATGGTTGGGAAAACATTTTTTGGCAGTAAACAACATTGTAAGGTGCATTATGTAGCAGAATTGGGCACGTGAGGGCATCATATTTTAAAAATTATCGTAGAAATATTTTTTTGTTATATTTCAAAATTCAACAACAAAACTCAAGAATAGGAGCGTGATATTTATGCACTGTTAGTGTAAATATTTATACATAATCACTACATTATCTTCTTTCATTTAGATTACTTTTTTAAAGTGGTAATGAAGATTATACATGAATGGTAGATGATGAAATGATAGTACATAAAACTCATATGTTGTTAGTACGTACTATTTTTTTCTTTAAGAACAACTTCTACACGACTTATTGGAGAAGAAAACAATTCACTATTCTCTTCAAAACTCTCATCCTCTATGAAGCTTCATTATCTGATATAGCGTTTGATAACTCTCCAAATCAGACCTATTTATTTTTCACGTTAAAAATGTCATATTTACTATTTATAAATTAGTTTTCTTCAATTGCATTTTCCATAGGCACATTATCTTAGGATAATATCTCCTATAATTGGTTTAAAAAAATTCTTTTATGGTTAAAAATTAAAAATTATTTATTTTTTTGACCAACCACAACTAATGGTACATGCAATGATACAATTTACGGGATGGCAGATATGTACCCCATCATCATATGTTTATGAAGTCATGACATGATTACTTATTATTTTTTTTTTAATTCTTATATCAAATTTTATTCATTGGTGTCATTCTTTGTTAGTGAACTATTTTTTGATTGGTTAATTTTAGTGGGGTTATTTCATTCACTAAGTATGTTATTCTTAATTTTGTTATCTCTATATTTATATTTTTTTCTCTATAATTTTCTTTGAGAAAATTATTTTTATCAATCTCAAGCATGAATTATTCTGATTCTCTATTTGAAAGGATAGAAAAACTTTGCATATTCATGTGTTTGCTATTGAGAAGCCAGAGTCCAAGTCTGATGAAGATTGGAGTTTTCAACATTAACAAGTTTGTGGTTTCATTCGGCAATATATATAAGACAATGTGTTTGCAATATATATTGGCTTTGATGCAAGTTGTAACACGAGCATTGCTAGAGATGCAAGAGTGTGACGTGGGAATTGGCTTGGATGCAAGGATGTGACACAAACATTAGTTAGCATTGATGTAAGGTGTGTGTTGTGGGTATAATCCTTGTGGTGGAGTATGATAGTTCTTTTGAACTAGGATTGTCGGAGTAGACAATGGTGGTAGCGGTTGAGACTTTCTAAGAAGCTTCAAGGTTCAATTTGACTGAGTATTGAAGAGGATGATTGTTGGTGAAATTTTGTGTAGATGTTCCAATATATCGAAAGACTTCCTAGCAATAGGTGGCTAGGCAGTGTGTTTTATTTGATGGTGGTACGAGAAGCTGTACTACAAGTTTGGAAAGCTAGGCTCTTTGTAACATCGTCAATGATACTCAGAAGGTTTATGTTGTAGTAGAGTAGACTCTTATGTAGAGGATTTGTAAAAGAGAATTAGACATTGAGCAAAATGGAGTCATATATTTGCTAAGGTGGAGATTCTTGTAGGAAATGTTTGAAATATATTATTATATGAAGTCCCATATTGCCTAGTATTAGAATAGAGTAGAATATCAATGTTATATATTAGACTCAAGTCTCTTGTTGTAATGTGCACCAAATATAAGCATCAAATAGAAACACTCCATGGGAAGGTGGGCCCATGGATCTGCTAGGATTTGTAATCCTTATTCTCTAATAATATCTTGGTAGTCGTTCAGCGCTCCCAGAGACGTATGCACAATTGGTTGAACCCTTTTACCAAATTCTCTTGTTTCTTCTCTTCTATTTATTTTATAACTTTATTTAATTTCTTGTGGCCAATGTTGTGCAACGATCGCTTCTGCTGCACCAACATAACGATAAAACAATTTCCATTAAACTCCCAATTTTCTCATCCTTTCCTTTTTCCGAATCCATCACTCACCCACCACTTCCACTCATTCCTTTAATGGATTCCTAGTCTCTAAGCCATGAAAAGATAAAAGAAATCCAGTATTATACAAGAACATGGAACACCCACTGATTTCTTTCACGATTTTAATGTCCCCACTTTGAGTAAAGATGCAACTCTACAAGCATAAGCTGGAGAGAGTGTGTGGTTATGATCTGCTTCTTAGGCGACTATAAGAATAGGTGGATCATCCAAAGCTCTTTCTACATGTTTGCATGTTGGAGACCCTCTAAGACTGCTACACTTGTTGACATGGAAAATAGTCAAAGGATGTCATTATAAACGACCTACGAAGTTTTGATGAAGACAAGGTCTTATATGGAAGCTTGAAGACTTGGACATCTCAACAAACAACATACAAAGAACTCAAGGTCAACGTCAAATCTGGATTGCTTTTTCCATTCTAGAGTCCTAAGATGATTGCCTAGTATTGAGCCTTAGGTTAGGTAAACCCAAGATGGAAGTGTCTCACAAAAATTCTAAAATGAAAATCATATAGGATGAGGCATAACATCTATATAGATACATACGATAAGTAACACTCATGCATTTGTATTAAGCATACATGATTTCGTACATAAAAGTTTTTAATCATTTCTAAAATCATGTTGCATGATCATTCATTATATAGGGTGTTTACCATATAGTTAGAAAAACCATTTTAAAAAAAAATATTTATCGGTTAAACTTTTTAGTAATTGATTAAGCTCTGGTGAAATTCGTTAATCGATTAAGAGAAGTCGTAATCGATTAAATAGAGTTATAGAAGATAACCTCCCAGGATTTCTGCTTATTAATCGATTAAACAAGTTTTAATCGATTAAGCCATAATTGAAAACGATTAATATCAGTTGAAAACGGCATAATTGAAAACGATTAATCGATTAAGCCATAATTGAAAACGATTAAGCCATACTTGACTTTAATCGATTAATATCAGTTGAGTCAGTTATGAACTAAATTTATTATTTTGAAACATAATGAAATCACTATTTAAAATAAGCTTTTCACACTTTCATCAATCAATCAATCGAAAAAAATAATGAAAGAAAAGAAAAACAAAGATCCATCGTGCTTAAGTTGTAGAAGCTATTGTTGATTCTTTGAAGTTTTCTTGCATACATTTTCCAGAGTGAAAAGAGAGAGAAAAGAGAGAAAGTCTTTTCTATGTGCCAACATTTTTCATGCAGTTGAAATACCTTGCATGATTTCTACATCTAGTTCTTAGGGCTATTTGTGAGATCATTCTGTCAAGGGTTGTAGAAAACCGATTTCACTATTGTTATCCGCACAATCTTGTGTGCAAAGTAACTCGACAAAATTCAGTAAATTGAGGATAATTCTCATGGTGTGTGGTATCATCACAAGTTGAGAATCAGTAGTCTTCACAAGGCAGGGAGTCTTGATTCGAGCAAGAGTTTCGGCTAGGGCCAAATTACGCAAACGATATGGTATCCAAGTAGGCGTAGATAGAGGTTAAACCAAGCTCGGTGGTTCAACGGTTTCTAGAAAGAAGTTTCTGCTACGATTATTGGAAGTGTGTTTGTAACTAGATTACATTTCTGATAGTGAATAAAAATCTCTCAAATCAACCAGAAGACCTAGATGTAGTTTGCAAGTGGATCGCTAACAAACCATGATAAAAATCCTCGAACACATTTTCTCTTTCCCTATCTCTTTACGTTTCTATCTTTACTTGCTTTCAGAGTTAAGTTGCATTATATGATTAATTGCTAATTGTTGTTAATCTGTTGATAGCCACAAATCAATATTAAGATAGTAAAGATCTAGATTCATCATTGTTTTTCAAAGCAAGAAAACTGTTTTTCAAAGAGTAAACAACTAGGATAATCAATTAACGTATTGGGACTCCATTGTCAACGAGCCTTTCACTCCACTTTAGTTAGTGGATGGTGAACCCAAATAAAAACCAAAGAGATTGTGGTCTGACGAAGAAAGACGTAAAGTCCAGCACAATCTCAAGGCAAAGAACATAATAACCTTTGCCTTATCATACGATGAATTCTTTCGAGTGTCACGGTGCCTAAATGCAAAAGAAATGTGGGATACTTTGCAAGTAACCCACGAAGGCACAAGTGAGGTTAAGCGCGCAAGATTAAATGTGTTAAAACATGAATATGAGTTGTTTCGTATGTTTCAAAATGAATCAATTAATGAAATTCAAAAAAGATTCACTCATATTTTTAATCATTTAATTGCTTTAGATAATATTTTTGCTATTGGTCAACTTATTAACAAACTGTTGCGATGTCTTGATAGGAAATGGCAGCCCAAGGTAACAATAATAATGGAGTCAAAAGACTTAGACATAATGCCACTAGCAACTCTCTTTGGTAAACTCCAAGAACACGAAATGGAGATAGGACGCTTAACAATGCATGAAGATTCAAACCAAAATAAAAAGGGGATCTCTCTAAAAGCTACATCGTCACAACCACAAGAAGAGAGAGATGATGCTGATTATGGGTCTGAATTAGATGATGAAACCTTAACTCTCGTGGATAGGAAGTTCTGCAAGTTTCTCAAGAAGAAAGGGGGATTTAAGCAGTTTAAAATGAAAGAGGAAAGTGATTCAACTAGAAGAGGCAAAGCTCCCAAAGATCGCCTCATTTGCCATGAGTGTGGCAAACTGGGCCATATGAAATTCCAATGTCCGAGTCACCTCAAGAAGGTTGAACATGATAAAAACAATCCCCGAGACTTTAAATCCAAGAAGGCCTACATAGTATGGGATGTACCGGAGGACGAGACCACAAGTAGCACATCCGATGAACAAGAGACCGCCAAATTATGCTTAATGGCAAACACTCAAGAAATTGGCAGCACAAGCGATTTGTATGACACGAGTGAGGTACATTTTTCGGACTCTTCTTCGTATTTCGATGAGTCTCCTACTTACGATGAATTGTATAGTGCATTTGTTGAGTTGCATGAAGTGGTTAAGAAATTAGCAGAAGTAAATGTATATAGAAAATGAGTCATCGTGTTGCATGAGAGTAAAATAACTAAGAAGCAAGAGGAATTAAATGAATTGAAACTATAAAATGAGACTCTAGATCTTATTTACTCTTCTGCCTCATGTAGTTGCGCCACTAAGTTAATTGAAACCCCTATATGTGATCAAGGCGATATTTTAAATGCTGAAATTCGTGATTTAAAGGACAAATTGGCAAAGTTCACATATAGTAGTTATAACCTGAATAACCTACTTGCTACATCTAGAAATGTATGTAATCATGGAGGTCTTGGCTATAAACCAAAGAAAAATATAAGACCATATAGAAGGCAAGTAGATTATATGCATAATGTATGGATGCATAATAGGAGGCAAGTAGATGACATGCATAATGTATGGATGCAAAAAGGGCAAGAATCTTTGATTACTAACAAGAAAGGACCCAATATAACGTGGGTACCAAAACAATGCAAGTAAAATTGTTATGCACGTATGCCTTCGAACTCAGGGACAACACTGGTACTTAGACAGTGGATGTTCGAGGCATATAACAGGTGACAGATCAACGTTCCTGGATCTCTCACTAAATGGTGAAGGTTATGTCACTTATGGAGACAACAAGAAATGGAAGATACTAGGCGTTGGAAGAATTGGAAATGCTTCACAAGCCATAATAGAAAACATGCTATATGTCGAAGGACTAGAGCACAACCTACTAAGCATTAGCCAGCTGCGTGACAAAGATAATAAGGTATCTTTTGATTCAAGTTGTTGCATCATTCATGACGGGGTAAATAATAATGTTAAGTTTATAGGGCAATGAGTAAATAACATTTATATTTGACATGTGTCACAAGAGTCTTTTGATTTGAAATCAAGCTTTGGTAAATGAAAGCAAGGTCCCTAAGTATTTTTGGGCCGATGCGGCGCATACTGCTTGCTATGTAATTAATCGAGTACTACTTAGGCCTACACTCTTAAAAATGCCATATGAATTGCTAAAAGGCCGAAAACCTAATATTTCATACTTGCATGATTTTGGATGTAAATGCTTCATATTGAATAATGGTCAAAGATTACTAGGAAAATTTGATTCAAAAGCTGACAAGGGAATATGTTTGGGGTACTCTGTTCATAGTAAAGCATATCATGTCTTTAATAAATATACTATGCATGTTGAAGATTCTTTCCCTGTAAAATTTGACGATTCTTCTTCGAAAGAGAAGAGGAAGATTGTGTGTGATGATGTTTCAGGTCCGCTGGAAAATGCATCCATAAAGAAAATGGAAATTGAAAATGTCGTTCATGATGATTAGGAAATAAATGCAAATCATCAAGAAATGCCTATGGTGTGGAAGACAAAGAAAGTTCATCCGGTCGACAAGGTTATAGGTGATATCTCAACAGGAGTGGTAACCCGAAATTCTCTGCGAAACTTTTGTAATTTTGTAGCATTTGTGTCTCAAGTCGAGCCTAACCCACTTTGAGCGTAATAACGTATGAGACTTGGTCCCTAAACCTAAAGATCATCCTGTAATAGGCACAAAATGAGTCGTTAAAAATAAATTGGACGAATATGGTTTGATTATACGAAATAAGGTACGTCTAGTTGCCAAAGGGTATAATCAAGAAGAAGGCACCGACTATGATGAGACCTACACCCCTATTGTGAGGTTGGAGGCTATTCAATGTTACTAGCCTTTGCATCGATTATGAACTTCAAACTCTTTCAAATGGATGTAAAGAGTGCTTTCTTGAATGGATATATTCAAGAAGAAGTGTATGTAAATCAATCGCCCGACTTTGAAAATCATAAATTCCCTAATCATGTTCATAAACTCAAAAAGGTGTTATATGGCTTAAAACAGGCTCCTAGAGCTTAAAATGATAGACTAAGTAGTTTTCTATTAGAAAATGGATTTGAAAGGGGCAAAGTTGATACAACTCTCTTTATACTAAAATCAGAAAATAATGTATTGTTAGTAAAGATTTATGTAGATGATATAATATTTGGTGCTACTAACGATTTAATTTGTTAGGAGTTTTCTAATCTTATGAAAGGGGAGTTTGAAATGTCGATGATGGACGAGCTGACATTCTTTCTAGGTCTACAAATAAAAAAATGAGCAGCGGGATATTCATTCACCAAACAAAATATTGCAAGGAACTGTTGCAAAGATTCAAGATTGATAAGTGTAAAGAAGCAACAACACCTATGGCATCATCCTACTATACCGACAAAGACGAAAAATGTAAAGCAATTGAGGTGACAAAATATTGAGGCATAATTGATTATTTATTGTATCTAACTGCTAGTCTCCCCGATATAATGTTTAGTATATGTATGTGTGCAAGATATCAAGCCTCACCTAAGGATTCTCATTTTAGTGCTTTAAAACGTGTTATGAAATATCTTAAAGGAACAATATCTATGGGTTTATGGTATCCTAGGGATGCTTCGTTGTCCCTAATAGGATATTCTGAATCTGACTTTTGTGGGATGCCAGTTAGACTGGAAAAGTACTAGTGGGACTTGGCGCCTTTTGGGTAGCTCCTAAGTATCATGGCATAGTAAGAAGCAAGTTTGTGTTGCTTTGTCTACCACTGAAGCGGAATATATTGTTGTAGGCGTGTGTTGCGCTCAAATTCTATGGATGAAGCAGCAACTATCGAACTTTGGCTTAAAACTAGTAAAACTTCCTATGAAATGCGATAACACTAGTGCCATAAATCTATTGAATAACCCTATTTTGCATTCTAGAACTAAGCATATAGAGATTAGATATCATTTTTTAAGAGAACGTGTACAAAAAGGTGACTACATACTTGAATTTGTTGAAAACTCGAAGCAATTAGCATATATTTTCACCAAGCCCCTTTTACGGGATACATTCTTTGTGCCATGCAGAGAACTTGGCATACTTGATGAAAATATCTAAACTAATTTGCTTAAGGTTATTATGTGCCTTTGCTTGATCTTGATTATAAGCTTATGAATGATATATATTATGAATGCATGCTTCCTTGTTTAGATTTTCTTCATCAATGTTTTTATGCTCTCTTAGCGTGTTAAAATCCTTTAGGTTTGTGTCTTAGCAATAGCACCCTAAGCATACTCTAGAAATCTTTAAAATGCACTAAAATATGTTTTAAGCTCTGTCAATAATCGAATTTTTTGTGCCTTAATCGATTATTTGAGTTCCAGTAGCCAAAATAAATTTTCATCTCGCGTTATAATCGATTAACACTCATATTAATCGATTACCTAGATTCAATATTTTTCAAAATCTGAAAATTAATATCTGATTAATCGATTATCATTAAATTCAAACGATTACCTAGGCTCCAAATTTTTAACTTTTTTGAAAACTTTAAGTTGGTTAATCGATTAACTTTTGAAAATAATCTATTAACGACAATGCTATATCATATTCAAGTATCATTTTGGGTCATTCTTCACTTAGAACCCTAACTCTTTTTGCTTCACCCCTTATGTTTTAATCCCCTAAATTGAGTGCTCCTTTAGAAATCAATAGCAATTTCAAATACTATCTCGTAGTTCTATCTCTCTATAACCCTCAATCACTAAAAATCTGAATCCTCTCCATTTTCCCTATTTAGAAATCCTAAAACCTCAATTCGGAAAATCGATTAAATCAGTGCTATACTGGCAAAGATGAGTGAACCAAGAAATATGAGAGTGGAGCACGATACCAAACGTGTGAGACGCGGATAAAAAGGTTCTTCATCAGCTCAAGGTGGACGAAAGAACCATGGAGACCCTTACTACTCTCCCATTCTTCACGAAGCTAGATTGGCCAAGTTTCAAGGCCGAAAGCAAACTTACATCCGGTACGCGGATGTAGAATGGCTGGTTGCACAAGGTTTCCAATTCCCATATGAGTTAGAGACCCAAGGAGCGAATAAATTCTTAGAATTGAAAGGTAAACTTTATCCTTCGCTCATTAGGGAATTCTATAGAAACTCTAGGTATAAAGATGAGGTGTATTCTTCAATGGGAATGGGGAAGATGATTATTCTAGATGAAGAGTTGTTTTTGGATGTTGGAGGTCTTAATAGTGATGGACTGAGGCTAGGTGACTGTAACAATGAGTCATGGGACTCATTTGGTGCCATTGAAATGTACAAGTCTTGCCTAAGAGGGCCTCACTTGTTTGTGCAAGGGGAATTGATCAAAGCAGCGCCAATGACTGTAGAAAACTGACTCTTACACTATTTGATTGCATATATACTAGTTCAGAGGAATACCAACCACGCTCAACCCACCATCAATGATTGAAAGCTTATGTTCGCCATACGGGAAGGCATTACGGTGAAATGGCCTTCGGAGATTCTGAAATTTATGCAAAGCATAGCTTGATCTTCATCGAGACTGCTCGCATATGGGATATTCATCTCTCGTGTCATTGACTATTACAAGATTGACACTTCACATGTGGACACTATCATGACAAACTCATGAGAGCATCTCGTTGGTGATAATCTGATTCACAAAATGGGCATTTACAAATATGTTAATGAATGGAAATATCAAGAAGATCATAATGTCAGAGTGAATGAGGATATGCCAAATGAAGATAATGATGCGAGTCCTAGTAAGCCTATCCCTGAGAAACAACCTACCGAGGCATTTGCTGAGCCTCAAAAACCATCATTTGGGCTTGCTCACCTGGATGCTATGGAACAGCGCCTCAATGCGCGTATTGATGGACATTTTCAGTCTATGAGGGATTCCATGGCCGCTGAATTTCAGTAGCAAAAACAGAAACTATCTGAAGATCTGGAATGTATCATTTTCATTGTGCGTTCTACACATGGCTCATTCCGACCACCACCTCCACAAGATTAGCCTAGATAGAATTGTCTAGGGTGTCTAGGTGTGTGTGTGTGTTATGCTTTGGAGAATATCTTTTGTTGTTGATTATATTTTGGTTGTATTTTGTTGTTCTTTCTGTTGAACTATTATGTACTCATTTGCACCAACTTTTATGGTTTGTAAAACTTTGTTGTATATTTGGATTATGTTTTCAATCATTCCATGATCCTTTGATTTTATATTCATGTGTATATCTAATGATTGAATGATTAATATGCTCTAAATATTGCTTAATCATTATTATTGATCATTCTGTGAAATTCATGTTAGACTTACACGGATAGATAAATCGCGCAATCAATTATGTCATAATTTGTTTTATTACAAAATAATTGATTAACTCCATATAATAATCGAATAATGCTAAACTATGTTCGCATGTTCAAGTAATGTTTAGACTGCTTAATCGATTATCTTGGATTAATTAATCAATTAAGACCAGTAAATTGTGCATATCTTTCCTTACTTTTGGTTTTTAATATCATAATCTGCCATAGCTTTTTGATCATGCCAAAAGGGGGAGAAAGGTGTTGTTTGAGTTGTTTTGCAGGTTGAAGTGAGCTTCCGCAAATAATCATGTTGCTACCCTAGAATCACCTCTTACATGGTTTGAGGGGGAGACCAAAGTGAGGTGGAGCAGCGCATTCTAATTCTACCCTTTGTAAACATATCTTGTCTAGCTTCAAGTCATCAAACAAAGGAATTGTTTTAGTGTTTGTCATCATTAAAAAGGAGGAGATTGAAATGACAAATAGTCAAAGGATTCCATTATAACCGACCTACAAAGTTTTGATGAAGACAAGATCTTATATGGAAGCTTGAAGACTTGAGCATCTCAATAAACAACATACAAAGAACTCAAGGTCAACATCATAGAATCTAGGATTGTTTTTTACATTCTATAGTCTTAAGATGATTGCGCAGTATTGAGTCTTAGGTTAGGTGAACTCAAGATGGAAGTGTCTCACAAAAAGTCTAAAATGAAAATCATATAGGATGAGGCATAACATCTAAATAGATAAATATGATAAGTAACACTCATGCATTTGCATTAAGCATACATGATTTTGTGCATAAATGTTTTTAATCATTGCTAGAATCATGTTGCATGATCATTCATTGTGTAGGGTGTTTACCATATAGTTAGAGAAACAAATTTAAAAACAATATTAATCGATTAACCCATTTGCTAATCGATTAAGTTCTGGTAAAATTTATTAATTGATTAAGGGAAGTCGTAATCGATTAAATGGAGTTATAGAAGCTAACCTCCCAGGATTTCTGCTTATTAATCGATTAAACAAGTTTGTTTAATCGATTAAGCCATAACTGAAAATATGTTCTCAAGAAACCCGTTAATCGATTAACTTGGCATTTAATCGATTAATATAAGTCGAATCAGTTATGAACTAAATCTGTTATTTTGAAATAGAATCAAATCAGTTTTTAAAATAAGTTTTTCACACTTTCATCAATCAATCAATCAAAAAAACTAATACTAAAAGCAAAGAAAAATAAAGATCCATTGTGCTTAAGTTTTAGAAGCTATTGTGGATTCTTTGAAGTTTTTCTTACAAACATTTTCCATAGTGAAAAGAGAGTAAGTCTTTTCTATGTGCCAACATTTTTCATTCAGTTGAAATACCTTGCATGATTTCTACATCTAGTTCTTAGTGGTAGGTATCAATGGAGAGAACACAGCTAGAGGGAGGGCCGAATAGGTGTCGCGGTTATCAGTTACCGCTTTTCGCACCAAAGCCCTATTCTGGAAAAAGCCCCAGTCAATCGATTAAATCTCTACTTTAATCGATTAACACACAAAAAACACAAGTTGCAAAATGGCTTCTAGCACAACCACTCACCGATGTTCAAGAAAAAATAAAGCATATATTTTTATACATAATTAAACTAGATAGAGCAACCTAACAGTATCCAAAATATCAGCTACAATCATGCAATAATAAGACTTGAAATGTAAAGAGATTAAGGATAAAAATAGTCTACAACAAGGAATTTTATCCTAGTTCGTTTGCGAGTCCACATGCAAACTACATCCAGGCCTCCCCGAGATTTTATTCAATAATATTGAACAGAATGTATAGTTACATGCAAACTTCCAATATAAAACTTAGGCGTTCCCTTCTTAAATCCAAGAACCCATTTTCTTGGTTTGACTATCCCAATCGATTAATAAAACCTTTCGTATAATCTAGCCCCAGCCAAGAACGCGTTCTAAACTCAAGACCTCTAAGTCTTGGTGAAGACACACCAAAACTCTTAGGTGGTAAGACACCAAGAGACAAATTCCCTTATTACAAAAACAGAGTTTTATAAAGCACAATTTTGCTCAAAATATTACAATTAAAACTCAATTAAAACCCATATACAAAACTCACAAGATAATATGAATATATATGAGTTTATGAAAATGCAGAAACCTACAATTTCTACCCTAAAATTCTCTTAAAGAAATGCAAGAAAATATGCAAGAAAAAATAGAAATGTTTAAAATAAACCACATGCAATATAATGACAATTAAAGCCTAAGCATGGTATTATCTCACAATGCATTTCACTCTGCCAATATTACACAATTAAACACGAAAATATGCAACTAGTTGATGCTCAATAGATTATGCTCCAGGCGTTCAACGTATAGTACATTCTCGATCACTGACTGAGTTGAGTTGCCAATTGTCTCGGTGCCAAGTATCTTTCCTTTGTTGTTGTCTCCATACGTGACGAAACCTTTTTCCTTCAATGATAAATCTAGGAATTTTGATCTAATACCAGTCATATGCCTCGAACACCCACTATCAAGATACCAATGTTGCCCGTGTGCTCGTAGACATATCTCCTTTGAATTATTTGAGTAGCAAGCTTCATTTGTTCTGGTCATTAGGCATAGCTTCGAGGTCTCCTCCTCATATGAGGTGCTTGATGTCGTATCCTCCTCCGGTACGTCCCAGACAATGTAGGCTTTCTTTGATTTGAAGTCTTAGGGATTGTTCTTCTCCGAATCAACATTCTCATGTGTCCTGACTTACCACTGAAAGTGCAAAGTGTCAAGATAACACTTAGCTTGCTTATGTTTTGATGAAGACAAAGGATTTAGTGAAAGCTTAAAGATTACTAAACAAATCAACATGCCAAAAATTCAAGAGCTTCATGTATAAACTAGAGTATTAGATATGTGTCTTAGTTATTGAGTCTAGGTTAGGTAAACCTAGACACAAATCTCACAAGTTCTAAAAACTATCATATCATTTACATGAGACATGCCATCTAGTTTATTATATATTCATGCATTAATCATACATGTTATTTGTGCCTTTTAGGCATAATATAATAGTAAAACATGTATAGTTGATAAGCATAACATATAGGTAGTTTACCATTTAATATCTTAACTGAAAATATGCTTGTTAATCGATTAAGTAAGGATTTAATCGATTAACGTGAAAACAGTTTTAATCAGTTTCAACAGATAACTGAAGAACAGAATTCAGTTATTCTAAACAACCCGTTAATTGATTAAAAGGGCACTTAATCAATTAACTGAGCATAAAACAACTTTTCTTTATAAACTGTGATTTTACACCATGCTTCATACATTCATTCGTTCATTTTTAGAATTGCTAAGTTGCATATTTTCGTGCTCATTGTATGTCATATATTCAGAGAGAATTGCATGTGAGAATAGTCAGAGATAATATCATGCTTAAGGATTAAAATGTCATCCATTGTATGTGATTAAATGTGTTCATCATTCTATCTTTTCTTGCATGATTCTTTCATTTGTTTTAGAGATTTCTTAGGGCAGAAATTACATGTTCTTCATGATTCTGATCTTATACATATTCATAATCATTTGTGAGAATTGTATAGGGTTTATAGCTTGGTCTTAATTGTAATATTTGAGCTATTTTGTGCTTCACATTACTCTGTTTTTGTTGTATTTTTGTAACAAGGAAAGTCGTCTCTTAGTTTCATACCACCAACGAGATACAGAGAGTCTTCACCAAGACTTGGATGTCTTGAGTTTAGAATATACTCTTGGCTGGGCCTGGATCGTAGGAAAGGTTTTCCTAGGGGATAAGTGTGGTCAAACCAAGGTAGGGGTTCTGGGAATTCAAGAAGGTAGTGTTCAAGGTCTTGTAATCGGAAGTGTGTATGTACTATACATTGGATTCAGTTTTAGTGTAGAAAATCTCCCAAGATCGGAAGAGGATGACTGAATGTAGTTTTATAGTGGATCGCAAAACGAACAAGTATAAAAATCTTGTTGCAGGCTGTTTCTTACCCTTATCTCTTTACTATTTTAAGTTGTTTTTAATTGCCTATTTTAGCGGATAATATGAATATAGTAACTCTGCCATATACAGATCATTTTTGTTCAAATATATCTGTTGTATCATTTTTGCATAATTAGTGAGTGGTTGTGCAATCGAGCCATTCAACAACTGTATTTTAAGTGTGATTTAATCGATTAACTGGGTGATTTTCCAGAATAGGGCTTTGGTGCGAATAGCGGTATTTGGGAACCACGACACCTATTCAACCCCCCTTGTAGGTGTATTTTGTCACTAATACCTAACAAGTGGTATCAGAGCTAGTACGACGTGCTAGTCTAGCTCAACAGTTTATGCGTGATCCTTATGGGAAAATAAATGGGTTCCACCAACCCTTTTGGCAGTGATGGCGCATTCATTAACCGCCCTCCCATATTCTGTGGCGAAGCATATGCCTACTGGAAAGTCCACATGAATATCTTTATACAAGCCATCGACTCGGATATTTGGGAATCCGTAGTCAATGGGTCCTTCGTTCCACAACATTGAGTGGACGATGAACCGAAAGAAAACTGAAAAGTCTATCGACCGATGATGAACGTAAAAAGGTTCAATATAACCTACATGCTAAAAACATCATCACATTGGCCCTATCCAATGATCAGTTCTTTCGGGTTTCGCAGTGCCAAAATTCCAAAGAAATGTGGGACACTTTACAAGTGACTCACGAAGGCACTAGCAAAGTCAAGTGTGTCAGGCTGAATGCTCTGACACATGAGTATGAGTTGTTTCGTATGTTACCGAGTGAATATTTTACCACTCATATAGTTAACCATTTAGTTGCTCCAGATAAATATTTTACCAAAGGAGAACTTACTAACAATGTTTTACGCTGTCTTGACAGGAGATGGCAACCTAAAGTAACAACTATCATAGAATCCAAGGATCTTGAATCCATGCCTTTGGCGACATTATTTGGAAAGCTTCAAGAGCATGATAGGGAGCTTGGACGCCTGACTATGCACGAAGAATCAGATCGCAAAAGGAAACGTATATCTCTCAAAGCAACAAAGTCTCAATCTACAGAAGAGAGAGAAGAAGATGAAACTGATTCATATATGGATGATGAAACTTTGAACATTCTCGTATGCAAATTCGGGAAATTCCTAAAGAAAGGAAGCTTCAAACGTTTCCAGAAGAAAGGAAGTGTGCGAGTCAAGCAGAAAAGGCAAGGATAACAAAGAGCGCTTCACTTGCCATGAATGTGGTAAGCCAGGACACACGAGGTTTTGATGTCCGACTTACCTCAAGAAGGTTGAATCAGATAAGAGCACTCCTCGGGACTTCAAGTCAAAGAAAGCCTATATAGTATGGGACATACCAGAGGAGGACATGACATCGAGCACCTCAGATGAAGAGGAGACAACCAAGCTATGCTTAATGACCATAACAAATGATGCTTCTTGATCAAAATTAAAAGAGGTAAACAACGAGGTATATCCTGACACCTCATGAGGATTTGTATAATGATTATTTCAAATTTCATGATGAATTAAAGAATTTAGCTAGGATTAGTTCTGATAGAATAGGAGTAATCTTTCTAAATGAACAAAAAATAATTTCATTACAGAAAGAATTAGATGAACTAAAATTATAAAAAAAACAAAAATAGGATCTAATCTATTCTTGTAATGCATGCAACTGCTCTAATAATAATTTACGTCAATCAACTGTCTGTGATTAGAAAAACATGTTGGTGACAAATTTAATGAAAAAATTGCAAAACTCACAGAGAGTCAAAACATGTTAGACACTATGCTTAGTCAAACCAGAAATGTTGGTGACAATACCGGACTAGAATATATTCCCCCTATGCGTAGGAGAAGACCATATAGGAGACCTATTAATTGACCTAATAAGAAATTTTTTAATAAAAAGGTTCCTACATGCTTTTATTGTGGCACACATGGCCACACTTCCTACTCTTATTACATTAGAAAATATGGTATACCTAGTGGCGTGTATGTCTGGATGA
>NC_032025.1:15988613-15996986 GCF_001865875.1 Lupinus angustifolius | reverse complement strand
TGTTGCTAGACTGGAACGATTGGCAACTCAAATCAGGCAGTGATCGAGAATGTGCTATATGTTAAAGGCCTGGAACACAATCTCTTCCGTATCAGCCAACTATGCGATAAAGGTAATCGTGTATCTTTTGATTCTGAGTGTTGTATAATTCATGACAATATATCTAATAAAGTTAAGTTTGTCGGATATTGTATAAATAATATCTATATGGTTAATCTAGAGGATGTCACTACTCTATTTTCAAAATGTTTTATATCTAAAGAGGATGACATCTGGCTTTGGCATAGGCGCGTCGCTCATATTCATGTAAAGCATCTAGATCAATTGTCTAAAAATAATTTGGTTGATGGGCTACTAAAACTTGATTTTAAAACTCAAGAAACTTGTGATACTTGTAAAAATGTAAACAAGTTAAAAACTCTTTTGCTGAAAAGAATGAGATATCCATAACAAGACCCTTGGGGCTTTTCCATATGGACTTGTTTAGACCATCACAGGTTATGAGTTTTGGTGGTAGCTTTTATGCTTCAGTAAATGTTGACGATTTTTCTAGATTCACATGGACACTATTTCTATCGTCCTAAAGTGATGCTTTCAAGTCCTTCAAAAACCTTGCCAAACAAATCCAAAATCAGTTTAAGCATAAGATAGTATATATTCAATCCGATCATTGTGGCGAATTTGAAAAACATCAATTTGATAAATTTGTGATAAATATGGTATTATGCATCAATTTTCGGCTCCTCATACCCCTCAACAAAATGGAGTTGTTGAGAGGAAGAATCGAGTCTTAGAGGAGCTTGCTAGAACCATGTTAAAGGAAAGCAAGGTTCCTAAATAGAGGTCAAACCGAGTAGGCGTAGATAGAGGTCAAACCGAGCTTGGTGGCTCAACGGTTTCAAGAAACAAGTTTCTGCTAGGATTAATGGAAGTGTGTTTGTAACTAAATTACATTTCTAATAGTGAAGAAAAATCTCCCAGATCAACCGGGAGGCCTAGATGTAGTTAGCAAGTGAATCGCAAACGAACCAGGATAAAAATCCTCAAGCACATTCTCTCTTTCCCTATCTCTTTACGTTTCTGTCTTTACTTGCTTTCTGAATTAATTTGCATTCTGTGATTAATTGCTAATTGTTGTTAATCTGTTGATAATCACGAATCAATATTAAGATAGTAAAGATCTAGATTCATCACTATTTTTCAAATTAAGAAAACTATTTTTCAAAGAGTAAACAACCAGTATAAAAATCCTCAATCGGGAGGCCTGGATGTAGTTTGCAAGTGGATCGCAAACGAACCAGGATAAAAATCCTCAAGCACATTTTCTCTTTCCCTATCTCTTTACGTTTCTGTCTTTACTTGCTTTCTAAGTTAATTTGCATTCTGTGATTAATTGTTAATTATTGTTAATCTCTTGATAATCACGAATCAATATTAAGATAGTAAAGATCTAGATTCATCACTATTTTTCAAAGTAAGAAAACTGTTTTTCAAAGAGTAAACAACCAGTATAATCGATTAACATATTGATCATAATTGATTAACAGAACTGTCCTTAATCGGTTAACCCTATTGATAATCGATTAACTGCAACAACTTTGTTTTCTACGCAAATATCGGAAAAGCGAGATTAGTGATCCGCGACACCTACTCACTCTCCTCTAGGTGTATTCTTACCTCACTGATACTCAACACTTGTAGTAACCTCTTGCTCCCAAAATAAACAACTTAGTACCACCCATTGCTAATTTTAGTTATTTTAACTCTATATATTATTTTATAATTTATTATACTTCACCTATTTGGGTATGATTTATACTTATTTGGGTATGATTTATACTTAATTGGGTATGATTATTATACTTCATCATGTGAATCATCATTTATACTTATTTGGGTATGATTAACCCATTCAATTTACTCTCAACTCTCTTCATCTTGTGACCCCTTTGAGAAACAAGAATGTATTCTTATTTAAGAACACTAAGAGTGGTAATTGGATGATTTGGACATATATGAATTTGGATCATAATGAATGGATGGAAAGTCATCTACCAATCCATATAAGTATATAAAATCATATTTCTAAACTATTCAATCCATTCATATCCAATGGATTCCAATCCATCTATTTCATCCATATAAACATTTTAATGGATTAGATGGATGGATATCCAATCCATTTTTTTAAATTTGAACTAAAGCCTTTTTTGAAGGAAAAAATATTTTTAAAAATTATTATTTAATTATGTATTTTTAAAAATAAATTTGAAAAAACATTTTTAAAAAGTGTTTTTTTTAAAAAACACTTGTAAAAAAATTTCAGTATTTAAATTTACTTGTAAAAGCTCTGAAAGACAACAATATAGGTGTGGTATGAGATATTATACTATGTATTTTTTCTTGTGTTCAATCATGACACAAAATATTATATCAATCATTATTGAAACTTTTTGAAAGAATGCTTTGATAAAGAAAGATAATATTGTTAAAGGAATCATTTTGTTAGAAATAGAGTAGTTTATATCATTGTTATAAAAAACAGTTCGTGTTGGTCGGTTCAACTTGTAAACTAGTGAACCGCTCTTAATACCACTACGATACAACATTTATACCCTCCATGCAATTATACTGGTAAAACTAGTCAAACGAGCTGATTTTCAATTGAACCGTGCCGGTAACACTATATGATTTCATTTAAAATTATTTTTTTAATGAAAATAATTTATTTTTACCAAAATATTAGTATGGATGATCAAAGACACAACTACTACATTTTTATACATCTAAAGCATGGTCTATAATATGTATTTTTTTACAAGTGGTATAAATAAAATAGTTATTGTATTCTCATTGATTTTTCAACATTAATATTAGTATAAAATATATGTATATCTAGCTTCACCGATATGTGGTTTAATTAGTGAACTACTGGTTGAACCACCATACCACTATACTAGTACTCTGTCTCGTTTGATGACCGGTACGATATTAATAACATTGATTTATATTTTACACATTGGGATTGCATAGCAAAGTTGAGTTTACACGTTGCTTTATGAAAAAAAATATTTTTATTTTTATTTTTTTGGATGGATTGGGTATCCATCCAAACAAATATATTGATGGATATCCATTGGATATAATAGATGAATTTGAATTCATCTATTATCAACATTATCTATTGGATTATATCCATTTAAATCCATTAGCTCTGACAGATGAATTTTGATGAATTGTGTATTATGAATAATTTTGCTACATCTAAAGAGCATGTTGTTTTAAAAATAAGCACAAAAAGAACAAAGTTAAGAATAATCTTTAAATGATATAACAACTTATAGTAATTGTCGTGATTGATCTCATCGCATACAACTTAAGAACTGTAATTAATATGTTTATCTATATTAAATTTATGTATTATTTTACTACTTTATCATTTGTTTATCTATAATAATTATAGTTATTTATTTTCACTTACTATCTTTATTATTAAGTAGATAATAATCATAGTCATTCATTTTCATTTACTTTAATCAACAATCCAACAAAGGTCAGCCCATTTTTACTTAGGATAAGTTTCCTCTGACCGCACATACAAGATACCCAATTAATTGATAGATACATATAAAGATTTGAGAACAAAATATTACTCCGTAATAAAAGATAATTTATTTCCTTAAATCTACTCATTATGTAATATGTATCTTATTTCTCTTCCCTCTAAAAGTTTTTATTTTAAAATATATTATAAAAAGAAAAAATAAAACACAAATAATAAGTTAATAGAAGGTCTTTAAACATATTTTATTCTCTAAATATATTTATAAGAATCTCACACAATTGAGACTATCCATTGAGAAAATTTTCTATAGTAAGGTGGCATGAGAATACATTAAAAATAAATGATAAATACATTAGTTAATTTACCTTGGAAGAGGAGAACCTTTAATAGGTTTATGTCCATATTTCCTCCAAGAATAATCATCTTGTGGAATATCAACTAACTTCAAACTTATAGCTGCCACCCTCACTACCCTCTTCATTCTCATTTTTCTGCTGTTAAAACCAATCAAAAGTAGAGTGAATGTACTTTCTATTATGTGAAGATTGCACTTCCATGACAAAAATGAACAAGAAAGCAAACCTTGCAGCATTTAACAAAATCACATAGAACAAGGCAAAGAAAAACTTACAAAGCTTGAATGAAAAATGAATGAACTTCTTATTGATTCTTCAATGAATTGAATTGGAATGTACAATATGAATCATATTTATCCTAATCCTAATGAATCAAAACAAATTCAAGCTCAATTGAACAAAAAAAAATACTAAAAATGGAAACTAAACTGATAATAGAAAAAACAGAATTATGAAAACTTGCTATAATGGGAAAAACTTCAATTAAGAGCATTGGAGTTGTCAAGATCATTTGGGCTTTGATGTAGGTTATCTGGGCTTTGTGAATTAGTGATAGTTTCAACACACCCTCCGCAAGCTTGGCATGTGAAAGTCAATAATGTTAAGTTTGGATAAGATGCTTCAAAAAGGTTTAGGAGATAGTGATTTAGTAAAAATGTCGGCAAGTTGAAGTGAGGTATGAATAGGTAGAAGATGTATTATGTTATTTTCCAACCTTTCATGAACCACATGATAATCTATGTCAATGTGTTTGGTTCTTTCGTGAAAAACTGAATTTGCTGCAATGTGTAAAGCCGAATTGTTGTCACAGAAGATGCTAACTGGATTATGATGGGAAATGCCAAGATCTCTGAAGAGGAAGATTAACCATTGTGCCTCACAAGCAACCATGGCAACAATCTTGTATTCTGCTTCTGAAAATGATCTAGATACTGTGTTTTGCTTCTTACTCTTCCAAGATATGAGTGTTATTCCAATGAAGAAGCACCATCTAGTGACAGATTTTCTTGTGTTCAAGCATGTTGCCCAATCTGAATCTGAGTGACCTTGGATGATGGTTATGGTGTTGCTAGGAAAGAAGATGCCTTGACCAGGGGAAGACTTTAGGTATATGAGAATGTGAGTTGCTGCTTTATGGCGTTGATCAGTAGGAGAGACAAGGAATTGGCTAAGAAACCCTACTGCAAAAGATATGTCAGGTCCAGTGTGAGTGAGATAAAGTAATTTGCCTATGAGTCTTCTGTAAGGAGTGATTTCTTTGAGAGGAGAGCCTGATTGAGAGTGGATGTTAGTGTTGTATGCCATGGGTGTTGAAGCAGTTTTAGCTCATAGGTATCCTATTTCTTGCAGAAGTTCAAGGGTGTACTTCCTTTGGTATAATGTTATGCCTTGTCTGGATCTAGCAACTTCCATTCCCAAAAAAAACTTTAAGTCACGAAAATCTTTAATGCTGAATTTATTGTGAGGAACAATTTTGGTGTGAATGATTTGATCTAAACTGTTTCCTTTTAAAATCAAGTCATCTACATGTATCAAAACAGCTGTGAAACTAGAGTTAGTGTCATGAATAAAGAGAGAATAATCAGAAAAGGATTTGGTATAACCTAGTTGAATCAAGGTAGTAGTGAGCTTATCATGTCATTGCATGCTGGCTTGCTTAAGCCCATATATGGACTTCTACATTCACAAAGCCCAAATAACCCAGATTAAAGCCCAAATGATCTTGACAGCTCCAATGCTCTTAACTGAAGTTTTTCCCATTATAGCATGTTTTCATAATTGTTTTTTTTGTTATTAGTTTAGTTTCCATTTTTAGCATTTTTCTGTTTAGTTGATCTTGAATTTGTTCTGATTCATTAGGATTAGGATAGATAGGATTCATATTGTACATTCTAATTCAATTCATTGAAGAACCAATAAGAAATTCATTCATTTATCATTCAAGCTTTGTAAGCTTTTTTTTCTCTTGTTCTATACGATTTTGTTAAATGTTGTAAGGTTTGTTTTCTTGTTCATTTCTTTCATCTGCCATGGAAGTGAAATCTTCACATGGTATCAGAGCACCCTTGAGAGGGTGACTCTGCTGCACATCTATTGTATCCTTACTTCTATTTTTTCTTTTAAGCTTTTGGTCCTTCTTTTCTTCTTCTTGTTCTTCCATTTCGTTTTACCACAAATATGTGTTTCTCCTTCTTTTTTTGATGGCCAACCAACTCACTAATCCCATTCTAGATCCTTCAAGTCCCTATTACCTACACCCTAATGAAAACCTAGGGTCTGCTCTTGTTTCCACCTTGCTAAATGGTGAGAATTACTATTCATGGTCGAGACCAATGACCATGGCCCTAGAAACCAAGAATATGCTGTAATTCATTAATGGATCTTTGACCAAACCACTACAACATGATCTGATGTATGCAACATGAAACAGATGCAACAACTTAGTGATGTCATGGATTAGTCACTCAATAGAACCATCCATTGTGCAAAGTGTGCTAAGGATGGAAAGTGCACAAGAAATAGGGGAACACTTAAAGGAGAGGTATCACCAAGAAGACATGTTCAGATTTTCAGAGCTAATTGGCCAAATTCATTCGATAAAGCAGGGTAATGCCTTAGTTGACAAATTCTATACTCGAATGAAAGGATTATGACAACAATTGGACAATTACAAACCAATTCCACCATGCTACTGGGAAATCAAGTGCCATTGTGCATTGATATCCACTATAAGAAAGTATAGGGAAAATGACTATGTAATCTATTTTCTTAGAGGATTGAATGACCAATTCTCATCTGTTAGATCACAAATTATGCTCATGGGCACTTTTCCCCCAATCAGCAAAGTCTATTCGATATTGGTTCAATAAGAAAGACAAATGTTCTTTGAAGAACCAAGTTTCTCAGCAAATTTATCAAGTAATTCCTATGATAACAGACCAAGAGACAGAAGCTGAGAGATTAGAGGATCAACGAGTGTAAGATCTAACACTCAAGGCAGATCTGGATCCTTAGCAAGGGATAGGGGACAAAAGATTTACACTTATTGCCAGAAAACTGGGCTTTGTGAATTAGTGATAGTTTCAAAATATTGTATAAATTTTTGTACCCAAAAATTCGATCTCCGAAAAATAAAATAAAAAAATTCAAATTAATAATTATGAGCGAAAATAGTCAATATTAGAATCACAAAAATGCTAAAACAACTAATTCATATTATATTTAATAGTTATTCTCGAAATAGGTTTTTCAATTTTCCAAAAAAATATTACTTTCAAATACGAAAATTGCACTTTACTAAAAATAATTATTTTTTTAATGCTAATGAAGTACCTCTTTTTTGAACAATGACAGCTGCTAGAGGAGCTACACACTTCCCAGAATCCAAAGTCTCATAACACTACCACTTCAACGAAGAAATTAGAGTCTTCCCCGCCGAATAAATCTGAAAAGTCTCCTGGCGACGGTTGTTGCTTGATGTCTATAGCTTCGTTGGTGAGAGATGAGATAAACGAATTATCATTATTATAAGAAGAAGACAGAGTAACGGTCTGGGATGATATGTCTTTTATAGCGAGTTGGATCTGCTGCAACGGCGTCGCGTAGAAGATTCTAGAGGGTTGAGATCCAGAAACTTCTATTTCTATTTTTGTTTGAACCAGAGGAGCTCTTCTAAACCAAGCATGACCGATTCGGGTTCGACTTAGAAGAGAAATCACTTTTTTAAACTTGGAAACCATGACGTCAGCTATGACTTTATTATCTCTCTATTTCAGTGCATAGGTTTGGGTTTGAAGTTGAAGAAGGGTGATATTGTTGTTGGTGTGTGTGAGAGAGTAACCTGATGAGTTTTTCAAGGCTCTCTAAACTAGAGGCAGCTTCTTGGACATCATGCTCTTCGGATTTGGATGTGAAATTGTTGTAACCAATCATCATGAGTTCAACGACCATTGTATTGTTGGGAGAAATAACATGTAAGTAGTTGAAGAAGAGGGATAGATTCGGGTGAGAAGTAAAATAGAATGAAAGGAAAGGTATCCTCACAAATTAATCATTAATGTCCCTATTAATATATATATATCGTTGTTAAAAATTGAATATTTAACTTTTTTGTTCTTTTCAAAAAAGTTAGCCATATCTTACACCACTAACAAATAATTTGTTGGTCTTATTAGTTTCTTTGTCATTTAAAAATTCTCATAAATTAAATTTATTTTTTTATGATAGTTAATTATAAATTCTAACGTCGGTACAATGGTATCGAAGCAATTACCTATTACATAATTATTAAGTACCTTTGAATATCATCTCGGTTTTGTGGAATAAATTCCAACACTGGTTTAATGGTATTCTAATATATAAAAGTGATGAATAGTTAGTTGTTAGAAACAAATAAATAAAGAACAAAAGAATAATAAATTTAAGTGACCTTTATTTATTTACTCCCTTTTG
>NC_032025.1:15987847-15988513 GCF_001865875.1 Lupinus angustifolius | reverse complement strand
GAGGCACCCGTGTTGCCATAATGACCTATGGAATTCCTGAGGCACCCATGTTGCCATAATGTACCAGGGATTTGCTGACAAACCCGTGTTGCCATAATCAACTAGGGATTTGCTTAGGCACCCTTGTTGGCATAATGAATTAGGGATTTTGTAAGGCACCAGCGATTCCATAATGAACCAGGGATTTGCTGAGGCACACTTGTTACCATAAAGAAACCAACATTGGCTGAGGAACCCTTGTTACCATAATAAACCACGGACTTGCTGAGGCACACCTATTGCCACAAGAACCAGAGATTTGATGAGGCATTCATGTTGCCATAATGAACCGGGGATTTGCTGAGGCACCGATGTTGCCATAATGATCCAGGGATTTTCTGAGGCACCCTTGTTACCATAAGGAACAAAGGATTTGCTGAGGCACCCATGTTGCTATAGTGCACGAGGGATTTGCTGAAGCACCCGTGTTGCCATAGTGAACTAGGGATTTGCCTAGGTACCCGTGTTGCCATAATGAACCTGGGATTTTCTGAGCCGAGATGTTATCATATTGAACCAGGGATTTGCTGAGCCACCCGTGTTGCCTTAATGAACTAGGGATCTGCTAAAGTACCCGTGTTGCCATAATGAACCAGGGATTTGCTGAGGCACCCATGTTGCCATAAT
>NC_032025.1:15986466-15987747 GCF_001865875.1 Lupinus angustifolius | reverse complement strand
GGCATAATGACTTAGGGATTTTGTGAGGCATCGGCGATGCCATAATGAACCAGGGATTTGCTGAGGCACACTTGTTACCATAACGAAACCAGGATTTGCGGAGGAACCCTTGTTACCTTAATAAACCAGGGACTTGCTGAGGCACACCTATTGCCATAAGAACCAGAGATTTGAAGAGCCATTCGTGTTGCCATAATGAACCAGGGATTTGCTAAGGCACTGATGTTGCCCTAATGATCCAGGGATTTTCTGAGGCACCCTTGTTACCATAAAGAACCAAGGATTTGCTGTGGCACCCATGTTGCCATAGTGAACGAGAGATTTGCTGAAGCACCCGTGTTGTTATAGTGAACCAAGGATTTGGTTAGGTACCCGTGTTAGCATAATGAACCTGGGATTTGCTGAGCCGCGATGTTATCATATTGAACCAGCGATTTGCTAAGCCACCCGTGTTGCCTTAATGAACTATGGATCTGCTGAAGTACCCGTCTTGCTGTAATAAACGAGGGATTTGTTGAGGCACCCATGTTGCCATAACGATCCAGGGATTTTCTGAGGCACCCATGTTGCCATAGTGGACGAGGGATTTGCTGAAGCACCCGTGTTGCCATAGTGAACCAGGGATTTGGTTAGGTACCCGTGTTAGCATAATGAACCTGGGATTTGCTGAGGCATGATGTTATCATATTCAATCAGGGATTTGCTGAGCCACCCGTGTTGCCATAATGAACTTGGGATCTACTGAAGTACCCATCTTGCCATAAAGAACCAGGCATTTGCTGATACACTCGGGTTGTCATAATGAATCAGGAATTTTCTGTGCCACCCATGTTGCCATAGTGGACGAGGGATTTGCTGAAGCACCCGTGTTGCCATAGTGAACCAGGGATTTGGTTAGGTACCCGTGTTAGCATAATGAACCTGGGATTTGCTGAGCCATGATGTTATCATATTGAACCAGGGATTTGCTGAGCCACCCGTGTTGCCATAATGAACTTGGGATCTACTGAAGTACCCATCTTGCCATAATGAACCAGGCATTTGCTGATGCACTCGTGTTGTCATAATGAATCAGGAATTTTCTGAGCCACCTATGTTGCCACAATGAAGGAGGGATTTGTTGAGGCAACCTAGTTGTCATAATGAACCAGGAATTTGTTGAGGCACATGTTTTGCCATAATGAACCTGGGATTTGCTGAGGCACCCTTGTTGCCATAATTAACAAAGGATTTGCTGACTGGCCCATGTTGCCATAAGCAACCAAGGATTTGCATAGGCAC
>NC_032025.1:15980437-15986366 GCF_001865875.1 Lupinus angustifolius | reverse complement strand
GCCCCTCTATTACCATAATGAACTATGGATTTGCTGAAGTGCCCATGTTGTCATAATGAAGTAGGAATTTGCTGAACAACCCGTGTTGCCATAATGAACCAGGGATATGCTGAACTAATCATGTTGCTATAATGAACCATGGAGTTGTTGAGCTACTAGTTTTGCCATAATGAACTACCCGAGCTGCCTTAATGAACCAAGGATTTGTTGAGGCACCCTATTGCCAAAAGAACCAGCGATTTCCTAAAGCACCTGTGTTGCCATAATGAACCATGCATTTTTTGAGGCACCCCTGTTGCCATAATGAACCCGGGATTTGATGAGGCATCCGTGTTGTCATAATGAACAAGGGATTTGATAAGGCACCCGTGTTGCCAAAATGAACCAGAGATTTGGTGAGGCACCCGTGTTGCCATAATGAACCAGGGATTTGGTGAGGCACCCGTGTTGCCATAATGAACCAGGGATTTGGTGAGGCACCCGTGTTGCCATAATGAACCAGGGATTTGGTGAGGCACCCCTTTTGCCATAATGAACTAGGGATTTGCTGAGGAACCTGTGTTGCCATAATAAACCAGGGATTTTACGAGGAACCCGTCTTGCCATAATGAACCAGGGATTTGCTGTGGCACCATTGTTGCCAAAATGAACCGGGGATTTGGTGAAGCACCCTTTTTGCATTAATGAACCAGGGCTATGTTGAGGAACCCGTGTGGCCATAATGAACCAGGGATTTGCTAAGCCACCTGTGTTGCCATAATGAACTAGGGATTTGTTGAGCTGCCAGTGTTGTCATAATGAACCAGGAATTTTATTAGGCACCCATGTTGCCATTGGAACCAAGAAATTACTGAGACACCCATGTTGTCATAATAAACCAGGGATTTGCTCAGCCACCCATGTTGCCATAATGAACCAGGGATTTACCGAGGCAACCGTCTTTCCCTAATGAACCATGGATTTGCTGAGGTACCTGAGCTGCCATAATGTACCAGGGATTTGCTATGGCACCGGTGTTGTCATAAGAAACCAGGGATTTGCAGAGGAATCCTTGTTGCCATAATTATCCAGGGATTTTATTGGGGCACCCATGTTGCCATAATCAACTAGGGATTTGTTGAAGCACCCCTTTTGCCATAATGAAACAGGGATTTGAGGAGGCACTCGTGATGCCAAAATGAACCAGGAATTTCCTGAGGCACCCCTGTTACCATAATGAACTAGGTATTTGGTGAGGCACCCGTATTGCCATCAAGAACTAGGGATTTGTTGAGGCATCCATGTTGCCATAATGAACTAGGGATTTGGTGAGGCACCCCTTTTGCCATAATGAACTAGGGATTTGCTGAGGAACCTGTGTTGCCATAATAAACCAGGGATTTTACGAGGAACCCGTCTTGCCATAATGAACCAGGGATTTGCCGTGGCACCATTGTTGCCAAAATGAACCAGGGGTTTGGTGAAGCACCCTTTTTGCATTAATGAACCAGGGATATGTTGAGGAACCCGTGTGGCCATAATGAACCAGGGATTTGTTGAGCCACATGTGTTGCCATAATGAACTAGGGATTTGTTCAGGTACCCGTGTTTCCATAAGGATCCAAGGCATTTCTCAAGCACCCCTATTGCCATAAGAACGAGGGAATTTGTGAGGCACCCGTGTTGCCATAAGGAACCAAGGATTTGCTGAGCACCATTGTGGCTATAATGAACAAGGGATTTCGTGCGACACCCTTTTTTCCATAATGAACGAGGGACTTCCGAGTCACCCATGTTTCCATAATGAACTAGGGATTTGATGAGGCACCCGTCTTGCCATAATCAACTAGGGATTTGTTGAGCCGCTTGTTTTACCTTAATAACCAGGGAATTGCTGAGGCACCTGTGTTGTCTTAATGAGCCAGGGATTTTCTGAGGCAGTCGTGTTGTCATAATGAACTATGGATTTACTGAGGCACCCATGTTGCCATAATGAGCCATGGATTTGTTGAGGCACCTGTGTTGCCATAAGCCACCAGGGATTTGCAAAGGCATCCTTGTTGCCATAATGAACCAGGGATTTGCTATGGCACCCGTGCTGCCATAATGAACAAGGGATTTGTTGAGGCACCTGTGTTGCCATAATGAATCAAGGATTTGTTGAGGTACTCATGTTCCCATAATGAACTAGGGATTTGGTGTGGCACCCCTTTTGCCATAATTAACTAGGGATTTAGTGAGGCACTTGTGTTGCCATAATGAACCAGCAATTTGTTGATGCACCCGTGTTGCCATAATGAACAAAAGATTTTTTGAGGCACTCGTGTTGGCATAATGAATGAGGGATTTGCTGAGGCACCCGTGTGGCTATAATGAACTAGGGATTTGTTGAGGTACCTTTGTTGCCATAATGTACCAAGGATTTATTGATGCACCCGTGTTGCCATAATGTACAAGGGATTTTTTAAGGCCCCCATATTGTCATAATCAACCATGGATTTCCTAAGGGCCCTCTATTACCATAATGAACTACGGATTTGGTGAAGCATCTGTGTTGCCATGATGAACAAGGAATTTGCTAAGCTACCTGTGTTACCATAATGAACCAGGGATTTGATGAGCTACCAGTTTTGCCATAATGAACTAGAGGATTGTTGAGGCACCTGTCTTTCCATAATGAACCAGGGATTTGCTGAGGCACCCCTATTGCCAAAAGAACTAGGGATTTGCTGAGGCACCCATGCTGCCATAATGAACCACACATATGATGAGAGATCCGTGTTGCCATAATGAACTAGAGATTTGGTCAGGAACCCATTATGCCATAATGAACCAGGGATTGGCTGAGGCTCTTGTGCTGCCATAATGAACCAGGGATTTGGTGAGGCACCCCTTTTGCCATAATGAAGCAGGGGTGTCGTGAGGCACCCCTTTTCCCATAATGAACTAGGATTTTGCTGAGTCACCCGTGTTGCCATAATGAACAAGGGATTTGTTGAGGCATCTGTGTTTGCATAATGAACCAGGAATTTGCTCAGGCACTCGTGTTGCCATAATGAACGAGGGATTTGTTGAGGCACCCGTGTTGCTATAATGAACTAGGGGTTTGCTGAGGCAACCATGTTCCTATAATGAAGTAGGGATTTGTTGAGGCACCCTTTTAGCAATAAGGAACTAGGGATTTGTTGAGGCTCCCGTATTGCCATAATGATCTAGGGATTTGCTGAGGCACCAGTGTTGCCATAATGAACCAGGGATTAGTGGAGGCAACATTGTTATGATAATGAACCAGGGATTTCCTGACGCGCCAGTGTGGCCATAATGTACCAGGGATTTGTTGAGGCACCCGTGTCGCCATAATAAACCAGGGATTTGCTAAGGCACCCGTGTTACCATAATGAACAAGAGATTTGTTGAGGTACCCGTGTTGCCATAATGAACTAGGGATTTGTTGAAGCACTCGTGTTGCCATAATGAACATGGGATATATTGAGGCACTCTTATTGCCAAAATGAACCAAGGATTTGATGGGGCACCTTTGTTGCCATAATGAACCAGGGATTTGTTGAGGCACCATTGTTACCATAATGAACCAGAGATTTGCTGAGGCACTCGTGTGGCCATAATCAACGAGGGATTTCGTGAGCCGCGCGTGTGGCCATAACGTAGCAGGAATTTGGTGAGGCACCCGTGTTGCAATAATGAACAAGGGATTTGTTGAGGCACTCGTGTTTCCATAATGTACAAGGAATTTGGTGAAGCACCCGTGTTGCCATAATGAATCAGGAATTTGATGAGGCACCCGTGTTGCCATAATGAACCAGGGATTGGCCGAGACACCTGTGTGGCCATAATGAACAAGGGATTGGCTGAGGCACCTGTGTGGCCATAATGTACCAAGGATGTGTTGAGGCACCCATGTTGCCAAAATGAAGCAGGGGTTTGGTGAGGCCCCCGTTATGTTATAATCAACCAGGGATTTATTGAGGCCCCTATTACCATAATAAATTACGCATTTGCAGAAACACTCATGTTGCCATAATGAACTAGGAATTTACTCAACTACTCGTGTTTGCATAATGAACTAGGGATTTGTTGAGATACTCATGTTGCCATAATGAACCAGCGATTTGCTGAGCTACCAGTGTTGCAATAATGATCCAGAGATTTATTGAGGTACCCGTGTTGTCATAATAAACTAGGGATTTTATGAGGCACCCTTATTTCTAATAGAACTAGGGATTTCCTGAGGCACCCGTGTTGCCATATTGAACCACACATTTGTTGAGGCACCCATGTTGCCATAATGAACCAGGGATTTGCGGAGGCACCCCTTTTGCTATAATGAACCAAGGATTTGCGGAGGCACCCGTGTTGCCATAATGACCTAGGGATTTGCTGAGGCCCCGTGTTGCCAAATGAACTAGGGATTTGTTGAGGCACGCGTGTTGCATAATAAACCGGATTTGGTGAGGCACCCATGTTGCTATAATGAACCAGGGATTTGCTGCGGTACCCGTGTTGCAATAATTAACCAGGGATTTGGCGAGGCACCCCTTTTGCCATAATGAACAAGGGATTTGGTGAGGCACTCGTGTTGCCATAATAAAACACGGATTTGTTGAGGCACCCGTGTTGCCATAATGAACTAGGGATTTGCTGAGGCACCCTTGTTGTCGTAACAAACCAGGGATTTACTGAGGCACCCTTGTTGAAATAATGAACCAGGGATATGTTGAGGCACCCGTGTGGCCATAATGAACCAGGGATTTTTTGAACCACATGTGTTGCTATAATGAACTAGGGATTTGTTGAGGTTCCCGTGTTGCCATAATGAACAAGGGATTTTCTTAGGCACCCCTGTTGCCATAAGATCCAGGGAATTACTTAGGCACTTATGTTGCCATGATGAACTAGGGATTTGCTAACGCACCCATGTTTTCATAATGAACGTGGGATTTGCTGAGACGCCCGAGTTGCTCTAATGAACCTGGGATTTGCTGAGGCACACGAGTTTCCATAATGTATCAAGGATTTGCTGAGGCACCCATGTTGTTATAAGAAACTAGGGGTTTTCAGAGGCATCCTTGTTTTCATAATGAACCAGGGATTTACTGAGGCACCCATGTTAGGGTTGTTCAAATCCCGACCGGTCCAAAACAAAAACTGCAAACCGATCCAAAGTAGACCGAAACTGCAAAAACCGAATGTATTTGGATCGTATTGGATTTATTTTTTAAGGAGCGATCATGAGGCACCTTTATTTCTAATAGAACTAGGGATTTCCTGAGGCACCCGTGTTTCCATATTGAACCACACATTTGTTGAGGCACCCATGTTGCCATAATGAACCAGGGATTTGCAGAGGCACCCCTTTTGCTATAATGAACCAAGGATTTGCGAAGGCACCCGTGTTGCCATAATGACCTAGGGATTTGCTGAGGCCCCGTGTTGCCAAATGAACTAGGGATTTGTTGAGGCACGCTTGTTGCATAAAAAACCGGGATTTGGTGAGGCACCCATGTTGCTATAATGAACCAGGGATTTGCTGCGGTACCCGTGTTGCAATAATTAACCAGGGATTTGGCGAGGCACCCCTTTTGCCATAATGAACAAGGGATTTGGTGAGGCACTCGTGTTGCCATAATAAAACACGGATTTGTTGAGGCACCCGTGTTGCCATAATGAACTAGGGATTTGCTGAGGCACCCTTGTTGTCGTAACAAACCAGGGATTTAATAAGGCACCCTTGTTGAAATATTGAACCATGGATATGTTGAGGCACCTGTGTGACCATAATGAACCAGGGATTTGTTGAACCACATGTGTTGCTATAATGAACTAGGGATTTGTTGAGGTACCCATGTCGCTATAATGAAGCAGGGATTTTCTTAGGCACCCCTGTTGCCATAAGATCCAGGGAATTACTTAGGCACTTATGTTGCCATGA
>NC_032025.1:15979570-15980337 GCF_001865875.1 Lupinus angustifolius | reverse complement strand
GTAGGTACCCGTGTTGCCATAATGAACCTGGGATTTGCTGAGCAGAGATTTTATCATATTGAACCAGGGATTTGCTGAGGCACCCATGTTGCCATAATGAACCAAATATTTTGCTGAGGGACCCATGTTGCCATAATGAACCAGGGATTTGTTGAGGCACCCGTGTTGCCGTAATCAAATAGGGATTTACTGAGGCACCCATGTCTCCATAAGGAACAAGGGATTTGGTGAGGCACCACTTTTCCCATAATGAACCAGGGATTTGCGGAGGCACCCTTGTTTCCATAATGAACCGGGATTTGCTGAGGCACCCGTGTTGCCATAATGACCCAGGGACTTTCTGAGGCACTCGTGTTGCCAGAATGACCCATGGATTTGCTGAACCACCTATGTTGCCATAATGAAAAAGGTATTTGTTGAGACAACCGTGATGTCATAATGAACTGAGGATTTGTTGAAGCGCCCGTGTTGGCATTATTAGCCAGGAATTTGTTGAGCCACTCGTGGTCCAAAAATAAACGAGGTATTTCCTAAGGGACACGTGTTGCCATATGGAACCAGAGATTTGTTGAGGCATCCCTCTTGCCATAATGAACCAGGGATTTGATGAGGCACCTGTGTTGCCATAAGAAACCGGGGATTTGCTGAGGCACCAATGTTGCCATAAGGAACTAGGGATTTGTTGAGGTACCCGTGTAGCCATAATGAACCAGGAATTTGCTGACACACATGTGTTGCCATAATAAATCAGGGATTTGCCGAGGCAC
>NC_032025.1:15978983-15979470 GCF_001865875.1 Lupinus angustifolius | reverse complement strand
TACTGAAGTACCCATCTTGCCATAATGAACCAGGCATTTGCTGATGCATTCGTGTGGTCATAATGAATCAGGAATTTTCTGAGCCACCTATGTTGCCATAATGAAGGAGGGATTTGTTGAGGCAACCTAGTTGTCATAATGAACCAGGGATTTGTTGAGGCACATGGGTTGCCATAATGAACCTGGGATTTGCTGAGGCACCCTTGTAGCCATAATTAACAACGGATTTGCTGACTGGCCCATGTTGCCATAAGCAACCAAGGATTTGCAGAGGCACCCTTGTTGCCTTTATTAATCAGGGATTTGCAGTGGAACTCGTGTAGCAATAATGAACCATGAATTTGCTGAGGCACCCGTATTGTCATAATGAACAGGGATTCGATTAACCACCCGTGTTGCCATGATGAACTAGGGATTTTTTGAGACACTCGTGAGGTCATAATGAACCAGGGATTTGCTGAGCTACGAGTGTTGCCATAATGAACCA
>NC_032025.1:15978270-15978883 GCF_001865875.1 Lupinus angustifolius | reverse complement strand
ACTCGTATTGTCACAATGAACAGGGATTTGCTGAACCACCCGTGCTGCCATAATGAACTAGGGATGATTTGAGACACCGATAATGTCATAATGAACTAAGGATTTTCTGAGGCACTCGTGTTGGTATAAAGAACTAGGGATTTGCTAAGCTACGAGTGTTGGCATAATGAACCAGGGAATTCTTGAAGCACCCGTGTTGCCATAGTAAATGAGAGATTTCCTAAGGTACCCGTGTGGCCATAATGAACTAGGGATTTGCTTATGCATCCCTGTTGCCATAATGAACTTGGGATTTGTTGAGCCACTCGTGTTGCCATACAGAAGCAGGAATTATCTAAGGCACCCTTGTTGCCATAATAAACAGGGATTTGCTGAGGCACCCGTGTAGCCGTAATGAACCGTGTATTTGTTGAGGCACCTGGGTTACCATAATGAACCATGGATTTGCTGAGCCACCCCTGTTGCCATAATGAACTTGGGATTTGCTGAGGCACCCCTAATGACATAATGAACGAGGGATTTGTCCAGGCACTAATGTTTCCATAATGAACTAGGGATTTTTAGAGGCACATGTCTTGCCATAATGAACCAAAGATTTGTTTTCGCACCTGTG
>NC_032025.1:15977383-15978170 GCF_001865875.1 Lupinus angustifolius | reverse complement strand
TGAGGCCCCCATATAGCCATAATGAACAAGGGATTTGTTGATGCACATGTGTTGCCATAAAGAACCAGGGATTTGATGAGGCACCCATGTTGCCATAATAAACCATGAATTTGTTGAGGATCCCGTATTACCATAATGAACTAGGGATTTGCTTAGGCACCCGTGTGGACATAATTAACCAAGGATTTGTTGAGGCACCATTGTTGCCATAATGTACCAGGGATTTGTTGACGCACCCGTGTTGCCATAATGAACTAGGTATTTTTTGAGGCACCTGTATTGCCAAAATGGACGAGGGATTTGTTGAGGCACCCATGTTCCTATAATGAACCAGGAATTTGTTGAGGCACCCATGTTGCCATAATGAACGAGGGATTTGCCGAGGCACTCGTTTGGCCATAATGAACCAGGGATTTGTGGGGGCACCCGTGTTGCCATAACTAACCAGGGATTTGCTGAGCCACCCATGTTGTCATAATGAACGAGGGATTTGTTGAGGCACCCATGCTGTCATAATGAACCAAGGATTTGTTGAGGCACCCGTGTTCTCATATTGAACTAGGGATTTACTGAGGCACCCGTGTTGCCATAATGATGGAAGGATTTGCTGAGGCACCCGTGCTGCCATAAATAACTAGGGATTTGCTAAGGCATAAGTGTTGTGATAAAGAACAAGGGAGTTGCTGAGGCACCCATGTTGATGTAAATAACCAGAGATTTGTTGAAGCACCCACATTGGCATCAGGAACCAGGGATATGCATAGGCATCTTGGTTGCCATAATGAAC
>NC_032025.1:15976072-15977283 GCF_001865875.1 Lupinus angustifolius | reverse complement strand
CAAGGGATTTGGTCAGGCACCCTTTTTGCCATAATGAACTAGGGATTTGCTGAGGCACCCGTGTCGCCATAATGAACCTGGGATTTTTTGAGGGACAAGTGTTGCCACAATGAACCAGGGATTTGCTGAGCACCAGTGTTGCCATAATGAACCAGGGATTAGGTGAGGCACCTCTGTTGCAATTATGAACTAGGGATTTACTAGACCATTCATGTTGCCATAATGAACAAGAGATTTGCTGAGGCACCCGTGATACCATAATGAACCAGGAATTTGCTGAGGTACCCGTGGAGCCATAATGAACTAGGGATTTGTTGATGCACCCATGTTGTCTTTAAGAACCAAGGATTTGTTTAGCCACACGTTTGCCATAATGAAGGTGGGATTTGTTGAGGCACCCTTGTTGCCATAATGAACCAGGTATTTGCTGAAGCACCCGTGTTGCCATAATGAACTTGGGATTTGTTGAGGCACCTGTGTTTCCATAAAGAACAAGGGATTTGTTGAGGCACCCATGCTGTCGTAAAGAATTAGGGATTTGCTGAGGCACCCGTGTTGCCATAAGCAACCAGGGTTTTGCAGAGGCATCCTTGTTGCCACAAAGAACCAGGGATATGTTGAGTCGCCTTTGCCCTATTAAACTAGGGATTTTCCGAGCCACCCGTGTTGCCATAATGAACTAGGGATTTGTTGAGGCACCCGTCATGTCATAATGAAATAGGGATTTTCTGAACCACTCATGATGCCATAATGAACCAGGGATTTGTTGAGGCACCCATGATGGCACAAGGAACTAGGGATTTGCTGAGGCACCCATGTTGCCGTAATAAACTAGGAATTTTCTGAACCACCCGTGTTGCCATAATGAACTAGGGATTTGTTGAGGCACCTGTCATCTTATAATGAACTAGGGATTTTCTGAACCACCTGTGATGCCATAATAAACCAGGGATTTGTTGAGGCATCCATGGTGTGACAAGGAACTAAGGATTTGCTGAGGCACCCATGTTACCATAAAGACCCCGGGATTTACTGAGCCACTAGTGTTGCCATAATAAACCAGGGATTTGTCGAGGCACCTTTGTTGCAATTATGAACTAGGGATTTGCTATGCCACTCGTGTTGCCGTAATGAACCAGAGATTTTCTAAGACATTCGTGATGCCATAATGAACCAGGGATTTTCTAAGGCACCCGTGTTACCATAAAGAA
>NC_032025.1:15972055-15975972 GCF_001865875.1 Lupinus angustifolius | reverse complement strand
TTGAGGCAACCGTGTTTCCTTATAGAACAAGGGATTTGCTTTGGCACCCATGTTACCATAAAGAACAAGGGATTTGCTGAGGCACCCGTGTTGCCATAAGGAACAAGGGAATTGTATATGCAACCTTGTTGCCATTATGAACTAGGGTATTGTTGAGGCACCGATGTTGTCATAATGAACCAGGGATTTGGTGAGGCACCAATTTTGTGATAATGAACTAGGGATTTGCTAAGGCACCCGTGTTGCCATAAAGAACGAAGGATTTGTTGAGGCACCAATGTTGACAAAAGAACTAGGGATTTGTTGAGGCATCCTTGTTGCTATAATGAATCAGGAATTTGTTGAGGCCCTAGTGTTGCCATATAGGGATTTAAGGAGGCACCCTTTTCGTTGTAATGAAATAGGGATTCACTGAGGCACCTCTTTTGCCATAATGAACCAGGGATTTGTTGAGGCACTCATGTTGCCATAATGAACAATGGATTTTATGACACACCTGTGTTATAATAATGAACCTGGGATTTTCTAAGCCATCCGGTTTTCCATAAAGAACCATGGATTTGCAATGCCATCCCTGATGCCGTAATGAACCATTGATTTATTGAGCCACCCGTGTTACCTTAATGAAACAGGGATTTGCTAAGGCATCCGTGTTGCCATAATGAAGCAGGGATTTGTAGAGGTACCTGTGTTGTCATAATGAACCATTGATTTTTTGAGCCACTCGTGCTGCCTTAATGAACAAGTGATTTGTTGCACCACACGTGTTGCCATAATGAAGGAGGGATTTGTTGAGGCACCCTAGTTTCCATAATTAACCAGTGATTTGTTGAGGCACACATGTTGCCATAAAGTACCTGGGATTTGTTGAGGCACCCGTGTTTCAATGAAAAATATGGGATTTGATTTGGCACCAATGTTACCGTAAAGAACCATGGATTTGCTGAGGCTCCCGTGTTGTCCTAAGGAACCAAGTAACGTGATACATACTCAGCAACATCCTTTTTCATTCCAGACCACCAAAATATATTTTTCAAATCCTGATACATCTTAGTCGCTCCAGGATGAATACTCAACTTACTCTTGTGGGCTTGATCTAAAATCATTTTCCTCAACTCAACATCACATGGCACACAAACTCTTCCTCTACATCTCAAAAGACCATTAGCGTCGACATGGAATTCATTCTCTTTTCCACTAACTACTAGATCTTTATTAACTTGTAACTTTTGATCTATCATCTACATCTCCTTTATTTGATCGAAGAACTCATTTGTCACCTTAAGCACTCCCAGAATTACACTTCCTGAGTTCACTTGAACCGCCAAATTCATATCTCTGAATTCCTCTATCAATTTCATTTCTCGCACCATTAAGGTAGACATGTGTAATGATTTTCGACTTAGTGCATCTGCTACCACATTAGCCTTCCCCGGGTGATATTGAAGACCAAAGTCGTAATCTTTGAGAATTTCCATCCACCGCCTTTGTCTCCTATTCAACTCCTTTTGATCAAACAAATATTTTAAACTCTTGTGATCACTAAAGACCTCAAATCTCACGCCATAAAGATGGTGCCTCCATATTTTCAAGGCAAAGACAACGACAGCTAACTCTAGATCATGAGTTGGATAATTTTGCTCATGTGGTCTTAATTGTCTCGAAGCATAAGCAACGACCTTCCCATCTTGCATCAACACACAACCCAAACCTTGCTTTGAAGCATCACAATATACATTGAAGTTACTATCTGAACATGGAAGAATCAATACAGGTGCAGACGTCAACCTCCGTTTTAGCTCTTGAAAACTCTCCTCACATCTTGTTGTCCAAACAAACGGTTGTCCCTTTCTGGTCAACTTAGTCAATGGCAAAGCTAATTTTGAGAACCCTTCAATGAATTTTCGATAATAACCAGCTAGTCCAAGAAAACTTCTAATCTCTGTTAGTGATTTTGGAGCAGTCCATTCCATCACCGCTTCAACCTTAGATGGATCCACTGAAATTCCTTCTTTAGATATGACATGCCCAAGGAAATTCACAGACTCAAGCCAAAATTCACATTTTGATAATTTGGCATAGAGATGATTGTCCTTTAAAATCTTTAGTACAACTGTTAGATGCTCAACATGTTCTTCTCTGCTCTTAGAATACACCAGGATATCATCTATAAATACCACCACAAAAGAATCTAGGTACGGATGAAAACTCCTATTCATGTAATCCATGAATATAGCTGGAGCATTAGTCATACCAAATGGCATCACAAGGTACTCATGATGTCCATATCGTGTCCTAAAAGCGGTCTTAGGAACATCCTCTGTCTTCACTCTGAGCTGATGGTAACCTGACCTTAGATCAATCTTAGAGAATACAACAGCCCCCCTCAATTGATCCGTCAGATCATCAATTCTAGGCAATGGATACTTGTTCTTAATTGTTACATTGTTCAACTATCTGTAATGTGTGCATAACCTCATAGTGCCATCCTTCTTCTTAACCAACAACACTAGAGCACCCCATGGTGAAACACTTGGCCGAATGAACTTCTTGGTCAATAAATCTTCTAGTTGCTTTTTTAACTCAGCCAATTCTAATGGTGCCATCCTATAAGGAGCTATTGAGATGGGTCCAGTTCCTGGTACTAAATCAATTGAGAACTCCACTTCTCTCATTGGTGGTAAATTGGGAATGTCATCAGGAAACTCATCTGGGAACTCACATACAACTTCCAAATCCTTGATCTCTGGCTTCTTCTCACCTTCCAAGAAAGCTAGAAGAATGTAAGCAAGCGCTCCCTCCTTTAGAGAAGTCTTAACTTCATTGGCCGACATAAATATCTCGCAACTAGGAGTGTCAGAGGTCTCACTAGGTTCACCAAATACCATAGTTTTACCAAAACAATTCAGAAGTACTCGGTTAGCAGATAACCAGTCCATCCAAGAATCACATCTATTTGGGATAACGGTAAGCATATCAAGTCTATCAAGAAGGTCCTATTGTTTATAACAACTAGGCACTTTGAACATAAAGTGGAAACTGTAACTAGTGCGTTGGTAGGGGTAGATACAATCAAGTCAAAGGGTAGGGAATCTACTTGTAACCCTAGTTGTTTCACACAATCAAAAGATATGAAAGAGTGTGTTGCACCCGAATCAAATAACACAAATAAGGGGACGTCATTCACAAGACATGTACCTTGGATCAAACCATCAACATCTGCAGCCTCAGAACCACTCATTGTAAAAACTCTTCCTGTTGCCCTAGGTCTCCCACCTCTCACCATGTGTCATAATGAAGTAGGGATTTGTTAAGGCAGTTGTGCTACCATATGTTACCAGTGATTTGAACAGGCACCCTTGTGGTCATAATGAATCATGCATTTGCTGAGGCACCTGTGTTGCCATAATGTACGAGGGATTTATTGAGGCACTCGTGTTGCCATAATACATGAGGGCTTTCCCGAGGAACCCATGTTGCCATAATGAACCAGGGCTTTGTTGAGGCATCCCTTTTGCCATAATGAACCAGATATTTGCTGAGGCACCTAAGTTTCCATAATGAACCAGGGATTTGCTAAGGCACCCGTTTTACCATAAAGAACCAGGGAATTGCTGAGGCACCCGTTTTGCCATAATGAACTAGGGATTTGCTGAGGCACTTGTGTTGGTATAATGAACCATAGAATTGGTGAGGCACACGTGTTACCATAATGAACAGTGGATTTGCTAAGGCACTTGCATTGCCATAATGAACCAGTGCTTTGCTGAGCCACCCGTGTTGCCTTAATGAACCAGGGATTTCCTTAGGCACCCGTGTGGCCATAAAGAACCAGGGATTTAATGAGGCACCCATGTTGCCATAAAGAACATGGGATTTGCTGAGGCAGCCGTGTTACCATAATGAACCAGGGATGT
>NC_032025.1:15971652-15972049 GCF_001865875.1 Lupinus angustifolius | reverse complement strand
TTGTCATAATGAACCAGGGATTTGCTGAGCCATTCGTGTTGCCATAATGAACCAGGGATTTGCTGAGGCACCTATAACACCCCAATTTTCACATAGTAAGATATTTAATTTCAAGGTACGATTTACTAGATAATATTCAGGATAAAAGAAATTTGTCAAAGAGGTTTTATGATTATTCATAATCCTCAAAGAACGTGTAGTAAGTATAATCCATAAGTATAGTAAACCATTGTCTCCCAAGATAACATTAGATATTGTCTTTTCCAATAAAATCAACAAAATGTTAAAGTACCAAGAAAATGTGGATGTATCACCATCTAATCCTGCCAGAGCATAAGGGTACTAACACAATTACATAAAATAAAACTAAAGGACTTCGAGAGTCATAGGTAAACTA
>NC_032025.1:15971242-15971552 GCF_001865875.1 Lupinus angustifolius | reverse complement strand
AAGGGGGTGTGAGAAACAACTTAGTTTGCATGTATCACTATCCTGGTCATACGGTTTATAAGACCGGACCCTCACTGGATCATCCCACCTAAATAATCCCTCAAGGCTTCTTGACGAGTCACCGTCATTGCCACCCCTATCCAAATCCCAATGATATTGCTATCATCGTATCTTTCCATTTTCTCCAACTCCAACTAAAAATGCAACGATCTATGCACACTGATCAAATTTAGTCTATTAAGTCTTTTTATCAATATTATCTCAATCTCAATTTCCAATAACATCACCTAAGTTAGTGGTCTCAGCCCCA
>NC_032025.1:15970178-15971142 GCF_001865875.1 Lupinus angustifolius | reverse complement strand
TATCTTAAGATGAGATCATCACAGAAGAAAGGAAAAGGTTTGTACCTATTTCTCTTGGTTTCTCTAATGCAAGAATGGTTTGAATGATGAGAGAAGTTGCTTTTCTTCTCTCCCCACTTTCAATATATTTATTGGGAGTTATAATTTTAGGTTAAGGCTCCACCTATGATAACCTTTAACACTATTCCCATTATAATAACTAAAAGCTTTAACTTAATAGTAAAAATAAATTAATCGCAAGGTATAATTAAATAGTTTATCTAGACAATAATTTTTTTTGTTTTGAGATAACTATGATAAAAATTAACCAAATAATTAGGGGTTGACTATTAACAATTATATCTATTTTCAAATTAGTTGGAAAATTTGTGGTGTTACAGCACCCTTGATATCATAATGAACCAAGGATTTGGTGAAGAACCCTTGTTGCCATAATGAACCAGAGATTTCCTAAGGCACCCATGTCGCCATAAAGAACTAGGGATTCGCGGAGGCACCCGCGTTGTCATATTGTACTAGGGATTTGGTGAGGCACACGTGTTGTCAAAATGAATCAGAGATTTGCTGAGTCACCAGTGTTGTCATAATGTACTAGGGATTTGCTGAGGAACCCGAGTTTCCATAATGAACTAGGGATTTACTGAGGCACCTGTGATGCTATAATGAACCAGGGATTAGGTGAGGCACGCGTGTTGTTGTAATGAACTAGGGATTTTCGGAGCCACCCGTGTTGATATATTGAACCAGGGACTTGGTGAGGCACACATGTTGCCATAATGAACTAGAGATTTGGTAAGGAACCCATTATGCCATAATGAACCAGGGATTGGCTGAGGCTCTTGTGCTTCCATAATGAACCAGGGATTTGCTGAGGCACCCGTGATGCCATAATGAACCACACATTTGATGAGGGACCCGTGTTGCCATAATGAACTAGAGATTTGGTCAGGAACCCATTATGCCA
>NC_032025.1:15969617-15970078 GCF_001865875.1 Lupinus angustifolius | reverse complement strand
AGGCACCCATGTCGCCATAAAGAACTAGGGATTTGCTGAGGCACCCGTGTTGCCATAAAGAACCATGGATTTGATGAGGCACCCGTGTTGTCATAAAGAACGATGGATTTTCTGAGGCACCCGTGTTGTCATAATAATCTAGGGATATGCTGAGGCACCCATGTTTCCATAATGAACCAGGGATTTGCTGCACCACCTGTGTTGCCATAATGACGGAGGGATTTTTTTAGGCACCAATGTTGCCATAATGAACCAAGGGTTTTCTGAGGCACCCATGTTGCCATAATGAACTAGGAATTTGCTAAGGCACCCCTGTTGCCATTAGAACTAGGGAGTTACTGAGGCACCCGTGTTTCCATAACGAACCAGGGATTTGCTGAGACAATCGTGTGGCCATAAGGTACTAGGGATTTGCGGAGGCATCCTTGCCGCCATAATGAACCATGGATTTCTTGAGGCAC
>NC_032025.1:15969293-15969517 GCF_001865875.1 Lupinus angustifolius | reverse complement strand
AGAATGAGGATGAGGATAGGATGAGGAGCAGGATGAGGAAGAGGAGGAGGATGAGGACGTAAATGAGGAAGAGGATAAGGAGGAGGATGAGGAAGAGGATGAGGTTAGGATGAGGATGAGTATAGGATTAGGACGAGAATGAGGATGAGGATTGGATGAGGACGAGGATGAGGATAGGATGAGAACGAGGATGAGGATAGGATGAGGACGAGGATGACGATAGG
>NC_032025.1:15968990-15969193 GCF_001865875.1 Lupinus angustifolius | reverse complement strand
GATGAGGACGAGAATGAGGATGAGGAAGTGGATAGGATGAGGACGAGAATGAGAATGAGGATAGGATGAGGACCTGAATGAGGATAGATTGATGAGTAGAATGAGGATGAGGAAGAGGATGAGGAAGAGGTTGAGAAAGAGGTTGAGGATGAGGACAGGATGAGGATAAGAATGTGGATGAGGAAAAGGATAGGATGAGGAGG
>NC_032025.1:15967667-15968890 GCF_001865875.1 Lupinus angustifolius | reverse complement strand
GAATTCGATTCCGAGTTACGGAACTCAAAAACCACTTTTTGAGCCGTACCGGGTGAGATTCGGCTCCGACAGTGGTCCGAAACCGGCTGTCTCCAAAAATCATGAAAATTTACCACCAAATTTGAAATAGAATTACAAGACTAAAACTCAACTAGAGTTTCGTCTCATTCTTTACCAAAAATTCCCAGAAATTCATTTTCGAAAATATAATTAATAACAATATTAATAAAATCTTATAACTCAACATCGTAAAATTCGCGGTGTTACAGAAAACACAATGTAACAAAAAAAAAAGCAGACAATAAATCTCAACAACTTGAAGTGTTAAAACTGCTAAAGTTGTGTTTTTGTTTTAAAATCATGCAAAAGAGGTCTTTAACATCTTTTGATTTTCCAAAATGGTCAATATTTCATAAGGAAAGTTCTGTTATACAAGATTTGTGTGAGATATTTTGATTTTTAGTTCATTGATTTTCTTCATTCGATAAATTCATTAATTTCCTTCATTGAAATCTTGTCAAATAGGTCTTTAACATATTATGATTTTCAAAAATGACCTAAATTTCAGAAGGAAAGTGGTTGTTATACAAGATTTGTGTGAGATGAAGAATTAATTTGCAAATCATTTAGTTTTTTGATTTTCTTCATTCGGTTCATTGTAATCTACCAAATCATTTAGTTCATTAATTTTTTTCATTCAGTTCATTATAATCTACCAAATCATTTAGTTTATGAATTTGCTTCCTTAAGTTCATTGTAATCTACCAAATCATTTTGTCCATTATAATGTATTTTGTCTCTTTAAATGAAGAATGAACAATTATTTTGGATGTTAATTTCTATTTTTTGTTATTTATTTTAATGGTTATTTTCTTTAATATTTTTACATTTCATTCTGCATTTTCTGCCGTACAAAGCTTCATACGGCGCCATACCGATACTCGAATGAACGCTGTTATTGTAGGTGAAATTGATCAAATGCAAATGATCAGCCCAACTTCGTGGGTTCTCCACCACACATGCTCTAAGGAGATCCTCCAATGATTGGATCATCCTTTCTGATTGACCATCGGTCTGCGGGTGATAAGCTGAACTCATGCTTAACTTAGTCCCCAAAGCTGATTGCAAACCATTCCAGAACTTGGAAGTGAAGCGTGGATCTCTATCCAAGATGATATTAGTGAGAATACCATGCAATCAGACAATCTCTTTAATGTACAACT
>NC_032025.1:15965655-15967567 GCF_001865875.1 Lupinus angustifolius | reverse complement strand
TCAGGGTCTCTTGGCACACAAATTCTGTTTTTGCACTTGAGTACCCCATCAGTTCCAATCTGAAATTCGGGAGCTTTTCCTTCGACCAAAAATCTTTTCTTCTCTTGTAGTTCTGAGTCCGAATCTTGTAAACCTTTCAATTGCTCCATGAACTCATTCGTTACAGTGAGCATGCCACAAATCAAACTCTTAGGTCCAACTTGAACCGCTAGATTCAAATCTCTGAATTCTTCTATCAGCTTCATCTCGCTAACCATCATCGTCGAGATATTCAAAGACTTCCTGCGTAATGCGTCAGCTACCACATTTGCTTTTCCAGGGTGGTATTGAAGATCAAAATCATAATCTTTGAGGAATTCTATCCATCTCCTTTGTCTCATATTTAGTTCCTTCTGAGCAAATAAGTACTTTAAGCTCTTATGATCGCTGAAAACTTCAAACCTTACACCGTACATATGGTGTCTCCAAATCTTGAGAGCAAACACGATCGCATCTAGTTCCTGATTGTGCGTTGGGTAGTTTTGTTCATGAGTTTTTAACTGTCTTGACGCGTAAGCCACCACCTTTCCTTGTTGCATCAACATAAAACCTAAACCTTGTTTCGACGCGTCACAATACACATTGTAGTTAACGCTAGGATTTGGCAAGATCAAAACAGGTGTTGTGGTCAACCTCTTCTTCAATTCCTGAAAACTCTCTTCACACTTGGCCGTCCAAACAAACACTTTATCTTTCCTGGTCAGCATAGTCAGTGGCAATGCCAGTTTGGAGAATCCTTCAATGAACTTCCGATAATATCCCGCTAAACCAAGGAAACTCCTGATCTCCGTTACTGACTTAGGAGAATCCCAGTCCATTACAGTCTCCACCTTTGTAGGATCCACTATAATTCCTCCCTTCGAGATCACATGACCGAGAAAATTTACAGACTCTAGCGAAAACTCACATTTCGAAAGTCTGGCATAAAGCTTGTTGTCCTTCAATATTTGCAGCACCACTCGCAGATGCTCGGCATGTTCTTCCGTAGTCTTTGAGTAAATTAGAATATCATCGATAAATACGACCACAAATGTGTCGAGATAAGGATGAAAAATTATGTTCATGTAATCCATGAATACTGCAGGAGCATTGGTTACACTAAATGGCATTACGAGGTATTCATAATGACCATAACGCGTCCGAAAAGCAGTTTTCGGAATATCCTCCGACTTCACGCGTATTTGGTGATATCCAGATCTCAGATCGATCTTAGAAAATATTGTAGCTCCTCTTAGTTGATCCATCAAATCATCAATCCTCGGCAATGGATACTTGTTCTTGATAGTGACCTTATTCAGTTGCCGGTAATCGATGCACAACCTCATGCTACCATCCTTTTTCTTGACAAACAATACTGGTGCACCCCACGGCGAAATGCTAGGTCTGACAAATTGCTTCTGCAAAAGATCTTCCAAATGCTTCTTCAACTCCGTTAGCTCCAACGGTGCCATTCTATAAGGAGCGATAGAGATCGGTCCAGTTCTAGGAACTAGATCGATATCAAACTCTATCTCCCTTACTGGAGGTAATCTAGGAATGTCTTCCGGAAATACCTCGGAGAAGTCTCTGACTAAAGGTAGGCTCTGAATCTCTTCTCTACCTTCTTTTTCCAACGAAGCCAACATCATAAAAACTTGAGCTCCATTCTTCAACAACTTCTCCATTTCATTGGCAGATGTATTTTTAGCCTCATAAATGGGTTTACTGGTTTCTACAGGTTCGCTAAACACTACGGTCTTACTATAACAATTCAACAAAACATGATTTTTAGACAACCAATCCATCCCTAAAATGATATCTAACTATAAGGGTAGATATATCAGGTCCACCAAAAATACTCGACTTTCTAAAGTTATCGGACATTGGGAACACA
>NC_032025.1:15964199-15965555 GCF_001865875.1 Lupinus angustifolius | reverse complement strand
GTAAAGCTAAACGGTTGACAACATCAATAGCAATAAAGGAATGGATCGCACCCGAATCAAACAGTACAAATAAAGGAATCTCGTTAATGTTGTAGGTACCTTGAATGAGATCTTCATTAGCCCCGATCTCTGCTCCGCTCATCATGAATACTCTGCCCTGGGCCCTGGGTCGTGCCGCCTGCACTGAGTTCACTGCTTCCCTTTTTTGCTTCGGGCATGAAGACTTATAGTGCCCTACCTCATTGCAATGAAAACAAGTCACATAGACGTTACCAGCGTGCCTTCCCTTGCACTTGGGACACATCGACGTCGCAGTCTGATTGTAGTTCCCGACCGACGAACTCATCTTGCTATTGTTGTTCTTGCTGTGGCTGTTGTTGTGGTTATTGCAGCTGTTGTTATTTTTGCTTCCTGGTCTGAAGCCTCTGTTGTTATAAGGCTGAAAGCTCCTCTTGTGACTTCCTGAAGAAGACGCAACAGACCTTTGATTGCTGTTGAAGGGCCTTCCCCTTCCAAACCCTTGTCCACCACTCCTTTGTGGATTGACCAGTGTTGGAGGTGATACAACACTTCTCAGTGTCGCATTCCTCGCTCTGACGCTCTCTTCATAGAGCCTGCACTTGTTGACCAGAGTCGCAAAGTTTGATATCTGCTGGTGAAAGAACATCACCTTCAGGTCGGGCTTAAGTCCATCCTCGAACTTAGCACACTTCGACCTCTCGTTCCCAATCTCATTGTAATGTGAGGCATACCTTGCCAATTCCTCGAACTTGGCGGCATACTCTCCCACTGACAAACTCCCCTGTTGAAGCTTCAGGAATTCCATTTCCTTCTTCGTCTTCATATCAGCAGGGAAATACTTCTGCAGAAACTTGTCCTTGAATGTGGTCCAGCTGACCACCTGGTGCTCATGCACCATCTGCCTCCTGGTGAACCCCCACCAGTTATATGCTTCCTTACTCAACATGTAAGTAGCATAGGTAACCTTCTGTTCATCGGTACACATGAGTGCCCGAATGATTTTCTCTAGCTCTTGAATCTATTCATTTGCAGCCTCAGGTGCAAATCCTTCTTCAAATCTAGGGGGTTGACGACGACAAAACTCGTCCAGCCCCTTATACTAAGTCGACCCTTGAGACGACTGAGCCTGATGCTGTTGCTGATTCAGCTGGTGTAAATTAGCATTTACACCTTGGGTTGCTACGGTCATCGCCGCCATGAAGTCCAGGTTTGCGGTTCCTCTTCCAGCCATCTTATTAACCACACATATAAATTGGGTGAGATACTCTTCTCATTAAAAACTTCCATTGTCGAACTCCAACGACAACCAAAATAATCATACTCAAACAAACATCT
>NC_032025.1:15962396-15964099 GCF_001865875.1 Lupinus angustifolius | reverse complement strand
CCTTCCTTTTCCGTGACATCACTTTAAGTAACTCGAATGCGGAAAATCAACTTATCGTTATCGAATGATAACTTAACCTGATTCACAATTTCCTGAATAACATAATGCATATAATCGATTAAGTCAGAATTAGTTCATACAAACAAAGTCAACAAGGCGGAAACTACATCGCCACTAACATATACAAAAATAAAAAAGGAACACAGCCCCCCATCAAAACAAAAAGGGGACATCGACGAGCCCACAAGCTGACTCAGAAAATTCCAGGAATGTTGGGCCCCTCACTTGGGTCCTCCTCCTCTTCCGAATCAGACATGAGGTCGATCACCTCCACCGAACTCTCTACATTTACGAGTTCAATGATCTCGTCCTCCTCTTCCTCTTCTTCCACTTCGTTATGCCATAACCTCGCGACATAATTCGGAGGGGATGACATTCTCAAAACCTTGGTCTTCTTGCAGGGACCTCCTCCAAGAACCCGGCTCCTCGTGGCTCTACTGGATGACGAAGCACCCAAACAATCTGACCACGTCCTCCGACCGTGGAAGGGAACGGCGCCATCACTCTTGACTGGCGGGTACCGAATTCTGTTCTCTGGAGACCTTAGCCCCCTTGGCGGAAAGGTGAAAGAAACGTCAATGTAGGTGTCAGGTTGAGGGATCATCATGGATGACCCGTTGCACACCATGTGCAACGTCAGACCCCAGGGGCCTGTGTATGTGTATCTGTGCCCATCACTATTCCATTGTCCCATTGGGGACATGGTGAAGTGATAACCTCGAACGTGACTATTGTTGTTGGACATCTACATAGCAAACATATACAAACAAGAACAATACAACAGAGAGAGTAAGACATCTAATGAACATAAATTCATTGACGGTGTGGACTTACTCAGAATATCACACTCAGACATAAAATATATTTTTAACATATAGATCATCATTTATCATAAACATCATGAAGTAATAGATAACTTACCATCTATTTCAAAATTCCCAATATATCCAATAATATAATCAACATTCTACATTACAATCATATCACATGCATAAACGTGGGAATGCACAACACTTGTGGCTCATAGGTGGGAATTCACTTCCACAATGATAATGTATGCATGATATGTCATGATTATCCACCTTACACCAATATCCATCCAACATCCTAATCGGAAATAATCGAGAGTACAGGTCCCATACCAAGCCGCTTTGTACGCACCCAAAATAACATATCCTCGCAAGGAATTTAAAAATAGATCGATCGGTTCCCTTAGGCACAGTCCAACCCGGACCTAGGTCGTACAAACGCTTTTTGGGCATCCCTCTTAGATCTCGAATGCAATCCCGGGGTTGTCAGAGAGTGCCTAGTTTGGCCTGTGAGAAGTGTCTGATCCAACAGGGTACCTCCCCAGGAATACAAGGGACTCGTCTCACCCAGAGTCTCCCTCAAGACATTGTTGGCGAATCACCGTCCAATCAGTGTCGTCCCTGCTCACATCACGGTCCTCTAAGTCATCCCGTCATTTCCTCTCCACTACTTCATGGTCACAATGCAAAGCATTCTTAATCAAAGTCAAATGCAAATGTATTAATCAAACACATGATCGACCCATCCTTAAGCCATCTCCCGACAAGGAATGCTTCTCGTGGGACCCGATAGTACGTCAACCGTACATGCTCCAGGTAACATCTCAATCACAA
>NC_032025.1:15961563-15962296 GCF_001865875.1 Lupinus angustifolius | reverse complement strand
TTAAATCTTAAATAAACTGAAGCTTTCCTCGCCCAGGCGAAGGTATTATTGCCCAAGCGAGACCTCTCTCGCCCAAGCGAGACCTCTCTCGCCCAAGCGAGAGAGTTCCAAAAACTCATTAAAATCCTGGTTTTTGTTTTGTTTTTTTTTTCCGCCCAAGCGAAGCCTTTGCTCGCCGAAGCGAGAGAGTTCCAGAATTTCATCGAAATCCTGGGCTTTTTCGCCTAAGTGGGACCCTTGCTCACCCAAGCGAGGCTTTGTCTCCCAGGAGAGGGAGTTCCAGAACCAAGATTTCCCCTCGCCCAGTCCTCGCCCAAGCGAGACTGTGCTCGCCCAAGCGACAGGGACTTGGACAGAATACCAACTTTTGCCCTTTTCGACAACCGAAACACATTTAAACATGGTTTTTCAAACACCTGCACCTAGAAAAGTTCCCAACAACATTCATATACAATAATCAACACATTTCATCAACAAGCATATATATTCAAAAGCATTCAAACATACAAACATAAAAATATTGGGTTTCTTAAAACCCAAGTTAACTCCACCTTTGAGATGGTTTAGGAGATCCGGGTGACATATTCAGACACCACTATGTCACGATGTGTTCTCTCTCACCTTAATGATGCGTGCTTTAACTCGTCAACTAAGGGTGGTTTGGTTTCAAGGTTCGAACACCGAAATCTTCGTAACTACCAAAATAAAAATCCGTTAGTTTCCGATATTTCTA
>NC_032025.1:15961055-15961463 GCF_001865875.1 Lupinus angustifolius | reverse complement strand
ATGGTTTCAACAAAATATTTTCATGAGTTCAAGAACAACACCATTTTCGGTTTTGAAGAGAAAATGAGTTAGAAAGCGTTTTAGAAAATTTCAACGGTTGAATATGTTCTTGACATACTCATGAACAACATACTTAAATCTCATCAACATCCATTGGTTGAATGTTGAGAGATCAAGGATTGAAGATGGAAGAAACAAGGAGAAATGAGAGAAAAAGATGAAGATATGATTTTTACCTTCTCTTGAAAATTTGAAAATGAGAGAGTGTGAGAGTGAAGTGTGGAGTGTGGAGTGTTTAATGATAGAGGGAAAACAGATTTCCTCTAGGCAATGATGACAAAATCTCCTAGGTGGCTAATGATGAGCTCATGAGATATGGGTGAAAGTGATGTGAGATTTGCTTTATGA
>NC_032025.1:15956897-15960955 GCF_001865875.1 Lupinus angustifolius | reverse complement strand
TTACCACCAAATTGGAAATAGAATTACAAGACTAAAACTCAACTAGAGTTTCGTCTCATTCTTTACCAAAAATTCCCAGAAATTCATTTTCGAAAATATAATTAATAACAATATTAATAAAATCTTATAACTCAACATCGTAAAATTCGCGGTGTTACAGAAAACACAATGTAACAAAAAAAAAAGCAGACAATAAATCTCAACAACTTGAAGTGTTAAAACTGCTAAAGTTGTGTTTTTGTTTTAAAATCATGCAAAAGAGGTCTTTAACATCTTTTGATTTTCCAAAATGGTCAATATTTCATAAGGAAAGTTCTGTTATACAAGATTTGTGTGAGATATTTTGATTTTTAGTTCATTGATTTTCTTCATTCGATAAATTCATTAATTTCCTTCATTGAAATCTTGTCAAATAGGTCTTTAACATATTATGATTTTCAAAAATGACCTAAATTTCAGAAGGAAAGTGGTTGTTATACAAGATTTGTGTGAGATGAAGAATTAATTTGCAAATCATTTAGTTTTTTGATTTTCTTCATTCGGTTCATTGTAATCTACCAAATCATTTAGTTCATTAATTTTTTTCATTCAGTTCATTATAATCTACCAAATCATTTAGTTTATGAATTTGCTTCCTTAAGTTCATTGTAATCTACCAAATCATTTTGTCCATTATAATGTATTTTGTCTCTTTAAATGAAGAATGAACAATTATTTTGGATGTTAATTTCTATTTTTTGTTATTTATTTTAATGGTTATTTTCTTTAATATTTTTACATTTCCATTTTAATAAGCACAATAAACAAATTAACAAAACTTAATGAACAAAAAAAAAAACAAATTAACAAAACTTAATGTTTAATATTTTTGCAGTTTCATATTAATAAACACAATAATATGGTAATTTACTTAATGGCAACTTCATGTTAATTAACGTATTTTCATGTTGTATATATTTTGACACCTAATATAAAATGTTAATTTAATAGCGCATAATTACAAACACCCTGTTAATTTGGAAAATGAGTTTAGTTTAATAGCACATAATTAAGATATCGCTGTCAATTAGATTCTATTCAATAACGCATAATTGAGATATCGATGTTAATTAGATTCTATTCAACAGCGCATCAACCAGGAAGTGTTGTTGATGTGTTAATGAAAATGAGTAGTAAACAGTTGGATTCATAACAACAACACAACCCTTAGGAAGCGATGTTCAAGAGATCGATACAACAGTGCTACCTTTAATATGCGTTGTTGAAGAGGTGTTATTAACAACGCTATCTACAACAAGTGCTGTTGAATTGTTACTACAATTTAAATATCTTAAAGATGAATCTGTTCCTTCTACGCTATAAACTTAATCGAAAAGAAACCTTATACTCTCAGCAAACCCTCATACTCTCATAAACCCTAATACTCTCAGAAACCACAAAAAACTTCATCAATGACTTCCCAAAGTGACGATCATGGTTCTCACAATAGTGACGAAGCTACACCGACTCTACAAGACAAGCAAATCGTTGCTAAAAAATAATTCCACGTGGAATGACTTCCATGAAGAATGTCATTCGGGCAAGAAGTAAGGATGTGAAGATAGAAGTTCAATGGAACTCAAAAGGCAAACCATTAAACTCGAATGATGACAACTCATTGGTAAGCTACATTGGGGTTGTGGTTAGGAAGAATGTTAATCTAACATTCAACAAATGTAATGATGTAGGGAATCTCGTGAATGAGCGTATTTGGAATAAAATAATAGTAAGTTTATTTTTCATTTTTTGTGTTTTTGTGTTTTCATGCATTGTACGTATATGTTTTTATATGTGTTTTTATTTCGGTCAACTTTTGATGTTGGTGAGGAGGATAACGATTATATCCATAAATCGGCTGGCAAGGCTCTCCGACAATTCCAAACTGATGCCGGAAAATTACTCAGAGATGCTGATGACAATGTCAACCTAAATCCTCCATTGAAATATGCAAATATCATTGAAGAAGAGGATTGGAAGACTTTTGTCACCCTACACACACAAGACAAGTCTTTCTTGGTAAAATCATATTCTTTATATTGACTTTATTCTTATATATGTTTTTGTATACACATATATATGACTGTTGATGTTAATGTTGTTTGCTTTTTCAGAAATTAAGTAATGAAATTTCAAGAGGTCATATAAGCCTTTGTATCCAAACTGAGCTTCTCGAGCGGGGTATAGAGGAATCGATAAAAAAATTGTAAGTATTGTTAATTTGTAAGTATATTATTGGTTATATTTTGTATGTATATATATCTAATTACATTATTATTGGTTATGTTTTGCCAGTTGGACAACAAAAGCGATACACATATGACTCCACATGGAGTAGAACTCGATGTTCTATGGGTGGATGCTCATAAGAACAAGGATCTTATCATTGATAATGAGCAAGTTTAAGAAGCGGCAAGACGCGTTGTAAGTTCTCATTTTAATTATACTTAATTTCTATACTTTATTTATCAAAATGTGATTAATTAACATTATGTTTTTTCTTGATTTGTTAGGTTGCCTTAAAAGAAAAGGAGGCACGACCGGATAGTTGTATAATACTTTATAAGGCACTAGAACTACCTATCTACCCTAGCCGTATCCAAGGTGCGGGATTTGGGGTTAGCCAGCGAAAATTTGTACCATATCCAAAGCGTCTAACCAAAGCCCAAATGAGTCAGGTACAAAATCAATTGGATGGCCTCATGCAACAATTGAACTAATAGTGTTGTTGGCACTATTCCTTCAACCATCAATGAGAGTTGCACACATGCACCTCACAACATTCCCATTCTGATTCCAATTTATGAGGTAATTTAGTTAACTTATTTTAATTTATTTGCCATTTAGTTTATAGTTGTAAACGAATTATATGTTTTAATTAACATATAGGGAATCAGTTCTGGCAAACTTTTCCTGGATACCCCAACTAGCCGTATAGTGGGTGTTGGGAAAGTGCACAAGTAGGCCGATGCTATGCTGCATAATGCACGTATCCCACACCATCATCTGAAGGTCTCGATTAAAGTAGCAATTGATGATGATGCGTTGTTGCCAATTCCTCTCAATAAGGATATCTTCACAAATGGAAGGGCTATAGGCACTTTTGTGGCTTTTCTAGTAGACCTTATATGAGTAATTTCTTCGAAGGTATGATTTTTCATCTTATGCTCACTCATATTATATATATATATATATTGATATATAATTGATATGTTTTTTATGGAATATTTAAGGAAAATGTACATTCCACCCCTATAGCAACCAAAAGACTAAGCCATCTTTGGGAGATGTGAGCTCGATGCCATCTATGAGAAGTGTGATCTTAAAGCCATATACTAGGGATGTAAGCTCCAAGAGACTACCAAATACTATACTCAGCTGTTTGAGCATGTACAGAAGTTGGGAGATGATATAATAAGTATAGCAATGCCCAAGGAAGTCTTCGGGATTGATGCTGAAGAATACGTTAGCATCAATGAAGTCGAGGATGTAAATAAACATGAATGTACATGTGCAACTTCTATATGTGTATACATAAGGTAAATTATGTTTTCTTAACATCTCGCTTTTGCATGGCGGTGCGTTATAATTAACTAATATTTGTGTTATATATATTAGGTACTTGTATGAAAATTTTGTTTCATTAAATAAGAAAAAAGGTGATGTTCATATCCCTACACGTTACCGCTTTGGTGTTGACTGACAAAATTAAGATTGGGGAATAGACAAAACATATTGCAGATTCTCTCCTCCTTCATAAAGAAGCTGCAATATGCTGCAGATTCTCTCCTCCTTCAGTTACAATTTTGTATCTCGTTAATCGATTAACCAAGAATTTAATCGATTAACTGGGCTGCAGAATGGTTTCTTTATAAGCTGCGTTTTCAGAACTCAAGCTGATTCTTGCATGTTAGATTTTAAGAGAGTTAGAGCATATTTTCGTGTTAATTGCTGCATCTACATGACATTGCATTTGTGAGATTAGAGAAGAGAGAATTCTATGCTTTAGGATTGAGAGGCAT
>NC_032025.1:15956171-15956797 GCF_001865875.1 Lupinus angustifolius | reverse complement strand
AAAAGCGGATATTCTAACCGCTACACCTATTCAACCCCCCTTCTAGGTGTATTGTAACCTCTGATACCTAACAAGTGGTATCAGAGCTAGTACGACGTGCTAGCTAAACCGCATCCGCGTGATCTGAGAGGGACTATATATGGGCTCTAAAAACCCATTTGGCGGTGATGGCGCATCCATCAACCGCCCTCCCGTATTCAGTGGCGAAGGTTATGCCTATTGGAAGGTTCATATGAGAATCTATATCGAGGCAATTGGCACAGACATTTGGGATTCCGTTGTCCGTGGGTCATACATTCCACTTCATATGTTGGATGGCGAGCCTAAAGGCTTATGGACACTTATGGTCTGATATTGAGAAAAGAAAGGTCCAATATGACGAATTCACGAAGTAATGATGTTCTTGGCCTTAATGCAAAAGAAATGTGGGATACTTTACAAGTTACCCACGAAGGCACGAGTGAAGTTAAGCGCGCTAGACTAAATGCGCTTACGCATGAGTATGAGTTATTTCGCATGGTTCCTAATGAATCTATGTGTAATATGCAAAAACGTTTTACTCATGTTGTAAATCATTTTATCGCCCTTGAGAAAACTTTTACTAATGCTGATTTGTCTAACAAAGT
>NC_032025.1:15954905-15956071 GCF_001865875.1 Lupinus angustifolius | reverse complement strand
ATGAAATGGAGTTAGGGCGTTTGACTTTGAATGAAGAATCAGACAAGAACAGAATCTCACTCAAAGCTACAAGATTTCAAGAAGATCCATAAAGTGAGGATTCTAGTTCAGATTCTGATTCCGATGAAGACTTGACTCTCCTATTTGAAAAATTCAAGAAGTATCTAAAGAAGAAAGGAGGGATCAAGAATCTCAAGAAAGAAGCCAAGAACTCAAACAAGAAGAGCAACTCTCGAATGTCCAAGTCAAAAGAAGCATACATTGTTTGGAACAATTCATAGAAAGATTCGACTTCAAGCTCATCCGATGAGGAGAAGAATTCAAAGGTATGCCTATGGCACAAGTGCATGAGAAATGCACATCTAGTGATGAAGATGATTCTATTGAGGTAAATTCCTATACTTCATCATGCTCTAGTGACTCTCCTCCATATGATGAATTATATGCAGCTTATGTCGAAATGCATGAGGAGATAAAGAAAATTGTTAAAATAAATTTAGATAGAAAAAGAGTTATCTCCTTGCATGAAAAGAAAATAATTGAAATGTAAAAGGAATTAGATGAACTTAAACTTGAAAATGAAACTCTTGATCTTATCTATGCATGTGCCTCATGTGATACTTCTAAATTATGTCAACCCACTATATGTGATACTTCTGAGATTTTAAATGTTGAAAATTATGTTTCGAAACAAAAATTCTCAAAGCTCACATAGTGAAGAAAACCTTAACACATTGCTTGCTAATACAATAAACGTTGGTAACTGATCTGGAATTGGATATAAACCTGAACCTAAGAAAAGACCATATAGAAATCCAATAGTTCATATGCATAAGAAGTCAAATAATAACATGCCTACGTGTTTCTATTGTGGTACACATGGTCACACATGGTTACACATGTACACCATGCTTTATTAGAAAAATTGGTGTGCCAAGTGGCAAATATGTTTTGGTAAAGAAGGGGCAAGATCCCTTGGTTACTAACAAGAAGGGACCCAAAATAACTTGGGTACCCGAAAGGGACAAGTGATTTGTGTTTGCAGGTGTGCCAAAGGACATTTGAGCATCAAGGGATAAATCAACAAAAGATGTTCTAGGCACAAGGGTGGTGAGTAGACCAAGGTTATTAAGGAGAAAAGTTAATGACAAAGGTTGTTGAATGAG
>NC_032025.1:15953418-15954805 GCF_001865875.1 Lupinus angustifolius | reverse complement strand
TAAATAATTGAGGGGGAGAAGATAAAGAGAAGAACAATGAAAGGGGGAGCAACGCACTTTGAATGCCAAATAAACCATTCAAACATCATATCATCAAACTTTTCATCTAGTATCACTAACAAGTGGTATCACAAGTAGTATCACAAACAAGTGGTAATCTTGACCTATCTCCAAAGGGTAAGCAAGGTAAATATATTAACAAGGTTACAAAATTATCTCTTAGTAAGCTCAAAATCGTTTTAAAAAAAACTGTCAATTTTCTGTCATTAATCGATTAACATCTCTGTATAATCGATTAAATGAGTTCTAGTAGCTAGAGCTGTCTAAAATAAATCATCTTAATCGATTAAATTTTGTGATAATCAATTACCTAGGCTCAAATTCTTTTTGAAATTTAATTCTTCCTTTTTTGTGGCTTACGCTTATATTTTTGAGTCAAGTACATCTCATGATTATGATTGTACCATCTTTTAGCATTTTGTAACTATATTGAACCTTGTTAATTATGTTAAATAGAATGTGTTTTTGCATGAATTTTGAACATGTCTTAATTATGTATTATAATTGAATGATTGAAATATGCTTTAAAATGAAAATTACCTAACAAAGTGCTAACAAGTGATACTAACAAATGGCACCTAACAAGTGGCATACATATATGTTTAATCATTCCATGTCTAAACTGTTTACATAATGGATATGTCATGCAAAATCTGTCTATCGAGTCAAAAATCAATGCATTTGTTTAAGCTTCACAAACTGGTTATTGCCTATGCTAATAATTACAGTTTTTTTTAAATTGCTATAACTCTCCTGACTTTTGACTAGAATTGAATATTCGTATCTTTTTTATAATGTCAAAAGGGGAAGAAATGTTGTTTGATTGTGCAGGTTGATCCTAATTCTGCTTCCGAAATATTCATGCTTCAACTATCAATCAGTACCAATACATTCTTCAAGCTAGTGCTTGTCATCATCAAAAAGGGGGAGATTGAAAGTGCGCATGTCAAGAGGAGCACTTTGGAAAGCTTGCCCACTATGTGTTTTGATGAGGACAATTTGAGTTTCATAAGAGCTTGAAGATCATCAACAAATCAACGTGCGTAAGCCTCAAGATTGGTATTAGACTTAGACTAGTAATTAGTTTAGGTTGAGTCTAAGGCTTAGGTAAACTCAATACATGTCTCATATACATAATGCATTAAATCATTTTATATTGAGATATGATATTCATAATATGTTCATGCATCATATATATATATGTTATCTGTGCATCCTAGGCATAAACTTAGTGTTGAACATGTATAAGTTAAGTGCATAACGTATTTGAGTATTGCAATTTAAAATATACATAGAAATATGCAGTTAATCGATTAAGGTGAGTTTC
>NC_032025.1:15950177-15953318 GCF_001865875.1 Lupinus angustifolius | reverse complement strand
TTTATATTCTTGTTGTAAAAGTGTTGTAATATTGGGAATCTCTAGGTGTCTTACCACCAACGAGATTGAGTTGCGTCTTCAGTAGCTTAGAAGTCTTGATAGAAAGAATAGTTTCTTGGCTGGGGCTACACCGCAAGAAAGGTTTTCTTGGGCGGTAGGAAGTGAGTCAAACCAAGGGATAAGGTTCTTTAGTTTTCAAGAAAGTGTCTAAGTGTTGTAATTGAAAGAATTGTTTGTAAAACGTTATTTCGATTATAGTGAAGAAAAATCTCCTAGATCAGACAGGGGCCTGGATGTAGTTTGCAAGTGGAACCGCAAACGAACCGGGATAAAAATCTTGTTGCACGCTTTTCTTTCCCTACTCTCTTTATTGCTTTAATCGATTACATTGTATAGTTGTATTAGTTGTAATAATTTGTTTCTATATTGTATTGTTGTAACTCTGATATATCTATTAGCTCTGTATATTTGCTTCGATCTCAGTTGTTTGTCGTACAAGAAACTGAATCTGTTTATGCGATCTGAGCTGTTTTAATCGATTAAAAAGCTGTAGTTAATCGATTATTCTTTCTATGTTAATCGATTAAACTGGGGGGTTTTCAACATTATATGTTGTTTGCGAAAAGCGGATACTTTGACCGCTACACCTATTCAACCCCCCTTCTAGGTGTATTTTAGCCACTGATACCTAACATTTGTTGTGCTTAACATGGCCTAACCATGTACATATGTTTTTTAGGCATCATTGACTTTTCAATCGGGTCAACGAAGAAATATACTACTTTAACTCATTGACACATGGTGATCCGGACAAGTACCCTGCCATGAAAGAATTATTTTCTAAGTAAGTGGACTACTTATTTAAACTTTTAGTTACACTTTCACTTTCCTAGTTTTTTCATAATTAAGTACATTTTCTATTGTTTTGTGCGGTGAGAGTTTACAGAGGCTGTAATTGTTCTAGAAAAAACAATACTACAACACAAAATCAAGTGGACTTATATAAAGGTATTGACACAAATCATCTCAAACAGTTATATGTGTAGTGTATTCATATTTCAACTAAGGTTATACTTATATGTTTACTTCATTTTAATTGTAGACCCCTTGCTATACAAACAAGGTAGAGTGCGGCTATTATGTGTTGAAATACATGAAGGAGATCATTCAGCAATGGCCAAATAATGAAGTCAAGTTTGTTGGCAAATCATATACAGATGGCCAAGTCAACCATATTAGAGAACATTGATGAAAGTTTGTACTTAGTTTTGTTGGCAAATAGGTAGAGTAGATTTTTGCACAGATTGTAGCTTAGGGAATTCAATTAATGTTCAGTGTAATGTATATGATTTGGTGTATGTAATATAAGTTTATGTAACATTATAGTGTAGCTATTGTTCAATACATAAATTCAGTTGAAATTCAGTTGTGATCATATAGTTGTGATTTTGTGTTTTTGTATGCATATAGTTTGTTGTTATGTTCTGTTTTTGTATGCATTCAAGTTATTTTATGTTGTGTGCTTAATTGTGTAGAATTAGGAATAATGGTCTTCAACAACTTTTTTTTAACAATGCGTTGTTGATTACGTTTAATTCAACAACACATTCATAGAAAAGCACTATTGAATACTTACCTTCTTTATATTTAAATGGGGAGTTCTTCCATAGCGCTATTTATAGGCGGCCCTGTTGATTAGATATCATTGACAAAATTATCTTCATTATGCGCTGTTGAAGATACTAGCAAACCCTAAAAAATTAAATGCGTTCTCGCATATTCACCAATCCCAACACTCATTTACTTAGTAGGGAAACTCATTTACTCTCAAAATCGACCTCAAAAATCATTCATCCTCATCATCATTCAACATTGAATTTCGAATATCATTCACTCATTCAACACGAAAATCCTTCTTCACCAATTTTGAAAATCCTTCTTCACCGATTTCGAAAATCCTTCACTCGTGTAACCTCAAAATCATCATTCATGCATTCAACACCAAATTGAAAGTGAGTTTTCCTTATATTTAGCTTGAAAGTGAGTTTTCCTTCACTGATTTGTCTTTTTAATTACATTATATTTAGTTTGTATTGAGTTATAAATATTTTCCTTATAAATGAGTGAAAGTGATTTCACTCATTTTGCTTACATAATAATGTATTTGCTCTGCTTGGTGAGCTTATCTTCAAGCTTTAGCTTTAGGGATTTATTCTCATTATATTTTTTTTTTAATAGAAAATGGATGAGTGTCAATCGATTGATGAAGGAGTACGAGGAAGGAGTGAAATCATTTGTTAGGTTTGCTAATGAGAGTGCTGATAACCCTAATAGAATTGTATATCCTTGCTTAAGATGTTGTTACTTAAACCGAATTACTTCAAATGAGTTAAAAGTTCATTTAGTGTGTCACGATATTGATCAAAGTTACACATGTTGGACAAGACATTATGAGAAGAGAGACATTGTGGATTGTGATGATGAGATGCATGTGAAAGAAAACTACATAAATGCATATGAAGACGATCGTTTCGAGGAAATGGCAAACATTGTCGAAGAGGATCTTCAGGATTGTCCTGAAATGTTTCAACGATTGATAAGTGATGCTGAGAAACCATTATATGATGGTTGTACTAAATTCACAACATTGACAACAGTGTCAATGTTGTATAAGTTGAAAATTGTTAATGGATAGACTGATAAGAGTTTCACCGACTTGCTTGCACTTCTAAAGGAGATGTTGCCGGAAGATAATGTGATCCCTTCTTGAACTTATGATGCAAACCAAATGTTATGTTCCATTGGCATGGACTACACTAGGATACATGCTTGTGAAAATGATTGCATCTTATTTTTTAATGAGTATGCTTCATTAAAGTTTTGTCCTAAATGTAATGCATCACGATATAAGAAGGAAGACTCAATTCCTAAAAATGTTTTATGGTATTTCCCCATCAAAGCAAGATTCAAGCGAATGTTTAGCAATTCCAAAGATGCAAAGAAGTTGACATGGCATGATGAAGAAAGGATTAAAGATGGCAAGCTTCGACATCCTGCAGATTCTCCTCAATGGGGAAAATTTGATCATGACTATCCTAGTTTTGGTCATGAATCAAGAATGTAAGAACGAGGTTGAAACTA
>NC_032025.1:15947842-15950077 GCF_001865875.1 Lupinus angustifolius | reverse complement strand
AATTAGTTGACTTAAAAATTATGGCCACTTTTTCTGCAAAATCAAGAGTTAACGTGCAGCGGAAAATATATGTAGAAAAATAATCAAGATAAAATGAAAGAGATAAGGGAGCACATTATCTTCCGGCAAGATAAAATGAAAGAGATAAGGCATGAGATAAACATAATGAAGCAAACATATAACCATATAAGCTTGTTAAGACATGTAAGCTACATCAACAATGCCTAATTCAAGTCTAATTTTGTAAAATGGTTCTTTTGCCAAGGGCTTAGTGAAAATATCTGCAAGTTGGTTATGAGTATCAATAAATTATACGGATACATCTTTCTTTTGAACATAGTCCCTTAGGAAGTGATGCCTTATATCTGTGTTTGGTTCTAGAATGCATAATAGGATTCTTTGTGAGGTTTATAGCACTAGTATTATCACATTTCAGCGGAATGCAGCCTAAGTCTAAGCCATAATCTCGTAATTGTTGCTTAAGCCACAACACTTGGGCACAAAAACTACCTGCTGCTATATATTCAGCCTCAGTAGCGCTTAGCGCAACACATGCTTATTTCTTGCCAGACCAAGAGACTAAAGCATTACCTAAAATGTGACAAGTACCACTTGTACTTTTCCTTTCAGATTTACATCCGGCAAAATCTGAATCTGAATAACCAACCAATTCACATATACTTCTTTTTGGATACCACAGTCCAAATTTAGTTGTACCTTTAAGATATTTCATAATTCTCTTAACAACAACTAAGTGTGATTCGTTTGGTTTAGATTGATAGCATGTACACATACATACACTAAACATAATATCAGGTCTACTAGCAGTCAAGTATAAAAGAGATTTGATCATACTTCGATACTTTGATATTTCAATATATTTTCCACTTTCATCGGTATCAATGTATGTGCTAGATCCCATAGGAGAAGCTATTGGCTTACAGTTAAGGGTGGAAACAGGCCAGGCCAGGCCAGGCCGAGCCTGTATAGCATATAGGAGTCTAGGCCTGGCTTGTTAGCCTGTTTAATTTTTTTTCAAAGCTTAGGTCTGGCCTGTTTAAAAGTCTAGTCTGGCCTGTTAGCCTGTTTAAAGGCCTATTATACTATATTATATTGAAATAGGTGATTATGTCTATATTTAAATAACTAATATCCATACTTTTAAATAGATTTTTATAACTCTAACAATTAAATTTTATTTTTGTATACATTTTTATATTAAAATTACATATATAATAACATTACTTATATATTAAAATTATAAAATATGAATATTATTATATAATATAACTAAATAGGCCATTTGGATGGCCTAAAGCCTTGCCTGTTAAACTAAATAGGCTTTTCAAAAAGCCTGAGCCTGACCTGTTTACGAAAATAGTCTGGCCTGGCCTACCTGTTATAGGCCAGGTAATAGGCCCCTGGTAGGTGGTCTTGCCTGTTTCCACCCCTACTTACCAAAATGTCATTATCAAGTTGTTTGACATGTAGTCCAAGGAAGTAATTCAACTTTCCCATCATGGACATTTCAAATTCTCCTTGCATCATTTTTCTTAAGAATATGTCTTATAAGAACTCGATTCGAAACATAACACGCAGTGGTAACTGCATCAACCTAGAAATATTTTGGGAGGTTAGTTTCATTTAACATTGTTTGAGCCAGTTCTTCTAAAGACCGATTGTTTCTCTCTACAACACCATTTTGTTGAGGTGTTCTAGGAGCATAAAAATTGTGTTTGATCCAAAGATCATCACAGAATTTTTAAAAATAAGAGTTTTGAAATTCTCCCCCATGACCACTTTGTATAGTAGCGATTTGTAGAGATTTTTCATTCTGAACTCTTTTAGCATAAATGCTAAAGGCTTTGAATGTCTCATTCTTATGAACTAAGAATAGAGTCCAAGAATATCTAGAAAAATCGTCTACTATAACAAGAGCATAATAATTACCACAAAACCTTTTTATCCTTGAGGGACCAAATAAATCCATATGAAATAATTGTAATGGTTTATCGGAAGAAACCATGTGCTTTGGTTTGAAAGATGTTTTTATTTGTTTACCCATTTGACAAGCACTACATAGTTTGTCTTTAACAAACTTCATTTTGGGTAAACCAACAACTAAATCTTTCTTAATGAGTTTATTCAAATGGTCTATGTGAATGTGAGCAATTCTCCTATGCCATAGCCATGCATCATGATTATCGTTTGCAACTAAACATGTTATTGGTAAAG
>NC_032025.1:15943623-15947742 GCF_001865875.1 Lupinus angustifolius | reverse complement strand
CCTTTCTGAAAGTGTAGGAGTTGTTTGAAGTGAAGAGATTTCGTTTGGAGTGAGAACATTTCATTTTTAAATCTGAAATCTGATGCAACATCTCTCAGTAATCGATTACTGACAGTGGGTAATCGATTACCCAATCTCTCTGTCCACTGTTCATTTAAAATCGAATTAGAGTAATCGATTACAGCAATCTGGGTAATCAGTTATTCAACTTTTCAAAACTGGTAATATGTTACTCAAAGACAGTAATGGATTACTCTGAATAATTTTAAGTTGGATAACTCTTTTCTCACACACGTAACCTGTTACTTAGATGAAGTAACCCGTTACACACTATTTTTAAAAAAAAATTAAGTATTTTAAAGTGTTTCAACTTTCTTTAAAAATAGTTTGAGCATTACTACTTTGTATATTCAAGAGTTTTAGGATAGAAGTACCTATAGAGACTTAATCTAATTATCTTGAAGCTTTAATCTTCTTTGTCTTCAAAAGTATTCTTCTTTTTCTTCTTTTTTGTGATGTTGGTGCCATCATCAAAACCGTGCCAAAGTCAGGAGCAAAGATCTTCTTCACAAAGAAATCTATGCCTTGCATTGTCAACGGATGGAATTAACCCACATAGTGTTCAAAGTTTCCCCTATAGTACATGGCCAATGATGTTGGTGATATACAACCTACCTTCTTCTCTATGCATGAAGCGCAAATATGTGATATTATCTATGTTAATTTTTGGACCTAAACAATCAGGAAATGACATAGACATATATTTGGCTCCATTAATTGAAGACTTGAAGGAAATGTGGGACACATACATAAATGTGTATGATGCGTATAGGGAAGAAAGATTCAACTTGAAAGCTTTGTTATTCGGCACAATCAGTGATTTCCCCGCCTATGGTAATCTGTCTGGATATAGTACAAAATGACATTTTGCTTGTCCTGTATGTGAAGACAATACTCATTCAATGAGGTTGGAACACTATAAGAAGAATGTCTTCCTTGGCCATCGTAGATTTTTGCATTCAGATCATCACTGTGAACACTCAATTTTGTCCGGCCTCTTTACAATAATATAAAATTTTCAAAACAACATAAGAATAAGAATTTTGCATTTTTATTGTCTCATAACAAACACAGGTTGATTTACATTACTATACAACTATCCGTTTGCTTCAAAAATGGAAAATAATCATAACACATTTGGATGAACAAGTGAGCAATTAGAAACAGTGTATAAAATATTAATTTCCAGACTGCTCGTAGTCTAGGCATTTGTAGAGGACATTCCGCTTTGCTGCTCCATTCCCTGTGGTTCCAACACCAAGAGCAGAGGCAAGATAAGTTACTTGGTCTGGACTCACATCATCCTACATCATATAGAGGGTGGAGGAATCAACGTCATTGTTCAAACAAAATGGGAAGCGAACAACCAGTTTTTAAGTAAATACCTTGCAGAATCATGAAGAATGATGTGAAAACCAGAAGGCAAAATTGATGGATCATCATATAAAGATGCATCACTTGGAGTGAAAATGAGTTCGTCGAAGACAATCAGGAAATATAAGTTATGATTCATGTTCTAGCTTCAACCATATATTCTTCCATTTAGCAATGGCAATCAAAAGAGTTCAGAGGAAATCATCAAGAAGTTACAAACAAGAAAATACCCACGTTCGGTTACAAATAACTATAATAAGCATAAACGACAGCAATGATGAGCCACTTAAAAATGGCATTCAAACAGCACAAATGAGCATTATGAATAGTTAATCCTGAATTAACTATTTCAGTACACACAGCCCACATAATTGGCAGCAGAGAGACAGAAAAACACATGATAAATAGCAGGAATATCAAAGAATGGAATATTCAGTTACAAACAGTCATAAACATCATGAATAAGGCAATTATTGAGCAATTGGAGCCATGGTGAGCTGCCAGAAACCTATCAGAAACCATTCAGCAGACCCAGGAATCTATCATCAGTTACATATGCATTAAATCCGCATGAATGAGTAATCATTAGTCAGTTTCTAAACACAAGAGTCAGTATTATTCCTGATTCTCAATAGGCAACCCAGGAGGCCCAGGCAGTTGGCTATAAAAGGCATTCTATGTCATAGACAGAAGACACGGGGGGAATACAGATTTCACGCGCATCATACAACACTCAGAAAGAAATCTATTACGCATATCACACAGCTATCAGAGAGCAATATACATACACACACACCACACCTAAACACACAACAAGAAACCTGTTTTAACACACTCATACCAGGCAAGGAACACCTACACAAGCACTCAGAGTATACAAGTACAACCCAGGGAGAGAAAACAAAAAACAGAGATACATATCATACACCTCATTCAGCAAAAGTCAGAGAAATATCTAAAAGGGAGTACAAGTTCAGGGGTAATATGGCGAACGATATAATCAAACCAAATTGCTACCTAAGGTTAATACCAAAATCCATATTCAGACTTCGTGATTTTCATGGTTTATGCGTTAATATTATTATCTTGTTTACCGTCCATGCACTAAAAGAAATATATAAAATAGAGTATCAGCATACATCATATATTCTTGTGGTATAATGCTTCCTGAGTTGCATATTATCTGACATGTTATAGCTAATGACTCACGACTCGAAACTAGAATAATAACCAGACAAAATGAACATCCTTTTAATGAGAGGTAAGGCATATATGCGTATGTAATTAAACCAGGATGGAATGCGATTAAACAAAAAATGAGGTAGATCGTTAAAGCGATAATAATAGAAGCAATGCATCGCAGTGACCTTAAACCAAAATAATACAATTCATTTCCAGATTAACATCAACCCGTATACATTTTTTATATGCGTCTCATCAATCAAGAATAGCATGCAATAAAAGAAACGTAAATATCAATATGAGGGATTTGGTCCCTTACCGATTTTTCGCGGATCTGTGATTCCATGATTGAGGGATAGGTCCCAAAACCTAATCGAGCATGTGAAGTGATGTAATGGGTCTCAGGGGCATCGTGTGCCCTCTTTGACAGAGACTCATCTTGTTGCATCGTGAGAAGGGAAGCCTCGAATCGGAAAGCCATCGCAAACCACCACGAGCCACCGCGAGTATAGATTACCGAACCACTGTAAAGCACTACCTCTAGAGATACCATTCTTTCATCGTGAATCCATTAAACCACCATGACCCGAACCTCGAACCACCTCACCATAACCCCCGCGTCATCGCCACATGAACAAACTCATCATCACCACCGCTACTGGACCACCGTGAACCACCATAAACCGCCACCATCAGAACCTTCAGTTATCACTGTGGCTCCCTCCACGCTCGCGTCTAGACCGTTGGCACGGAGGAAGAAGACGGATTCCACCTCTTGGGCCACCGCGTGAGAGAAGATGAGGATGAGGGTTTTCACCTCCTGGGATTAATCCCCTTTTCTATTCCTTGTTTTTATTAAATGAAGGGGGTGCTGTGAAACCCCTCCAAATTAATCTTTCCTTTCTTTTTTATTTTTTATTTTTAGTTTTATTTACTCAAGTAAATTTATTTATTTATTTAATTACATCAATTAATTATTTATCTTGGCAAGTTGAATTGAAATGAACGTTAATCAAGTAGGTTGTATACTAACTCTTGAATAAAGATCACATATCTTATCCCAAATTATATTAACATTTGCTTAATAAAAATAATAAAATTTTTTGTTACCAAATTAATTTTATGAGACTTTTATAGTGAGGTTATGGTTCGAGTCGTCTCTAACTTCTCTGAGAATGGGAAGAAGGTCTACGACCAACACCGTCTCTAAGCTATTAAATTTCTTATATAAAAGTGATTCATAACGGTTGTATCACTTAAGTTCACTTGGTGTCCCTAACTATTTTATCACCATGTTAATCATGGAATTGTTATAGTAAGGTTATGGTTCGAGTCGTCTCTAACTTCTCCAAAAAATGAGAAGAAGGTCTACGACCAATACTATCTCTAAACTATTAATTCCATATATATTAATAATTAATAAACTATTTTATCATTAAATTCTATACGCATAAATAATTAAAAACTATATTATCAAATTAATTAAGGAATTCTTATAGTAAG
>NC_032025.1:15941160-15943523 GCF_001865875.1 Lupinus angustifolius | reverse complement strand
AAGTTTTATGAGACTTTTATAGTGAGGTCATGGTTCGAGTCGTTTCTAACTCCCATAGAAATGAGGAGAAGGTCTACGACCAACACCATTTCTAAACTATTAGTCTTATTGAATCAAAACATTTATATATTAACCAATTCAATAAATTGATATTTCTAAACTTATCGATATTTTCTAAATCATGAACAATTAACCAAAGTAACTAAATAATTTTCGAACTAGAACTACGTAAGCCTTGATCCCCTTAATAGGGGTACGTAGGACCAAAGTCAATATTGTCAGGCTCAATAATAAAAAATAAAAATATTTTGTTATGATAATTAATTTCTAAATAAATATTTGTTAAGGGTATAAAAGTCCATGTTATTAGCGAGGGTACCGTTTTAATACGGGCGGATGGGGTGCTAATACCTTCCCCGATCCGTAATCGACTCCCGAGCTCAGAATCTCTGCTTAAAGACCATATTATCCTAATAGGGCTTACTATAAAGTTTTCTACGTTTTAACCGCAAAAAACGTAGTGGCGACTCCAAATCAATCGGGAGAGGTACAAGTCGTAGGGCTGGTCTTCCAACCGAAAATCAGGTCGCGACAATCACTATCGATGATGGAGAAAAGCATTTGATGGGAACAATGAAGAAGGTCGTGCTCTTATGCCGTTGATGGGTGACCAATTATTTCAGAAGCTAAAGGGTTTTAAAAATAACTTTGGTAAACATTTTTCAGAAGAAATTTTCACAAATGGGTGGAAGAAAAGGTCAATCTTCTTTGAATTGCCATATTGGAGTTCATTATATGTAAGACATTTCCTCGTTGTTATGCATACTGAAAAAAAAATGTATTTGCAAGTCATCTTGGTACCTTACTCAATATCCCTAGTAAGACTAAATATGGCTTGAATGCAAGGTTGGACTTGGTTAGTATGGGAATAAGAAAGGAATTGGGGCCACTAATGAAGAGAAAACGTACATTTCTACCTACAGCAGCTTATACTTTGTCGAGGAAACATAAAATGGAATTTTGTAAATTTCTTCATGGTGTTAAAGTTCCAAAGGGGTACTCTTCCAACATTCAAAACCTTGTATCAATGAAAGACCTCAAGTTAAAAGGTCTTAAGTCTCATGATTGTTGTAACACCGCAAATTTACGATTTTGAATTATAAGATTTTATTAATATTGTTATTAATTATATTTTCGAAAATGAATTTCCGGGAATTTTCGGTAAAGAATTAGACGAAACTCTAGTTGAGTTTTAGTCTTGTAATTAGATTCCAATTTGGTGGTAAATTTTCATGATTTTCGGAGACAGTCGGTTTCGGACCGCTATCGGGGCCGAATCTCACCTCGTACGGCTCAAAAAGTGGTTTTTGAGTTCCGTAACTCAGAATCGAATTCCGATTGTGCCGTTGGCTTCGTAATTTCATTTCGAGCCAGTATAGATCCTGAGTACACACATAGCTATTTTCTAAATATTTTTCACTTGGAATGCCGAAATCCGAAATTCTAATCAGATATTAAAATCGGGCGATTTATAATACCCGATCGAGTATTGGCCGATAATACTCGAGCATGTTTATCACACATATCCGCGAAGTGGTCCTTTCGCATTGGGATGTGAGATTTGACTTCCATAAAGCAAATCTCACATCACTTTCTCAAATATCCCATGAGCTCATCATTAGACACCCTAGGAGATTTTTCATGATTTCCCCTTAAACCCTCACACTTCACACTTAACTCTCACACTCTCTCATTTGCAAAATTTTCAAGAGAAGGTAAAAATCCTCTCTTCATCATTTCTCTCATTTCTCATTGCTTCTTCTATCTTCAATCCTTGATCTCTCAAAATTCAACCAATGGATGTTGATAAGATTTAAGTATGTTGTTCATGAGCATGTCAAGAACATATTCAACCGTTGAAATTTTCTAAAACGCCTTCTACCTCATTTTCTCCTTAAAACCGAAAATAGTGATGTTCTTGAACTTATGAAAATATTTTGTTGAAACCATGAACAACTTGTTTTCATGGAGTTGTTATAAGGTTTTATTACATGTATTTTTTTGTTTTAGCCAAAGGGGATAATGATGAAATCAAAGGAACTTTTAGGAAGTGTTTTGGAAAAATGAGAATGTACGTATTTCTATTTGTTATTAGCCTTAAACCATGGCTTGGAACAAGTTGGAAAAATAGAAACTTTTGTTAAAAAAGATGTTAAGGTTTATGAGTATATGAAGGTCTCATAAAACTCTTAAAGGATACTTTGAATAACTTACTTTAAAATGGTAAGATTATCAAAGAACGTCTTAAATCGGGATACATAGTTTTACTAAAAACCGTACCTTTAAAATGGATGGAAATCGTG
>NC_032025.1:15940443-15941060 GCF_001865875.1 Lupinus angustifolius | reverse complement strand
GATTTTTAATGAGTCCCTAGAACTCTCTCGCTTGGGCGAGAGATGTCTCGCTTGGGCGAGAAGAGGCCTCGCTTGGGCGATAGTACCTTCGCCTGGGCGAGGAAGGCTTAAGTCTATTTGAGATTTAAAGATGAATGGTCGCTTGGGCGACTAGTCCCTGTTTTGACGAGGGACAGTGTGAAATGATTGAAATGAAATGATGTGGTGAACAATGTGACGAACCCGGGTAGGATGTGTTGTGATATAAAGGTTGTGGAATGAGATCATGACTTAGATGAGAAGCATGACTCCACAAAAGTATGAAAGTATTGTTTGTGTTTATCCTTGTTGGGCAAGTATCCGACTTGAGGTCGTCAACTAGGGGTACCCTAGTAAGGATACATGATATCACGGAATAACGATCGACCGACCGTAAGAGGCTTGGTCATGTGACCGTCCAGGATTATTCGGCGATAGGTTGTAGTGATTGAGATGTTATCTTGAGCATGTACAGTTGACGTACCATCGGGTTCCACGAGAAGCATTCCTTGTTTTAGAGCACCGTGATGTAAGCAGGCACGACACTGATTGGACGGTGATTCGCCAACAATGTCTTGAGGGAGAGTCTGGGTGAGACG
>NC_032025.1:15929620-15940343 GCF_001865875.1 Lupinus angustifolius | reverse complement strand
CAGGCCCCTGCGGTCTGTCGTTGCACATGGTGTGCAACGGGTCATCGATGATGATCCCTCAACCTGACACCTACATTGATGCTTCTTTCACCTTGCCGCCAAGGAGGCTGAGGTCTCTAGAGGATGGACTTTGGAACCGCCAGTCAGGAGTGATGGCGTTGTTCCCTCCCACGGTCGGAGGACGTGGTCGGATTGTTTGGGTGCTCCGTCATCCAGTAGAGCCATGAGGAGCCGGGTTCTTGGAGGAGGTCCATGCAAGAAGGCTTCGGTTTTGAGAACGTCATCCCCTCCGAATTATGCCGTTGGATTATGGCATAATGAAGTGGAGGAAGAGGAAGAGAGGACGAGATCGTTGAGCTCGTAAATGTAGAGAGCTCGGTGGAGGTGATCGACCTCGTGTCTGACTCGGAAAAGGAGGAGGACCCGAGTGAGGGGTCCAGCATTCCTGGAATCTTGAGTTAATTCGTGGCCAGTCGATGTCCCCTTTTTGGTTTTTGTTGGGGGCTGTGTTTCTTTTTTATTTTTGTATATGTTAGTGGCGATGTAGTTTCCGCCGTGTTGACTTAGTTTGTATGAACTAATTCTGACTTAACCGATTATATGCATTATGTTATTCAGGAAATTGTGAATCACTTTAAGTTATCATTCGATAACGATAAGTTGATTTTCCGTATTCGAGTTACTTAAAGTGATGTCCCGGAAAAGGAAGGTTTTGAAAAGTAAATAATTTTATATCACCAATTCCAAAAAAAAAAATTACCCATTTTTCCGCAATGTTTTTTAGAAGTATTTTTCGGGGCGTTACAATTGTCATGTACTTATGGAGCATTTCTTGCCTATTAGAATAGGTCAATTCTATCTAAAAATTCGAGGAACCATAACTAGGTTATGCTTCTTCTTCAAGGCAATTTGTAGCAAAGGGATTGACCCTGAGAAATTTCCTGCATTGCAAAGACAAATTATTTTGACTTTGTGTGAGCTTGAAATGTATTTCTCACCTTCTTTTTTTAACATAATGGTTCATCTAAGCATTCATATTGTTCGAGTGACACAACTATGTGGCCCTTCCTATATAAGATGGATGTACCCCTTTGAGCGTTATATGAAGACATTAAAAGGGTATATGAAGAACCAATCAAGACCAGAGGGTTGTATTGTTAAGCGATATATTGTTGAAGAAGCTCTTGATTTTTGTACAGGATACCTTACCGATAGTGATTTCATGGGCATTCAAAGCCTCGATATGCAAAAAAAACATTTGGTGAAGATATTATTGGGAATGAAATATTGACTATAACAAGAACCGAATTGGAGCAAGCGCACTTATATGTTTTAAATAATGCCGACAAGGTTGAGCCATATGTTAAAATACACAAGGAGATGCTAAGGAATTCTTACCCAAGTAAGAATGAAAATTGGATTTCCAAAGATCATAACCGGTGTTTCATAAAGTGGCTAAAAAATCACATTGATGAGGAGTTGAATATAAATTTCCGAATGATTAAAATGGTTAGCCAATGGTTCAAGTATTCCTGTCTTATCCTACACTGGTTACATAATTAATGGGTTCACATTTTATACCAAAAAACAAGACGATCAAAGTAAAATGCAAAATAGTGGTATGACTCTTGTTGCTCGAACTTTACACATGTCAAGTGCAAAAGATAGAAACCCAATATATGCGAACATGTCATACTTTGGAGTGATTGAACGAATATGGAAATTGGATTACATAATGTTTCGGATGCCGATTTTTTATTGTATGTGGGTTGATAACAACAATGGCTTCCAAGTTGATGAGTTAGGGTTCATGCAGGTGGATCTTAATAGGCCGGGATATAAAGACGAGCCATTTATTCTAGCATCACAAGCTCAACAAGTATTCTATGTTAGTGACCTACCTGATATGAAATGGTTCATTGTTCTTTTAACTAACAAGAATATGAAGATATAGATGAAGATGATCCTTTTTTTTGGGACATATCAGTCGCGTGAGAGTGGACCCACTATGGATGATGATTCATTTACAAGAGATATCATGATGAAGGGCTTTGGGTGAATCAATATGTTCCTCCAAAAAATGATGATCTTACAAGCCAAAAACAATCAAAGAAAAAGAAAAAGTAGATGCAAGTAGTCTTTGTATAATTATAGCTTAATTTTGATTGTTTGTAATTTGTATAATTTTTTATTTGTAATTATGTACTCCGTCAAAACATAATTGACATGATATTCATCGTTTGTAGTTTGTATTGTATTGATGTTAATAGAATAAACTTTTGGCCTGTATTAATGTGTCTATATTGTTCAGAATGTGTAAATGTTGTGCTGTTGAGAATGTTTCTTCTGCTAATAAATGTATATGCAGATATTAATTTATATAAATCAACAGCGAATTCTAGGGGAAGCCCTGACATGTGCTGTTGTAAATGATTAATACAAAATCGCTTTTTATAGACAGTGTTATTGTACATGCTTAACACAACAGCGCAGTGTGTATGTTGCGCTGTTGTATTAAGGTGTTGTTTGAGAATATTTATAAATTATACAACAACGCTTTTCTGATAATGCCTTGTTATATATGTGCACTACAACAGCGTAACAATAAGCGTTGTTAATAATACTTATAAAATGCGTTGTTTATGTAAGATCTATATGACAACACTTTGTGGACGATGCGTTGTTATATTTATGCACTATATGACAGCACTTTTTGTGTCATGTGCTGTAGTATATATTCAATACAACAACGTTTTAGAAGTGATGTCAATGATGATAATATACTACCATGGTCAAACAGAAAGCGTTGTTATACATCTAAAATACACGCTGTTAAAATGCAACTCTAGCGTAGTGATTGATGGGAAATTCAACATAATAATAATAAAAAATCTAACAGAGTGTATACAGCGGATAATAATTTCTTCAACTTGCTAGAATCTATGAGGAACAATAACAAATAATGGCAGCAAATAATAACACACAATAGACTTTGAACATAGAAAACCTTTCTAATGTGAGAAGTAAAAACCACGGGCACAAACCAGTCAATCAAACTCCACTATGATCAAAATAGGAATACAAGAATGTTCCAAAATACAGCATAAAACATGCTCAACAATACGATATACGACAGAGCAACAAACTTGAGAATGAGAATATAAAGTTGTAGAAAAAACAAGAAAAACATCCACTATTATAGCTCGTTTTCTAACACCTCGGACGATTTCTCGCCGATCAAATCGTTCAGAATGATGTACTAGAAGCTGTGAACATGTTGTCCAAATTTCGATCCAATCCAATGGTGAAGGAAGACACAGTCACCAATTTCCCGCAACTCCTATGAGTTCCTGCGGGTTGAGTTCTTTCAACTTCTCTCACTTTTCTATTGTCTCCTTTTGCCTAAACGGATTGCACACCCTCCCTCATCTGACCTCTATCCATTAGATTAAGTGGGATAAGTGGACTTTGCCCAATTGGGTCTTTCTCCACATAGGAAGGAAGCCCCAAACACAACAAATTTCCCCCTCACAACTATGTGGAGAGAATCGCCAAACCGACGATCTCACAATAATTTTTAAACTTCCATCGTGATAAGGCCATAGTCATCATATTAGAACCATTATCATCAGTATGAAATTTAGCCAATTCCAACAACATAGCATCCAAAGCATCAAGTATCCAATGGTACCTCACATCAATATGTTTGGACCTAGAATGAAAAGTTGAATTCTTCCCAAGATGAATTGCACTTTGACTATCACAAATAACAAGTAGTTGTGTTGGACAAAACCAAGCTCCTGCAAGAATTTCTTCACCCAATACAACTCCTTGCATGCTTCTATAATGGCAATGAACTCTGCCTTAGTAGTAGACAATGCAATGCGCTTTCGCAACCTAGATTGACATGCCACAACTCCCCCTATAAACTTAATCAAGTAGCTTGAAGTGGACTTTCTAGAATCAATGTCTCCAGCCATATTAGAATTAGTATAGCCCACATGTGTAGGTTTATCACCACCAAAACAAAGCCTCAAACAAGCAATACCACAAAGGTACCTCAAAATCAATTTCACAACATTCCAATATTCTCTACCTGGATTTGACAGAAATCTACTAACTATACTAACAACATGTGCAACATCTAGTCTTGTACACACCATTGTTTATATCAAACTGCCCACAACAAATGCATAAGGAACCTGTGGCATATCTGATTTTTCAGCATTGTTTGAAGTACACTATTTAGCACTCAACTTAAAATAAGTAGCAAGAGGAGTGCTTACCGCCTTAGCATTTTTCATCTAAAACTTCTATAACACTCTCTTAATATAGTGTTCTTGGGACAACCAAAGTTTCTTTTCTTGCGTATCTCACATGATTCTTATACCAAGAATTTGCATAGCAGCTCCCATGTCTTTCATGGCAAATGACTTGCCTAATTCCTTCTTTAACTTGCTGATAATGGAAATATTTTTCCCAACAATAAGCATGTCATCAATATACAATAATAGGATGATGAAATCACCATCAACAAACTTTCTAATGAAAACACAATGATCAAAAGTAATCTTCTTGTAGCCTTGGTCAAACATAACAGACTCAAACTTCTTGTACCATTGTCATGGAGCTTGCTTCAAACAATATAGACTCTTTCTCAGCCTACACACATAGTCTTCTTTCGCTTCAACAAGAAAACCATCAAGTTGTTTCATATAAATCTCTTCCTTCAAATCACCATGAAGGAAAGTAGTTTTTCCATCCATTTGCTCTACCTCCAAATCAAGAGTAGCAGCCAAACTCAATACAATTCTAATGGATGGCATCTTCACCACGGGAGAAAAAATCTCACTGAAATCAACACCATTTTTCTATCTGAAACCTTTAACAACTAATCTGGCTTTATATCTTGGAGATATAGAATTACTTTCTTGTTTCACCATGTAAATCCACCTGTTTTCCAAAACCTTCTTCCATTTTGGTAATTTGACCAAATCAAAAGTGTGATTATTATGCAAGGACTTCATTTCCTCTTGCATTGCATCTAACCACTTATTCTTTTCTTCATTCTCCATAGCCTCGTGATAATATTCAGGTTCTCCTCCATCTGTCACAACAACATAGTCATTAGAAGGGTACTTGATAGATGGTTTCCTATACCTATTAGACATCCGAAGTTGAACTTGAGGTGGTTCAGGAGCATCACTAAAATTCTCATATTGTGACATCTCATGTTCATCTTCACCAATATCAGTGGGAATATCTAACTCATCTCCAAGTTGTTGATCACCAACATAATCATGTTGCTCACCATTTTGAATGTTAACCTCCACTGTATCCAAATCATGTACAGACATCCAAAATGGAAAAATATCATATAATCTACTATCTTCCTCGGTTGTAGTTTTCTTCATCTTATCGATGTCTTAAATGGTTTGGTCTTCCATTAACATCACACCACGACTTCTAACAACCTTTTTTCAACAGGATCATGCAACCTGTAGCCAATTTCATCTTCACCATAACCGATAATGATGCATTGCTTTGTCTTTTCATCCAACTTGGGTCATTCAATCTTTGGAACATGCACAAATGTCTTGCAACCGAAGACTCATAAATGATCATACCTGACATTCTTGCCAAACCAAATATTGTCTGGAACCTCAACATTCAAAGCAATTATAGGACTAAGATTAATAACATGCACAGTCGTGTACAAAACCTCACCCCAGAAATGTTTAGGTAATTTTGCTTCAGAAAGCATACACCTAACTCTTTCAACCAAAGTCTTGTTCATTCTCTCTTCTAAGCCATTAAGTTGGGGAGTCTTATGAGTAGTCTATTTTATATCTAATACATTGCTGTTTGCAGTAAATGTCAAACGGTCCATAATACTCACCATTATTGTTAGTGCGAATGCATTTCAGCTTCTTGCCATAATGTCTCTCAACCAAAACATGGAATTGTTTAAACTTTCAAGCACTTGGTCATTTGTCTTCAAAGCATAACCCAAAGCTTCCTTGAACAATCACCAATAAAAGTAACATAGTAAAGTGCACCACCAAATGATTTTACCTTTAATGGACCACAAACATTAGAATGCACCAATTCAAACAACTCTGACTTCCTTGAGGGAGGATGCTTCTTAAAGGATACTCTCGTCTAATTACCAGCCATGCAATAAGAATATTTCTCCAACTTTACACTTTTTAATCCCAGAAGTACATCTTTTTTTGCTAAACAATTCAACCATTTTTCACTGATATGTCTGAGTCTGTGGTGCCACAATGAAGCCTCCATATCCACGACATTTACACTTTCTTTAGCCACCAAAGCTTTTTTCCAATACTATTTAGAACCAAAATGATTATCATAACCACAATCATCAACTATCTGCGCAGAGATCAAATTAAAACGAACATCTAGAGCATGTTTAACTCATCTCAACAACAATTGCACTCTCATGTTGGTATGCAATCAAATATCACCAATACCAACTACCTTTGACACACCATCATTACCCATCTTCAACATTCCAAATTCACCAGAAGTGTAAGTTGTGAAGAACTCCTTCCTTGTTGTAACATGCAGTGTAGCACCATTATCAATTATCCACATACTCTCATCTGATACATGATTAACCGAATCACAATCATAAAGAATAATAACATCGTCACAAGTAGTAGTAGTAACACGAACATCATCACCGTGATTATTCTCGTTTTGTTTGCCCTTCTTGTCTTTGTTCTCCCTTTTCAATTGAAAACAATGCTTATATATGTGACCTGCTTTGTGACAATAGTGAGACTCCACATTCTTGTATCTGGACTTGGACTTATATCTGCCCTTTTCTCTATCACCTTTCGATTCCTTTCTATGACTTTTGCCCCTGTTTTCAATGACAAACTACTCAGAATGAGATGAAGTACCATGTGTCTTCCTTCTCATCTCCTCATTAAGAATACTTCCTTTTATAATTTGAAAAGAGACAATACCATCAGAGGTTGAATATGTAATTGAAACTCGAAATGTTTCCCAAGAATCTAGTAGAGTACTTAGTAGCCATAGTCCCAACACTTCATCATCAAACTTGATACCCATTTTTTATAATTGATCTAGGAGCCCTTGAAAATCATTCAAGTGATATGAAATAGAAGCTCCCTCCTTGTACCTAAAATTCATCAAGAAATTCAACAAGTATTATTTATTATTCCTTGATTTAGAAGCATATAAGGATTCAATTTTCTTCCATAAAGATTGTGCATTTTTCTAATTAGCAATGTGATTATAGTCATTGTCTTCTACGTATTTCCAAATGAAACCACAAACTTATTGATGTTGAAAACTTCAATCTGCATCAGACTTCGACTCTGGCTTCTCAGTAGCAAATATAGGAATATGCAAATTCTTCACAAATAATAAATCTTTCATTTTTTCCTTTCTATAAGTGATAGTTAGTGCCATTCAAACATATTATTCTATGTGTATTTGCCTCTATCATTCAAGCAAGTCAAATAACCTCAAACCGAAGAGCTCTGATGCCACTCTAGTGGGAAATTCAACACAATAACAATGAAAATTATAACAGAATATATGCATCAGATAGTAATTTCCCCAACTTTCTAGAATCTATGAGGAACAATAATAAATAATTGTAGTGAGTAAGAACAGAAAATATACTTTTAACGCGGCAAACCTTTCCAATATGAGAAGTAAAAACCACGGGCACAAGCCAGTCAATCAAGCTCCACTATGATCAAAATAGGAATGCAAGAGTGTCTAAAAAATACAGCACAAAATATGCTCAATGACATACAACAGAGTAACAAACTTGAAAATGAGAACACAAAGTTGTAGAAAAATCTAGAAAAACAACCATCGTTATAGCTCATTTTCTTATCACCATGGACGACTTCTCACTGATCCAACTGTTCAGAATGAAGTACTAGAAATTGTGAACCTCCTATCCAAATTTCAGCCCGATCTAACAGTGAACGAAGACACAGACGCAAATTTACCACAACTGCTATAAGTTCCTACTGGTTGAGTTCTTTCAACTTTTCTCTCACTTTTCTATTACCTCCTTTTGCCTAAACTGATTGCATGCCCTTACCTTATCTGAACCCTATCCATTAGATTAAGTGGGACAAGTGGGTTTTGCCTAATTGGGTCTTTCTCCACATAGGAAGAGAGCCCAAACCCAACAAAGAACTCATATGAAGAATACAACACTTATGTTTGTTGCTATTCAACAAAAGGGAAATTGAACGTCTCTCTATTTTGCTAGCAATGTGTCACCATAAAATTTCGAGGTTTTTCCTATAATAATAATTTTAGCTGGGTATGGATTTGGATCCTAATAGATGAGTAAAAATTTATTCATCAATTCAATTAATTCATTTAATAATATTTTAAATAATCTAATTCATTTATCTAAACTTATTAGATTGATTAAATCTATCGTTGACTCCATTTTCATTGATTTGGATGGATGAATATCAAATTCTTTTGTTTTTTATTCGAATTAAAAATACTTTTGAATAAAAAAATACTTTTAAAAATCACCATCTCAATAAAAAAATTAAAATCACTTTTAAAAAAATATTTTCATTTTTACTTTTTCTAAAAGTGTTTTTGATTTTTTTTAAATGTTTTTACAATATTCTATAGACATATGACAATTAAGTTTATACGTGAAAGTTTTTAAAATATATTTATATATATTATGTAATTAAAAACATTGAGTACATCCTTATTTTTTAATGTTATTTTTTGGATAGATTGGATATTCATCCAAATGGATATATCTATGGATTTCCATTAGATATAATGGATAGATTCAAATTCATTCATTACTAATTTTATTCATTAGATTATATAAATTTAAAACCATTAGTTCTAATTGATGAATTTGAATGTATTTAGTTTTCTAGGATTTTGATAGATTGTGGATAATTTTGTCACCTCTAGTCTAAATGTCATACTTTTCCTCGTGTAGATAAAGTAATTGTGTCCAAATGTCGTACTTTTCCTCAGGTAGATATTCATCTCATCTTTAACTACTGTGATGTCATTAGGGCAAAACAATTATGGACCATCGAAGTTAAATAGAAAAATCTAGAAGATAAGAAGTGTTGGAATAAATGAGCACTTGAGCTTGTCGTACTATGAAATAAAAAAACTTCAAATCTCATAGTGTAGAGGGGGCAAAGTTTTGTGATAGGAGATAACACACAATTAAAACCCATTTATGAACACTCAATTTTGTCCTACCTATTTCTTTTATCTTTTGTGTGAAACTCAAAACAAAATAGAACATCCTTCATTGATTTGTGAGAATTGTTAGCTATCAGTGGCTAGTACAAAAAAAATCAACCATATCTCTTAATTTGAGTTAATTACAACATCCATACTACCATTGCGTTAGTAATTCACACGTCCAGTGGTTAAAATAAATTCCAAGTGTATAGTTTTGTCAAGATGCTAGTTTGTGGCCAGGATATTATTGGGACCAAAATCAGGTAACCACATAGTTGATACCACATAGGTTAACCACATAGTTGATACCACATAGGTTATACAACTTTTATTACATTACACATTACCAACAAAGTTCTATACATGCCAATGGCTTTGTCGTGCTGCCTGATATGGGAAAACCCAAAGAGGCTTGATACTTAGGATATTTGATAGAAACATGAGGCATATTGTCCAAGACATCCTTGGTCGTGGGACATTTGCATAGATTCAGAAACCAACAGTTTTGTCATCAATGGATCACTAATAATCCACCAACACACAATCTACTAGCACTAATTAAGGTAACTATTTTAAAATAAAAAGCATTGTTTCTAAAGATAAGCATCACAATGTTCATATGCATGTTAACGTTGATGCTTATACTTCGAGCTTTTGAGTCACCCACTTCCATGCGTCACATGTCCTTGCATTTCTTCATCTTGGTTGGGTCAGATACAAAGAATAGAGCATTCTTATTATGCTTACAATTCTTCGGTGCACCTAGCCCTTTTTATTCAGCAACCATTAACAAATGCTCTTAACATTGATAATGTCATCAAACTGCCAAAGATGAAGAAGCAAAGTGAGTACTTTAAGAGTGAACAATTTCAACAACAAAAATGAAATAGATGAAGAAGTTGGGCACTTATCCCGCATCAATACGCACATGACCATAAATCTTCAACATTGTGGTCATTGAGGGCTAAATCCTAGCCATGTTGTTGTTGCCCTTCACTATACGGTTAGGTCTATTCAGGTCTTCATGCAGGGTGTGGCCCTAATATCCCTAAAGATAGCTTTATGGTGGTTCTAACAAAGAGAAACCAAAAACTCAGTTAGTAACTGTTATATTATGAGGCAGTTAGGAAATGATAAGAAAAGCTAATCAATGAATAAAGAGAACACCAAAGGATGCAAATCAGAATTCATAGTATCATGTGGATATTTTCCAATCAATAAAGCAGTAATTGGCAATTATAGAGGAGAGCAATCAGGAAGAAATTCAAAGAGGCACAATTAAAATGACATTGACAATGAGCCGTTTCAGTTACGAATCATCAATCAGGGGCAGCATTCATGAGCAGTTTCAATATTAAAATCAGAGAGCAACAGTCATGGAATATGTAAGCTTTTCAGTTAGTAATTTGAAAAGGTTTTGCACCAACCTCTACTCAGCTATAAATAGGGAGTCACACTACAAACA
>NC_032025.1:15928515-15929520 GCF_001865875.1 Lupinus angustifolius | reverse complement strand
ACCATAACCCATCGGAGGGAGGCTGAGCCGTCGTGAACCACTCGATTCAAATTCGGGGTGGTGGTTTTTGAGACCAGGTCTTAGCCGAGAAAGCCTTGGAGGATTGACATTATTGTCTTCCTCCATCAATTTGAAGCTGGCATTGAAAAGGATGAAAACGGAGTTGGGAGAGTTCCATTCTCCTCGCCGTGAAAGGGATGGAGAAGAAGGATTCGCACTACCATCGTTTCCACCTCATTTCCACGGTGAACCGCTAGGAGATTCGGGGAACGGGACAGAAGCTTGGATCGAAGTTTCCGACAAGGCACAACGATCACCACCGCGCCTTGCTATAGTGGCCATCTCCACCACGCGAAAGAGAAAGGAGAAGAAGATGGTTTTTTAGTTTTAGGGATTTCTATCCCTTTTGTGGCTCTGGAATGGGGGTGACTTCGGTTACCCCTTTTTTGATTTATTTACCCCTTTTCTTTTCTTTTTGTTATTTATTATTTGTTTAGGTTTTTGTTTGTTGTGTTCACATATTTTTGTTGTTGTTTGCTTTGTTTGCTGCGAGTATCTAATTAGTATTGAAGCCTTGTAAAGTTTTATAAAACCACATAATAATTTATCAATAAACACACCTAAAATTAAATTGCTCTAAAAAACATCTTTAAGCACTTAAACAATGCAACATTATAATTCTAAAGTCAATTATACTAAATAAATTTTAAGGATTTTTAGTAAGGTTACGGTTCGAGTTGTCTCTAACTTCTCCGAAAACGAGAAGAAGGTCTACAACCAATGCTGTCTCTAAACTATTAATTCCTGATATGTTTATAATTAATAAACTATTTTATTACCAAAATCTCATATCTATTAATAATTAGAAACTATTATACTAAATAAATTTTAAGGATAAATAATTAGAAACTATTATACCAAATAAATTGTAAGGATTTTTAGTAAGGTTACGGTTCGAGTTGTCTCTAACTTCTCCGAAAACGAGAAGAAGGTCTACAACCAATG
>NC_032025.1:15896750-15928415 GCF_001865875.1 Lupinus angustifolius | reverse complement strand
TAGAAAATAATTCCCCAGCGTATTTTGCTACCTAATTCTAAAAATAACCCAATATTATTTTATCGAATAAATTAGGATTTTTATAGTGAGGTTATGGTTCGAGTCGTCTCTAACTCCCCGGAAATGAGGAGAAGGTCTACGACCAACACCGTTCCTGAACTATTAGTCTCATTGAACCAAAACAATTATATATTAACCAACTCAATAAATGGATATTTCTAAACTTACCAATATTTTCTAAATCACTAACAATTAACCAAAGTAACTAAACAATTTTCGAACTAGAACTACGTAAGCCTTGATCCCCTTAATAGGGGTACGTAGGACCAAAGTCAATATTGTCAGGCTCAATAATAAAAATAAATAATTTTAAATGAATAATTTCTAAGGGTATAAAAGTTCATGTTATTAGTGAGGGTCCCGTTTTAATACGGGCAGACGGGGTGCTAATACCTTCCCCGATCCGTAATCGACTCCCGAGCTCAGAATCTCTGCCTAAAGACCATATTATCCTAATTGGGCTTACTATAGAGTTTTCTACGTTTTAACCGCAAAAAACGTAGTGGCGACTCCAAATCAATCGAGAGAGGTAGAAATCGAGTTCGCCTCCTCCCAAGTCGTAGAGCCGGTCTTCCAACCAAAAATCGGGTCGCGACACCCTTAATAGGGCTTGCACTTCCTCCGCCGTCAGCTGGTTGGGTTGAACTTGAGAATTTTGTTTAAGAACTTCATATTTAACAACTTCTATTGAATGGGTGTTCTTATGATCTTTATGATTATCATAGTCCATATAAGTTTTCCAAGTTAATTTGGTATGCACTTGAAAAGAAGTATGATACTTAAGAAGTTGGGAATGAAAAGTATGTTGTTAGCCGCTAACTCAAGTATCAAATGACTGATGGTGAATAAATAGAATCTCAATCTCATTAGATATATAAAATAGCTCATGAAATAATACTTCAAACCCATTCAATAGCTCATGAAATAATACTCTAAGTGTTTGTCATTATTGACAAACTACCTCGTGGCTGGAAGGACTTCGAAAACTTTCTCAGAAATAAGACCAAAGTATTCTCTTTGGAATCTCTTGTTTCTCGTCTATGTATTGAGGAAGAGGCTCACAAACAGGATCATAGAGATGAAGTTTTGATTGTCTCGAATAACAACACTAAGAAGAAATTATCAAGTGCAGTTTGAATTCTCATGACAATAACTTTAAGATTAGAACAATAATGAGAATAAAATCAAGAACACCAACCACAATAAGAATTGGAACCCCTAAAAGGTCCAATATGATAAACCATATTAAGAATAATTCTGGTGATACTTTCATTTGCTTTAAATGTGGTAAATCGTGTCACATTGCATACAAGTGCAGGAACAACCCAATGAATGGTCTTCCACAAGCCAATGTGATTGAAGAGCCACTCGTTGCAGTGTTATCTGAGATTAATATCGTTGGAGGATCAGATGGGTGGTGGGTAGACACTAATGCCTCTCGACATGTCTGTTATGGTTATGCTATGTCCAAAACATACATGAATGTTGATGACAAGAAAAGGATGACGGGTGATTACCACACCATTGTTGTTGTTGGTACTGGTAATGTGGAGCTGATTTTATGTCTAGAAAGACTTTAATTCTCAAATATGTTATGCACACTCCAGAGATCTGGAACAATTTAGTTTCTAGTTTTCTTTTAAATAAGGTTGATTTTACCTAGACTATAGGGGAAGACTTGTATACTCTTACTAGCAATAAGGTTTTTATAGAAAATAGGTACGTCACTAACGACTTGTTCAAATTGAATCTTGATATTATGTTCAATACAATTTCTGATTCAACTTATATGCATAATTCTTATATTTGGCATTCTAGACTCTGTCATATTAATAAACATTCAATTTCCAACCTAGGTAGTTTAGATTTAATTCCTAAGTTATCTCCAAATGATCTTTTAAATGTCAGTTTCGTAGTCAAGCTAAAATATCAAAAAAGTCATATAAACAAGTAGTGCAAGAATCTGAACCTTCACATTTGATACACTATGGTACATATGAATTAGATCAAAAGTTAACAAAAATGGAAAACATCATTTTATCACCTTCATAAATAATTACTCCAACAATAGTTGTGTATATCTTATGAAAAATAAAATTGAACCGATTGAAAAGTTTAAGTTATGTATGTCTGGAATTGAAAATCAAACCAATAAGAAAATAAAGAAACTTATAAGTGATAGATGCACTGAACATGACTCTAGTATGCCCAAATATTTGTATAAACTGGATGATATTATTCATGAAACAAATTGCACCTTATTCACCTGAAATGAATGGTGCAACACCCTCCTGATCTTATGGCCTATACATTAGAAGAAGATCCATCCAATCTCCAAGAACTTTTGACTTCTTTGGATGTTGATTCGTGCAAGAAACCATAAATGTTGTAACAAATTCTCTAGAGTCTAACAAGACCTTGCATTTAGCTGACATACCTTTTCATTGTGAACCAGTAGGTTATAAATGGATATAGAAAACAATGGATAAATACAAGGTCGCCTTGTAGCTAAGGGCTTTAGGTAAAGGGAGAATGAAGATTTCTATGACACCTTTTGACGTGTCACTATAATAACATCTATTAGAGTAATAATACTGCTTCTTATGATATATCCATCAAATGAATGTTAAGATCGCTTTCTTAAATAGTGATTTGGAAGAAGAAATCTATATGGAATAATCTGAAGATTTTGTGATCCATGGGCAAGAAAATAAGGTCTACAAGTTAGTAATGTCCCTATATGGTCTTAAGCGAGCACCTAAATAGTGGCATGAAAATTTTGATAATTTAATTGTCTTGAATGAGTTTAAGGTGAACGAAAGTGACAAATGTATTTATTATAAGTCAGAAAATGACATTTGCACTATCATATGTCTCTTTGTAGATGACCTGCTCATATTTGGTTCCAGCATTTATGTTGTGAATAATGTCAAATTATTGTTGTGTAACAACTTTGATATGAAAAACCTTGGAGGGACAAGTGTAATCATTAATATAAATATTACTAGGTCAAAAGAAGATTTTTTTTAGATTAGACTCACTATGTTGAAAAATCTTAAATAGATATAATTATTTCGATTGTAAACCTGCTAGCACATTGTATGCTCAAAGTGTAAAACTGTTTAAGAACACTGGTGAGGTGTACAACAAAGTGAGTATGTTAGCATCATTGACGGCCTTCAGTATGCTACTAATTGCATTATACCCAATACTACATATGTTCTAGGGTTATTGTGTAGGTTTACAAGTAGACCTAGTATGGAGCATTGACATGCTATAGAAAAGGTCATGAGGTACCTTAAGAAAACAGTGAACATTGGATTACACTACCAAAGGTTTTTGTTGTCCAAGAAGGATTCAGCAATGCTAATTAGAACACTCTTTCATCTGATTCTAAAGCAACAAAGGACTATATATTTAGCATAATTGATGGGGCTATTTCTTAGAAGTCAAACAAACATACTATTTTGGCTCAGCCTATGAAAGCTAAGATGATAACACTAGCAACAACTAATGAAGAAACAAGTTGGCTAAGAACCTTATTTGTAGAGATTCTGTTTTGGAAAATTTTGATACCAATTGTGATAGTACCGTAGCTATTGCAAAGAATGATAAACATTTTTATAACGGTAAGAAACGATAGATAATTCGTAAGCATAACAATGTTAGAGTTAATTTCAATAGGAGTTCTTGTGGTGGATCATGTACACGCTGATGATAACTTAACAGATCTTTTGACGAAAGGATTAGCTAGAGAGAAAGTCATAATACTTTGAGTAGTATGAGACTATTACCCTTAGAATGAAGATCACACTTAATTGTAACTCGACCTAACTGATTGTAGATCCCAAGAAGTAGGTTAAATGGGTAGTAACAAGTGAAGTGATATAAGAATAAACATGCTATAAAATGATGAGAAGCATAATTCATGTAGTAGATGAAATGATGAGTTAAACTCTTAAAGAGATATATACTCCATTTGGAGTGGAGTGCTAGACTTCAAGAGTACTCTTGATAGACTTACCTATGTAAATGTGGAAATGAGAGCCACTTTTTATGAAATTTAGGGGCATAAATTTCTAGAGTGTTCACTATAAAGGGATAGACGTACATGACCTTTTACATAATACACATTTGAAAGGTTGTGTATGGTTTGATGTCGAAGATAGAGTTCAAGACTATGAGTCACTCTAATAAAATCTGAATATTACTTACTACGCAAAAGTTCAAGTCGTATGACACATTTGTTTATGCATAATCCTATAGAAATCACAGAAATCATCTCAAGTCTTTTTTTAATTACAAGTGGGAGATTGTTGGAACAAAACAATATTTGAGCTCATTGTGGTGTTAAATATGCAAAAAAAAACTCCACGTCCCAAATTGGGTGGTAGAAACACTTGAAGAGTGTTTATAAGTAATTATTGCACTCGTTGTGTGTGTCCCAAGAGGTACTACAGTTTTATGGTGAGATAGGACATACGCAACCAAAATCCCTCCACAAATGTGTGTGCACCACCCCCTCCTCCATCACCGTTCGGCTCGATTTGTGTTTGGGTTGGGGTTGAGTTTTTTTCAGAAAAGAAAAGAAATTCTAGAAACCACACACTTGACACACTTCGAAGAGATAAGTAAAGACTCGATCAAACCAATCAGATTGCTTTTTAGGCTGTAGGACCCATCTGCCTGTTTTTCTGAGATCGTTTTTTAGGCTGTCAAATTAAACTAGTTGGGTTCTCAGCTTATAAATAGAGGTGGTGTTCCCCATTCATAAAAATTACATTATTTGAGATACATTTCCTCAACTTTTCTACTCTCTCTACATAAGTATTTTCGGCTCTCTTCTCCCTCTTCTTTCAGTGATACGATATAAAGTGGTTTTTAAACCATATCCGAGAATTGACACTAATAACTATATTATGAGTGATTCAAAAATTGACACTGATAGTCATATTATGAGTGGTTCGAGAATTGACACTAGTAACATATTGTAGTAACTCAAGAATTAATACTAATAGTCATATTCTAAGTGATTCGAGATCAGTTTTCATAGTATAATAGAATACAAAATAGAACTTGACTATTTTATCTCGGATATAACATGATTGATAGTTTGTCTATATATTTTTATGTAGTGTCATAAATTTTCTTAAAGAGAGCAACTTTATCCTAACTCAACCAATAATTAATCTATGGTGTCATAATTAATTGTTGAAAGCGGTTTCCATGAAGTTGTTATAGATAATAGAAATTAGTTTAAAAAATCACTTAAATTATAATTAGAATTTAAAATTGTTCGGCACTGTATAACTAAGATAAATTGACCCAGACTGTTTATTCTAGACAAAGAATAGTACAAAGATTAAAAGGAAAATATTTTAAATTTAAAACCCAAGAGCTAAACCAAACAAGTTAAGCCATTTTTCACACATGTACTTAGTGTTATGGTTTCATCCCATTCCATTCCACCAAACCAAAAATGGCCTTGGAACCACACTTCTAAGATAACCCTTTTAACCTGGAGAAATAAATCAGAAGAAATAGTCTGATTAACACTAATCAAATTATCTATTGCTGAATAGTGGCATTGATTTTACAATAGTAGGGAGAGACTCATTAAACACACTAAAAGAGCAACTAACAACTCTACAGCTTCTGATATCCCTAATAATGGCAAGGCTTGGATTAAAAAAACACATAAATCCCATTGCCTCTAGGAGGAATACAAACTAAGTAACTTCATATTGAATGATATCTTCATTCTCACAAATATACTACGTGAAGATATACACCAAACCCAACACTGTACCAATGAAGTAACAAGATAAGGTTGCCTACAAACATATCGCGCCGTGGTTATGTTTGTTCTACAGTTTACACTTCCCAAACTGGAGAGAAAACTGATAGCTCATACATACTTGGTAAATTTATTTGTAACCGAGCTTTGATCTCAAAAGTCAAAACCATAGTTTGAGAAGTAAGAACCTTTTGCTTTTCCATTCAATGAAACTTGCGTTTCTAAACTGAAAACCAAACATGTTCATCATCTCCCAGCAGTGGTCAGGGTTCTGTCTTTGGAGATAACAGAATTGGGTTCCAATACAGGTAAAGGAAGAGGCTCTGAACTAGGACGAGCCTGTGCTTCTTCGGTTGGCGAAACTTCCAGTGCAGGGGAAAGAGCAGGTTCAACTGGTTTTGGTTTGAATGTGAACGAAAGATCTTTGTTGGCAGATAGAGCTAGGAGCTCTTTTTCCTCTAACCCTTTGGTTGGGCCCAAGCTGCATCTATCTGGAGTGTGTTTGGCCAATGCATCTTTAAACTTCTTGATCTATAATTATACAAAACTTGGTTAGTTATTTTCCAATGCTATTATTAACAGGTTATCCATCAGCATGAGTCAACAGAGTAAATGAGCAATTCTACAAGAAAAATTTGCATCTAAGCATCATTGATTGAAATATCCTAGAAAATGTTGAACCTTTGGTATCAAGTTCAGTCCTCAAATAAATCCTGAAGTACTAAAAATGAACAATCAACAATAAAGGGGTTCAATAATAAGAATAGCTATACTAGCCAGGTTTCAAACATGCATCATATGAATCAACAAAAGCAAAAACATGTAATTATATAAATAACCAAACATATAACATCATTAAGCTAAATATGAAATATAATTCACATATCATGTACACTAACCGTGGCATTGGTGCAACTAAAGCTGCATAAACGACCATTTGCTCCTCTATAGAACCGGAAGAAGGGAAGGACATGGACATTAAGGCTATAACACATAGATTTATGCTCCTCATAGTTCACCTGAAGGAACTGAACAACAGGATTCATCTCTGCCAGTTGACATATCTGCCATACCAAATCACCAAAACAGAAACAACATCAGAACCATTTACACATATTTGTCAATTATTAAATCAAAGAAACTATCATGGGTTGATTTCTGAATCAACCAAATATTGAAGGATTAGAACCTTAGGATGAAGAGCTTTACACCCACCACAACCAGGAGAGAAGAAATCGACAACCACTAACTTGTCCCCTGCAGTTAATAGTGAGTCCACTAGGTCTTGTGCTGAAGTCACCTCTCTCATGTTGGATTGAAGCCCTTTTTCCCACCATTTCTGAGCTTTCCCTATTCTAAGGGGCATCTGCAAAATCCCATAACAGCAACAATATTACAAACAAAGTTCAAGAAAACCCCTCAGAAAACACAATTTTTCTCATTTTTCTTTTCTAAAAAAGGATTTGTAAACTTTTTCAAAAAAAAAAAGAAAATAAATTTCAACAACTAAAAGGGTCATAATTTTTGCATAAATAAGAACTAAACTTACAATATATATTATTCAAATTGTAAACCACATCAGGTGATGCAACTACAATTGTGGTAGTATGATACCAAATCAAAATCATGTGGCCGTAGGAGACCGCATTTGAACGGTATCAAATTCAAAAATATTATTTTAATAACAGATTGCATCAGCTGGAATCTGCATCCAGCGGCCGCAATCACAATAGCCACAAATGTGATCACGCTATTGCAATTTATAACACTAGGTATCAAGACCATAAGGGGACTATACACACCTGAGATACAGTTGAAGTTTGAAATTGTGAGTTGACTTTGATGGGTATTACTCTATTGACACGAAAGACAAGCTTTTTGCCACGAAAATCTGATGAAAACGATGAAGATCTGAGAACCTGAGATTTTAGCTTCATAGACGGGAGACTCCTAATTTCAGAATTGAAGCTAGAAGTGGTGGGAACCATGGATGAGACCTTTTGACTATGCTGTTGTCTATTCCCACGCCAAGATGAAGAAACAAACGTTGTTTTAGCTAAAATCTCAGCCATTTAGATTTTCCTTTGATCCAGAATCAGAAGACACAACTAAAGCGAAAACAATTCTCTTCAGGATCAGTTTTTGAAGACAATAATAGAAAAGAAAACACCAAATGCTTTATCCAAAAGAAAGTTGCGGATTCTTCAAATGGAAACCGATGCAATGGAGTAAATATATAATTAAATAAAAACATTACTATTTTTTAGATAAAGTGAAATTATTGCGTGGAAGTTATGGAATTCTTGGTCGATAGATGTGATAACGGATCATCTTCTCTCATAAGTTATGTTATATTATGATTATTATCAACATGTACTTGATTAAAAAAACATTTAATTTAAAAAATTAATAAGAACTATTTTTTTGATTAATCATAGAACATGTAGTAGCAAAACTTGTGTAATGGTTGTATCTGAGATAACGTTCGATTGGGTCGTCGGCAGAATCGAACGGTGAAAAAGTGATAGTGGAGTGACGCGTGTCTAATGGTTGTGGTATGGGAAACTTCAATTAGATAAGACATTATAAGGTACGGTGGGGTCCACGTATGTGGCAGTTCGTAGGTTGTAACTAGCAGATGCTTTTGGATAAAAGGGCTAGCTCATCTATCTTACTGTTTATTTTGTTTGCCACCTCATCACTATGCAAATGAATTTTGTTTTTTTCCTTTTAATTCGAAAGGAAATAAAAAATACCCCTTCCACTTTTCCCAATTTCATTTATTTATTTATATAGTCTCTGTGAATTAAAATATTTAGAATTTTAAAGTCCAATTTCGTTAGCTAAATTTCTAATTAAAAATCATTTTTTAATGAAACCCTAGTACTAATAAATAGTAAATAATAAATGATTATTGGAATGATCTCTTAATTGCAATTGTGTCAGATACTTAATTTGACAATTACTTGATTTAATTAATGAGATAAAGTATAATAATGTATTTGTGGGCGATGACAAAACCAGGTCTTCAATTTACAATTCAAACTTCTAACATATTAAATTTATCATTTAAATTGTTTTTTATGGAAAATTTTAAATTGATTTTTTTAGATCTTTAACCTGGTGGTAAATAATAAATAATTTTTCTAGTCTTTAATTTGACAGATGTTAACCAAGATTGTGATAAAACTAACAATATGATTTACAAAAGCTTTAGAGTGTTATATTTGTGGATTGCCATATATGGACAGTATTAGTGTATAATTTTACTAAATATCATAGAGTATTAGTGTAATCAAAAATGACTTTTTTTACATTATTTTCACATTATGTTGTGGATTAACATCCCCACATTTATCACTTTTTAAAAGCAAAACACCAAGATGAACACACCAACGCATAAAGGAATAGAAAAATGTAATGTAGAAGCGGCAGAAATCTCAAATTTTGAACAGAATCTATTAATCCTCTATCCCAATGATTCAAAAAATAAGAGAAATTTAGCCAAGATTTCCATAAATCGTGAAGAAAAAATCAGAGGCAACTTTGGCTGGAGTGAAACAAGGCCCTCCAGTCCAATGAGCTTTTTTTATCCTCCATAGCTTAAACTATATATTCCAACTAAACATTTGTACGAGACAATATTTTTTTTGTCACATAATTAAAAACACACATATTACATGTGTATTTATAGTTAAGAACATGCATGTTGCTCATGCATTCGTATGATTAAAAATACATATGTTACTGGTGTATTCGTATTGTTAAGAACACGCATGTGACCCGTACATTTACATGATTAAAAAAACAAACATGTTACTCGTTCATTCGCATTGCTAAAAAACACATGTTACACGTGCATTTGATAATTAAAACATACATGTTACTAATATATTCACATTGTTTAGAACACACGTGTTAGCCTGCATTTGCTTGTTCAAACACATAAGGAAAATAAATGACAATTTCGCATAACATTTCAAATAGAAATTTCAAATAATATTTCACTTACTCCTTGTTATATTTCAAATAATAAGAAATGATTTGTCAAAACTTCACTCATTAATTTTAACCTTGTAATTTTAGATCTAAATAGAAATTAAAAATAATTATATTTCTAATTTAATAATGATGATGTTGTTCAAAAGAGAATTAAGAATATTTTCAATTTTTTTTATAATTAATGTGTTTTTTTCTTTCTTAATCGTGTGTTCGAATAATATTAATTAATAGATTGGAAGATAAAGAGATGAACTTGAAAAATTATTCAACTACAATTTAATGTAATTTGTTATTGTTATTTGATTTTAAACATTTATTATAATAATGGAAAAGTATAGAAGTTCTTATCTTATGTGTGAGGTTTCACCATAGCAAATGAAGTTGTTTTGGAGGGAAAATATTGAAGGAGAAGTTAACATGTATCCATAATAATATATAAGAACTTTTTTTATTATTACTAGCGTGTTGACATGCACTGTCGTGCTTGTCAACCCTTCAAATATAATTTTTTGCGCTAAGAGATTACAATGCAACAGCCAAACAAATACGTAGACCATAAACTCCTAAGACAAAATCTAACTAGGACACACTAGACACCCTAAGATAGACTAACTAGGAGGTGGTTGCAGAAAGCCACTGAAGGTTCTAAACAGAAAGTGAAGATGCTCGAAGTGATTTTGGTTATCTTCTTCTTGTCTATGAAACTCCACCATGAGCCTATCCTCCATGGATTGTATTCTTGAATCAATCTGCTCATTCAGACGTTGTTCCATGGCATCCAGTTGAGCCAAACCAAATGAAGGTCCATGAGGTATATTAGAATCCCCGTCTGTCATATTGTTGCTCTTGGTTTTGCTTGCCTTGCCTACCATCTTCTTCCCCATCATGTATTTCCAAATTAATTGTAGTCTTGTGATACTCGTGATACATTCATTCATCTCCATATTTGTAAATACTCATCTTATGAATGAGATTCTCATTGACCATATGCTTTATGGGATTCATAGCAATAATCTCCATACTATATGTATTAGTCCCAATGTGATCAATGACGCATGAGATAAATATCTCACATGCTAGCAATCTCGAGGAAGACGATGCAATGCCATACATAACCTTTAAAATCTTAGCAAGCCAGCTAATCAGAATACCTTCCTTGATAGAAACGCATGATTAGTGTTGCACTGAACAAAAATATAAGCAATCAAGTAATGTAGCATCCCATTCTCCACAGTTAACGAACCAGCTTTAGTAAGCTCACCTTGGACAAAGTAATGCGATCCTCTTAGGCATAACTTATACATTTCCATGGAGTCGTACACACTCTATTTCTCATCATTACAGTAACTAAGAGGTCCACCATCACATGCCAAGCCTCCAACAGCCATAAACAGTTCATCATTCATCAAAATCAACCTCCCTTGTACCATGCTTTGATAACCACCATCCTTATATTGAAAGTTCACATAAAACTCCCGAACCAGATATAGGTATATGCTACCGTTTAGCTCCAGAAACTGTACAACCCCTTGTACCTCCAATTCATGAGGGAACTAAAATCCCTACTCCCCCTTCCATGCCATATCGTCATAACAAATATATGCAGGTTTCCGGATGATAAATCTTGCCAACCTTTCTGCTTGAAGGGAAGGAGCATAGAATGGATCTAAACCCAAAGATAGAATCTGCCTCGCATTTGAAGAAGACCCTCCAACATCCAAATTTCTCGCACGTCCCGGATGATGATGAGAACAGTTCATTCTAGTGGTATGTTTCACTCTCTTGGGTCTTTTGTTGCTCATTTTGGCAGAATATAATGGATGGATAATCGATTTGATATGGAAACCGAATTAGGTTTTAGAAAGGGGGTAATCCGTAGTTAATCAATTTTAACCAAATTGATGGTTTGGAGTCTAAGAGGAGGAAAGAAATAGAGATTGGGTAGCTCGAATTTAAGTTTGAGGATGAATTTCAAGATGTATTTGGGTGAGGAAGACATAATACACGAGGTTAGGGTTTGAAGAAGTTGAATCCAAACCGTGTTTGAATTTGTTTTGTGACTGCATTTAATCGATTAACGATATTGAATTTTTAACACAGATAACCAATTATGTTCTAAATTAATCGATTACATATTTAAAACATTTTAGCCCAGGTAATCGATTATAAGACTGGCAATCGATTATGTTAAATAAAAAATGTCCAGGTAATCGATTAGAGCATAGAACAATCGATTAAATAAGTCATTACGATAGATTAAGATAGATTAAGATAGATTTTAGCATAGTTTGGATTCGTTTAGAGGTTTGCTAATACTCCAATAGAAAGGACTTATCCTAAACTCTTAATGCACACTTACCTTAGAGCCAAAACACATGAAAACATATACAATCAAGAACACATGCATATATGCGATAAGTGCGATTATTTAGGATTGTCTAGATATCTAGCATGCATTGAAACACTTAGGTATTATATCGGGTATAACATGTGATAAGACAATACAAAGTAGAACTTGCCTCGACTTATAGTTACCTCTTATGCTTTAACTCATCCTTATCAAACTATTAGAAGGTTGCCATATTTGAATCTTTCTTTGGCCTTTCTTCATTTTCTTGATTCCTGTCTATCTTTTCTTGCAAAACACTTTAATCTTTTGAATGTGCATCTTCATGAGTACCTACAAAACATTAAGCATATCTTTCCTTTCCTTTCCTCTTTTGGATATGGCTTATAAAATATTAAATTTGCATAGGCTTTTCAAAAGGAATTTTGGTCATTTGCTTCGATATGAAATATGACTTTGTTGGGTATTCCAAGTGTGAATGAAGAAGTTCCACATTGGGCAAAAATGGATGAGTTAAAGAGCATATAAGTGGATGAACTCATAGACCTAATATCTTAAGGTTTTGGGTCAAGATGTGGTGTCAAGCCCACTTATATGCTTCTTTCACTTAGCCCATGGAGGAATGTTGTAACCTATAGAAGAAGATTTCCCAACAAAGTTGTTGTGATTTATCATGATTGGAATATCCTAGATAATATTTCTACATTTACTTATGAATCAAACATGGTTAAAAGATCTTATTATTGTTGAACAATGAGATGTTTGCATTTAAGAGCATGTAAATGAGAAACATATAGTTTTTGGCCTAAAAAGGGATTTGGGGGATCTTCTTGAAAATATACTTATCATACCACTTATTCTTGAAAATATGGCCTCACTAGGATTTCATGATAGAACTTATTTATAACACTTAAAGTATGTGATACTTTGAGTTGGAATAATTACCTTATTACCTTTATAGCACAATATTTCCCAACTTCAAGCATTTGAGTTGACAATTTTGTTTATAAGTGTCATGATCCTTTTTCTTTGGTGATACGTCAATGAAGCTTGATCTTCTCACCTATCATGTGCCTAGAACATTTGTTGTCCATATACAATTTGATGTTCTTATGTCCTTAAGCACACCTACAAAACAATTTTACTTGCATGTCTTGGGTACCCAAATAATCTTGGGTCCCTTGATGTTATTTTCTTGGGGATCTTATCCCTTTGTGATCCACATATATTTTCCATTTGGAACTTCATGTATTCTAATCTTACATGTATTCAAAGTATGACCATGCAATCCACAATATAAGCAAGTAGGTAATTTAAAATAAAACATTTTCAACACATCTACTCGTTTCTTGTGAAGTGTATTCTTTTCGTGCATATATGCCAAACCAAATCTAATCCCAAATTTTTTATATATATCAAGTAAGTTGTTTAATTTGATATATATAAAAATGTTGTGAATTTAGCAACTTTATCCTTTAAGATATTATTTTCTTTTTCCGAGATGGTGCAATTTTCACAAGTAGCTATCGATTTAACTTAGTAGTACAATCACATGAAGAGTTAGCATATTTAAGATCTAAGGTTTCATTTTGAATTTTAAACTCATCAATAAAACTTTGCAATTCACAAATGTTCTTTTTATGTTCTAAAATCAACCTTTTTCTATCCGCATACATTTTAGCTAACTTTTTAAGTTCTTCATTTATTTCAACATAAGCATCATAAAGTATATCATACGTACATAGGAAAATATCGGAATTTGAACTAGAATCAGAAGAGTTTACCTCACTATACTCATCTTGCTCACTTACCTTGCAAGAATTCAGCTTTTGAGCCATTAGACATAACGTGTTTGATTCTTCATCTTCCAAGATGCTTGTTGATGTAGTAACCTCTTTAGATGCATCCCAACCGATGTATGCCTTCTTTGCTTTAATGTCCCAAGAGTCTTTCTTGCTGTCATGCTGAATCTTCTTGAGAGAAGTAGGACATGTGTACCTCATGTGACCTACTTTCTCACACTTATGGCAAATTGCTTTGTCTTTGGGATACTTGCTCATTTTGATTGAACGTTTTTTCTTCTTCCTTATAAAACGTTTTGCGTACTCCATTCTTTCTTAAGTAATTTCTAAATTTGTTGATGAGGTCGGACATGGTTTCATCATTTATATCGGAATCAGACACATCATCATCAATTTTCTCTTTTTGACTACTTGAGTGTAATCTTTTTTATTTGAAAGAGATTCATTTGATGTTCTCATTCGTTTGCTCATTGAGTGTCAAATGTTTTAACTCTATCTCATGTTCTTGAAGTTTGCCATATAGTGTAGCAAGTGTCATTTGGCCAAGTCCTTTGACTCCATGATGGTCGTCACCTTGGGTTGCCATTTCTTGTCAACACATCTCAACAATTTATTCGTTAGTTCATGTTTGGTGAATGATTTATCTAATGCAATGAGAAGTTTAGTAATATGATTAAATCGCATTTGCATATTAGAAATAGACTCATGTGAAAACATACGAAATAACTAATTCTCATGTATCAAAGTATTTAATCTAGACCGTTTGACCTCACTAGTGCCTTCATGGGTTACTTGTAAAGTGTCCCACATATCCTTGGCACTATTGCATTCATAAATCCTAAAGAACTCATCATATGACAGTGTAGAAGTAATAATATTTTTTGCTTTTAAATCAAGTTGGACTTTTCTCTTTTCCTCGTTGGTCAAGAGACTTTTTGGTTTCTCTTTGGTTTCTCCTTCCACCATATATAGTGAAACAAAAGGTCCATATTCTACGTCATCCCAAATATATGTATCAATAGCCTCAATAAAGATCCCAATTGGATTTTCCAATAGGCGTAACCCTCGCCACTAAAAACCGTAGGGCAGTTGATGGATGGGCCATCGCCGCCGAAGGGGTTAGTAGAGCCCATGGTAAAATTCCCTAGGATCAACGATCTAAGTGGTTAAGCTAGCACGATCGTACTAGCTCTAATACCACTTTTTGGGTCCCACAAGACTCTATAACTCACCTAGAGGGGGTGAGTAGGTGATACAAAACACAATTATCGTTGCTCGATTAACAAATAGATTTTACAAACTACCTTAGTGTTTAATCGATTAACACTATAAATAATCGATTAACTCTTGTAAATAATCGATTAACTAAAGAACCTAATCGATTATTCAGTTCTTGTTCTTTGAGAAATAGTTTTCTTTGATCTCCAAGATTACCAAGATTCGTCTAAACTTTTATACACTCTCACAGATGATTAAGAACAGTAAATGCACATAACAGAATATGCAAGTAACTCAGAATAATATGCATGTCAAGTTAAGTACATCAAGTAATATAGAAATGTAAAGAGTTAAGGGTTAAGATGAATGAAACATGGCTTTTATCCTAGTTTGTTTTCGGGTCGACTTCCAAACCACATACAGGCCTTCCCTTCTGATCTTGGGAGATTTTATTCACTACAGAAATTAATTGATCTTACAATAACACTTCCAATATAAGCAACAAGAACTTCCTTCTCAGGTTCGTTCAACCCTAACTCGGTTTGACCATTCCACTCGCCTACTTGGATACTAACACCTTTCGCGATTCTGGTTCCAACCACTTTATCCCTCTATCCAAGACTTCTTGCCCTCGTGAAGGCAACTACCTAACCACAACTAGGATTTTACAAAATCAATTCTCTATGAAAACTTGTTTTCTTTGATCTCCAAGATTACCAAGATTCAACTAAACTTATATGCACTTCTTTTAGATGATTAAGAACTGTAAATGCACAACACAAAATATGCAATTAACTCATAATGATATGCATGTCAACATGGATTTTATCCTGATTCGTTTGTGGGTCCACTTGTAAACTACATCCAGGCCTCCCCTTCCGATCTTGAGAGATTTTTCTTCACTATGGAAATTTTATGTTCTTTTACAAACACACTTCCAATACAACACACAAGATACTCCTTTCTTGGAGCCGATGAGCCTCTCACTTTGGTTTGACTACTAAGCTCGCCTACTCGGATACTCACACCTTTCGCAACTCTAGCCCCAACCTTTGTTTCACTCGAACCAAGACCTCTTGCTCTCGTGAAGACACTTATCTAACCGCAGCTAGGATTTTCCCAAACCAATTCTCTTTCCCAAACCAAGACCTCTATGAAGTTATTTATTCACCTCAATGTTCAGAATAATCATTCTTTTAGAATCTAAGAACCTCTCTACATATCTCATAGTCAGAATACCGAAAACATGAGATGTAAGGTTTCTTTTTACAATGAAGCTCTTTGGGGATCTTTCTAAATATTCACCATATTCTCTTTTTAAAAAGAACACTTTGAAAATCTCTCTAAAAATATAGAAGTGAAAGAGCTATGATTTTCATAACAATGTGAAATCTGTTTTTCGTGTATGTATTCTAACTTTATGAAAATATATTCATGTATAATATGAAGCCATATGAAAAACTTGGGTTCATATATAATTTTGTTTTGAGCAGCAGTTAATCGATTATCACTAAATTTAATCGATTAATGAATCTTTAAAATACCAGAAACCATGAATTTAAAAAACCCTTAATCGATTAAACCCATACTTAAATCAATTAACAGATTTCCATGAATTCAATGCTTAGTAGATTAAAATACCTCTTAATCGATTCGATTAATGGTTTTACGAAAAGATATTTTAATATGATATGAACCTCCTACATGATTTATAAATGTATGATGCATGACTTTGAATGATGTATGATTTAAAACTCTTTTTAAATGCATCCAAAATCATATGATCATGTAGGTATGCATGTGCATGTAAATCATGTATGTATGCATGTAAGTCTCATTTTACTTATGATTGATTTTAGATTGTGAGACTTCCATTAGGTTTCATCCTAGCCTAGACTCTTTCTAAGCAAACATCTTAAGACCTAATAAAAATATAAGACACTTAGCCTCTAGATCTTCTTGAATGCTTGAGCTTGTGTGAACTTCAGTCTTGACTTTATCGTTGACTTTATTGTTTATTGATTTGTTCATACTTCAAGCTTGTCCTTGATAAACAATATTTGTTGTCGATATTTTTATTTATCAAACTTTGTCTTTCATCAACCTTTGCTTTCATCAAAATCTATATGATGCATGCTTGCATACACAATCTGCTCATTCATACAAGCTTGCATCTTCAATCTCCCCCTTTTGGTGATGACAAACAATTGTTGGATCTGACAACTCTTTGTTTGATGTGCTTGATGATAATCAGTTATGTTTTGCAATTTCCTTGTTGTAAGTTGATGCACATTTCTTCCTCTTGCTCCCCCTCAATTTGAGCATCGAGTGATATATCATTTTCTTGCGGAAGCCTCAACTTTTTATCTTCTTGCAACTCCTGCAAAACATAAACAACAAACTTTCTCCCCCTTTTGGCATGATAAAAAAGCAATGTGATATATGAAAGCTTATTTCCAAAAGAAATGAAAAAATACAATTTCAATTATAGTTAATCGATTATAATTCTACTTAATCGATCATGTATAATTCACTTTTACACTGAATTACATTTTATTTAACAGTTAATCGATTATTATCTGCTCTTAATCGATTAAGACTACTAATATTACAAAATATAATGCAAATTACATGTTGTTTGCCGAATGTTTATGTAACTTGATATCCACTAGGTTTTATACACTTGTTTTATACATATTACACAGTAAGATCAATGAAATATATTTAAAACAACTAAGCATTCATTCATTCATTGATCAAACGATTACAAGAGTAAGATAAAAAGTACATAATTCAAGTGAAGGCAAAAAATACAATTATAGCATGCAATGCCTGTACAATTTAAATTCAAAGCACATAACAAACTAATAAGTTTGAGATTGCAATGCCACGACCAAAAAGACATAGACCATACTCCTAAAACATAACCTAACTAGGACACACTAGACGCTCTAAGCTAGACTAACTAGGAGGTGGTTGCAGAGAGCCACCAAAGGTTCTAAGTAGAAAGTGAAGCTGCTCGAAACGATTTTGGTTATCTTTTTCTTGTCGACGAAACTCCGGCATGAGCCTATCCTCCATGGATTGCATTCTCGAATCAATTTGCTCATTCAGGTGTTGTTCCATGACATGCATATGAGCCAAACCAAATGAAGGTCCTTGAGGCATATGAGATGCCCTATCATTTTATTGCTCTTGGTTTTGCTCACCTTGCTCACCACCTTCTTCTTCATTAGGTATATCCAAATTTACTGTAGTCCTACGGTCCTCCTGATACATCCATTCACCTCCATATTTATAAATGCTCATCTTGTAAATGAGATTCTCATGGACCATATGCGCTCTAGGATTCACAACAATTATCTCCATACCACATGTGTCGATCCCAATGTGATCAATGACACGAGAGATAAATATCCCATATGTTAGTAGTCTTAAGAAAGACGATGCAAGGTCATACACGACTTTCAAAATCTCATTAGGCCAGCTTATCAGAATACCTTCCATAACAACAAACATTAACTTCAAATCATTAACAATTGGTTGCGCGTGATTAGTGTTATGCTGAAATAGAATGTAAGCAATCAAGTAGTGTAGCAGTCTATTCTCCATGGTTAATGAACCATATTTAGTAAGCTCACCTTGGACAAAATAGTGTGATCCTCTCAAGCATGACTTGTACATTTTTGTGGAGTCGTACGCACTCAATTTTTCATCGTTACAATCACCAAGAGATCCACCATCACATGCCAAGCCTCCAACATCCATAAACAATACATTATTTAACAAAATTAGCTTCCCTTGCACCATACTTCAATAACCATCATCATTATATTGAAAATTTGCATAAAATTCCCGAAACAGAGAATTATAAATGATGCCTTTTAATTCCAGAAACTATACAACCCCTTTACCTCCAATTCGTGCGGAAAATGAAATCCATGCTCCACCATCCATGCTATGTCGGCATACCGGATGTATGTTGGTTTCCGGCTGAGAAACCTCACCAACCTTTCTGCTTGAAGAGCATGAGTATAGAATGGGTTGGACCCAAGGATGGATTCTGCCCAGCATTTGAAGAAGACCCTCCAGCATTGGAATTTCTCGTATGTCCAGGATGACGAAGAGATTGGTTCATTCCTACGGTATGTTTCACTCTCTTGGGTCTTTCATTATTCATTTTGGCAGAAATTAGGAGATGTATAATCGATTGGATAGAAAAACTGGAATTTATGTTTAGAAAGGGAGGAAATCTTCTTTTACTCAATTTCAGCCAGATTTATGGGTTAGAGATTAGGAGAAGGAAAGAAATAGAGATTGGGTAGCTCAAATCTGAGGTTGAGGATGATTTGCAAGATCAATTAGGGGGAAGAAGACAGAATGCACGAGGTTAGGGTTTGAATAAACTAAACCTAGAACTGTGTTTGAATCTGTTTTATGACTACACTTAATCAATTAACTTTTGTGTTAATTGATTAACGAGATTTGAATTTATCCTAGTTAATCAATTATGTTCCAACTTAATCGATTACAGTTTTTAAATTTTTTTAGCTTAGGTAATCGATTAAAGGAACAAATAATCGATTAAATCACATAGAAAAAGCCCAAATAATCGATTAGAACATAGAACAATCGATTAAATAAGTCACCAAGATAGATTTTGGCACAATTTGAGTTAGTTTAGAGGTTTTCTAAGACTCTAATAGAAAGGACATATCCTAAACACTTAATGCACACTTAATCTCAGAGCCAAAACACATGAAAGCATACTCAATTGAGAATAAATATACAATTTAAGAATACATACATTTATTGGTGATAAGTGTGATTATTTATGATTGTCTAGATATGTAGCATGCATTCTAACACTTAAACATAATACCAGACATAATATGTGATAAGACATTATAGTTGTGAACATACCACAACATTTGGTTACCTCACATGCTTTACTTCATCCTTATGAAAATGTTACAATATTGCCATATTTGATGTCTTCTTTGGCCTTTCTTCAATTTCTTGATTCTTGCATTTTTCTTGCATAGCGCTTCAATTCTTTAAATGTTTATCCTCATGAGTACCTACAAAACATTAAGCATACTTTTCCTCTCCTCTTTTGGAGATGTCTTATCAATCATTTAATTTGCATAGGCTTTTTAAAAAATAGTTTTGGTCAATTGCATTAATATAAAATGTGACTTGTTTTTCTTCAACATGATTAGAATACCTAGATAGTATTTCTATATTTACTTATGAATCAAACATGGTTAAACGTTTCTTATAATTGTTCAACAATGATATGTGTACATTTAAGAGCATGTAAATGAGAAACATATTACATTTTGGCCTAAAAGTGATTTTGGGGAGTTTCTTGGAAATATACTTATTTTTATCACTTATTCTTGAAATTTTGGCATCGCTAGGATTTCATGATAGAATATATTTATAACACTTAAAGTATGTAATACTTGGAGTTTAGAAATGATACATTATTTACTTTTGTAGCACAATACTTCCTAACTTCAACCATTTGAGTTGACAATTTGTTCATAAGTGTCATAGTTCCTTTTCTTTGGTGACAAGTCAATGAAGTTTGATCATCTCACCTACCATGTGCCTAGAACACTTTTTGTCCATATGAAATAAGTTCACATGTCCTTAGGCACACCTACAAAACAAGTTTACTTGCATGTCTTGGGTACCCAACTAATCTTGGGTCCCTTGATGTTAGTAGCTTGAGGATCTTGTCTCTTAGGAATCCACATATAATTTCCATTTGGAACAACATGCATTCTAATATTACATGTATTCAAAGTGTGACCATGCAATCTACAATAAAAGCAAGTAGGGGATTTAAGATATGACTTTTTCAAAACATCTACTCATTTCTTATGAAATGTGTTCTTTGCATGCATATATCCCAAACCAGATTTAATCCTAACATTTTTACATGTAGCAAGTAAGTTGTTTATTTTGTGACTACCAGATGTGAATTTAGCAACTTTTTCCTTTAAGACGTTATTTTATATTTTCATGCATATGCCATTATCACAAGTAGATATCACATTTAACTTAGTAGTACAATCACATGAAGAGTTAGCATATTTAGCATCTAAGGTTTCAATTTTAAACATATCAATGAGATTTTGCATTTCACAAATTTTCTTTTCAAGATCTAAATTCAACCTTTTTCTATCTACATACTTTTTTGCTAACTTTTTAAGATCTTTATGCATTTCAACATAAGCATCATAAATTATATCATACATGGGAAATATATCATAATTTGAAATAGAATTGGAGGAGTGTACCTCACTAGGCTCATCTTGCTCAATTACTTTGCAAGAATTCATATTTTGAGCCATTAGACATAGCTTGTTTGATTATTCATCTTCCGTGATGCTTGTTGATGTAGTGTCCTCTTCGGGTGCATCCCAAATGATGTATGCCTTCTTAGCTTTGATGTCTCGAGAGTCTTTCTTGTTGTCATGTTCAATCTTCTTGAGTGAGGTAGAAAATGTGTACCTCATGTGGCCTACTTTCCCACTCTTATGGCAAGATACGTTGTATTTGGGATAGTTGCTCATTTTAATTTAACCTTCTTCATCTACCTTGTAAAACTTCTCGAGTCCTCAATTATTTCTTAAGTACTTGCTGAATTTGTTGATAAGGAGGGACATGCCTTCATCACTTATGTCGGAATCGGACTCATCATCATCATATTTCTCCTTTTGACTTCTTAAATATGATTTTGTTGCTTTGAAGAAGATTTCATTGATTCTCTCATCCATTTGCTCATTGAGTGTCAAACGTTTTAATTCTACCCTATGCTCTTGAAGTTTGCCAAATAATGTTGCGAGCGTCAGCTGTTCCAAGGCCTTTGACTCCATCATGGCAGACACCTTGGGTTGCCACTTCCTGTCAAGACATCTCAATACTTTATTTGTTAGTTCATTTTTCACAAAGGATTTATCTAATGCAATGAGATGGTTAATAATGTGAGTAAACCGCTTTTGCAAATCAGAAATAGATTCATATGGAAACATGTGAAGTAACTCATACTCATGCATCAATGTATTCAATCTAGACCGTTTTATCTCACTAGTGCCTTCGTGGGTTACTTGTAAAGTGTACTACATATCCTGTGCACTATTGCATTGAGAAATCCTAAAGAACTCATCGTATGAGAGTGCGGAGGTTATAATATTTTTTGCTTTCAAATCAAGCTGCAGTTTTCTCTTTTCCTCGTTGGTCAAGAGACTTCTTGGTTTCTCTTTGATTTCTCCATCCACCATTTATAGTGGAATGAAAGATCCATATTTTATGGCATCCCAAATATTTGTATCAATGGCCTCGATAAAAATCCTCATACGGATTTTCCACTAGGCGCACCCCTCGCCACTGAAAACCGGAGGACGATTGATGGATGCCCAATCGCCACAAAAAGGGTTAGAAGGGCCCATTGTAAGAGTGGTTAAGATCAACGGTCTAAACGGTTAAGCTAGCATAGTCGTACTAGCTCTGATAACACTTGTTGGTTCCCATAGGGCTGTGTAACTCACCTAAATGGAGTGAATAGGTGATACGGTACACAATGATTATTGCTCGATAAACAAACAAATTATATAATTTCACACAATGTTTAATCGATTAACACCAGCTATAATCGATTAACTCTTTCTGCAGATAATCAATTAACTTAATAATCTAATCGATTATTCAGTTCTTCTAATATGAAAACTTGTTTTCTATGATCTCCAACATTACCAAGATTCAACTAAACTTATATGCACTTCTTTTAGATGATTAAGAATAGTAAATGCACAACACAATCTATGCAATTAACTCATAATGATATGCATGTCAAGTTAAGCAAATCATGAAATATGGAAATGTAAGGAGTTAAGAGTTAAGAAGAATGAGATATGACTTTTATCCTGGTTTTTCTGCTGGTCCACTTGCAAACTACATTCAAACCCCCCTTCTGATCTTGGGAGATTTTTCTTCACTATGGAAATTTTATGTTCTTTTACAAACACACTTTCAATAAAAGACACAAGACACTCCTTTCTTGGAACCGATGAGCCTCTCACTTCGGTTTGACTACTGAGCTTTCCTACTCAGATACTCACACCTTTCTCGATTCTAGCCCCAGCCCCTGCTTCGCTCGAACAAAGACCTCTTGCTATCGTGAAGATACTTACCTAGTTGCCGCTAGGGTTTTACTAAACCAATTCTCTTTCATTGGTGATACTAAACACACCAAGAGAATATGTTGTTTCCTTGTCTAAAATCTTTGAAGTTATATATGCACCTCAATATGCAGAACAATCACACTTCTAGAATCTAAGAACCCTCTACAAATCTCACAATCAGAATACAGAAAACATGAGATGCTCTTTGGGGATCTTTCTAAATATTCACCTTTTCTCTTTTTTTCAAAAGAACACTTTGAAAATCTCTCTAAAGATATAAAAGTGAAAGAGCTATGATTTTCATAACAATGTGAAATATGTTTTTCGTGTATGTATTCTAACTCTATGAAAATATATTCATGTATATTATGAAGCAATATGAAAAACTTGGGTTCATATACAATTCTGTTTTGAGCTACAGTTAATCGATTATTACTAAATTTAATCGATTAATGAATCTTTAAAATACCAAAACCTAGCAATTGCAACAACCCTTAATCGATTAAACCCATACTTAATCGATTAACAGATTTCCAAGAATTCAAAGCTTAATCGATTAAAATATCTCTTAATCAATTAATGGTTTTACAAAAATATATTTCAGTATGATATGAACCTCCTACATGATTCGTAAAAGTATGATGCATGACTTTGAATGATGTATGATTTAAAACTCTTTTTAAATGCATCCAAAATCATATGATCATGTATGTTTGCATGTGCTTGTAAATCATGTATGTATGCAAGTAAGTCTCATTTTAGTTATGATTGATTTTAGCATATGAGACTTTCATTCGGGTTCATCCTAGCCTAGACTCTTACTAAGAAAACATCTTGTGACCTAATAAAGATATGAAACTCTTAGCCAGTAGATCATCTTGAATGCTTTAGCTTGTGTAAACTTGAGTCTTGACTTTACCATTGACATTGTTTTTTGTTGATTTGTTCATCCCTTCAAGCTTGTCCTTGATATCCAATCATTGTTGTCGATCTTTGTCTTTATCAAAACCTGTCTTTCATCCACCTTTGTCTTCATCAAAATCTATGTGACGCATGCTTGCATACACAGTTTGCTCATTCATGCATGCTTACATCTTCAAATCATGTGTATATGCATGTAAGTCTCATTTTAGTTATGATTGATTTTAACTTGTGAGACTTCCATTAGGGTTCATCCTAGCCTAGACTCTTCCTAAGAAAACATCTTAAGACCTAATAAAAATATAAAAACACTTAGCCTCTAGATCTTCTTGAATGCTTTAGCTTGTGTGAACTTGAGTCTTGACTTTTGACTTGTTCTTGACTTTGTTGTTTGTTGATTTGTTCATGCCTTCAAGCTTGTCGTTGATATATAACCTTTGTCTTTACCAATCATTGTTTTCTATCTTTATTTTCATCAACCTTTGTCTTCATCAAAATCTATGTGATGCATGCTTGCATATACAATCTGCTCATTAATGCATTCTTGCATATACAATCTGCTTATTGATACATGTGTGCATTTACAAATCACACATTAGTCGATTATTTGGAGTTATAGAAGCATAATTGTTTTCTCTAATCTATTAGTAATTGAAGTTCATAATTGAAGGAACGTCGTAACCACATGTCAATTCGCCCCCTCGGTGTGTAGAGATCTTCTAACCCAACAAATGACATGAAAGCTTAGCTTAATAGATAAGTGTTTGTACTAACAAGAAAGATCTAAATGGGTGGGCTCAGATGACGAAGGTGCTTCGACCAATAGGCCACCAATATTAAATGGTGAAGGTTATGCTTATTGGGATGCGAGAATGGACGATATTTATGAAGTCCATTGATATTGACATCTGGGAACCCGTAGAGATTGAAAAACATATCCACAACATACAGTATGTAGCGAAGTAGTTGACAAACCCAAATCTCAATGAAAGGATGATGGTATGAAGAAAGTTTGGTACAATCTTAAGGCCAAGAACATTATTACTTATATATTATCTTAAATCCTCAAATTAACCGAGAGTATGGACATAATTTCATTCTTGGCATGAACCAGAATAAAATATCCACTATCATATCTTCTTTCTCTACAATCTTTTATTTTAGCGCTTACATTTGATAATTAATACAATTGTATATGAATTGTTTAGACTCATACATTAAAATTGGTTTGGTCAATTTTGAAATAACTAAGTCATTCTTGAAGCAATTTTGGTGTTTCTAGTTTATGTTATTATTGATTATTAATAGATTATGTTGGAATTTGTCTTTTGGTACTATTAAGGATATACCCTCACCTTATGGGTAAGGAACTAATCCATTTTGGGGTTCATAGCTGTCCCTCCACAAAAATGTCGTTCTCAAGAATCAAACCCTTGACCTTTTGGTCATCCTAGGCATCTAGTGAGGCCTTACACCGCTAGACTAACATTTTGTTGGTAGATTATGTTGGCATTAGCATTGCACAATTGATATTTAATCACATGATGATCAATTATTTAGATTTAAAAAGGCTGAACTACTCTGTCTAATCGATTAAGAGACTTAAAATTTAAATTGGTACTTGAAGCAGCAAAGTAGCCTCGTACCAATTCACGCTCGGTGTGCAAAGCCCTTATAAACCAACATACGAGAATATATGGCACTCTTGTTTATGTCGGGAATGTAGAGGGATACTTTGTTTGTATCACTTGGTTTAGGGTACATGGGGAGTGAAGGTTGATCTATCATGAAAGAGGTAGCTCCCCTGAGGCAGCCAATCTCTTTGCAAAAGTGGAGTAACCTCTTACACCTCTCTGAGGCATTCTGACGTTACTATGTGTATATTAGTTTCCCCAAGTGTTACTAATTGTGGCATGATGTTGTATTCATCATGATCGCTTCGTAAGAACAATAAAGGATTGGTTAGGCAAGACCAGCATTAGTACCACTACTGTTGATTGTGTGTTAGCGGACCTATCATGAAATGTTTCTTCATGCACTCATGAAGATTGTCGATAATTATGTCATGATAGGACACTGCATATGACTCATATGTCAAGATATTGTGACTTTAAATATTATGATGTATTAATAATCAATGTATGATAATTTTTATATGAATTGTATGCTTTAAATGATATTTTTTATTATGTATAGAGATGATGCATCTCCCTCCCAAAGAGGTTGAGGTAGGCTAATAACGAGCAGTGTTTCAGAGATTAATAAAGTTGAGGAGTACATATGAAGGCATTTTTGGATTGCCATTCCCTTGTTGCTCTATCGTAATACTATTGTATGTTATGCACAATTATGTTGGTTATTTTTGGGAGCAAGCGAATAATCAAATAGTAAAGAGTATAGAGACAAGAGAATAACACACGATATTTGGTAACGAGGTTCAACCAATTGTGCCTACGTCCCCGGGAGTGTTGAATGGCTACCACTATATATTATTAGAGAATAAGGATTAATGTTTGAATATTCTTCTCCTTGTTACATTAGGTTTACATAACATAAATATATAGCCCTCTACCCCAACCCCTTTACATCAGCCCAAGCCTATAACTTATATTGTTGTTATCTAGAGATATGAGTCATTGCACAACAATCTCCACCTTGGTGAATATCATCAATCTCCATCTTTCGCCATTGGGTTAGGGGCGCTCCATAGTCCAGCATCAGTGAATGTTCAGCAAGCTCAGGCAATGCAAGAACTTGTCCACGGTAACTGGTTTGGTTAGCATATCAGCTGCATTTTCTGAAGTGTGAACCTTATGCAATAGTATATGCCCATAAGCTACCCACTCTCCGATCTTGTGAAATCTCACATCAATATGTTTGGTCCTAGCATGATACACCTGGTTCTTTTCCAAGAAGATAGCACTTTGACTGTTACAATGCAGTGAAACTCCACCTTGCTTAATGCCTAACTCATTTACCAGCCCCATAAGCCATAAGGCTTCCTTAGAAGCTTCACCAGCTGCCATGTACTGTGCTTCAGTTCTGGCCATAGCAACAACAGACTGAACTGATGATCTCCACATAACTGGCCCACCTGCAAGGGTGAAGACAAACCCCGTTGTGGACCTTCTATCATCCAAGTCTCCTGCACAGTCTGAATCAACATAACCAATAATTGAAGGCTTACCTTGTTGGCTGCCAAACATGATACCGAGACCTGTAGTCCCCTTCAAATATCTGAAAATCCATTTGACTGCTTCCCAATGTTGCTTCCCTGGTTTCGACATGTACTTGCATACTTGACTAATTTCTTGTCCCAAGTCCGGTCTAGTACAAACCATAGCATACATCAAGCAACCCACTGCACTAGCATATGAAACCTTTGACATGCATTTCTTCTCTTCGTCTATCTTTAGACACTAATCTAGGGAAAACTTGAAGTGATTTGCCAATGGAGTGTTCACTACTTTAGCATTGCTAATATCAAATATCTCTAAGATCTTTTCAATATAGCTTTGCTGGGAGAGCCATAGTTTTCTAGCTCCCCTATCCCTGTGAATCTCCATCCCAAGAATCTTCCTAGCAGCCCCTAAATCTTTCATGTCAAACTCCTTACCAGCATGACTTTCAGCTCATAGATCTCACTCAAATGATTAGCAGGAATCAACTTAAAGTAAAAGAAAAATAAACAAACCATCGTCAAGGCTTCTAACATAAACACATCAATCATACTCACAGCGCTTATAACCAAGCTTTAACATATAAGTGTCAAACCGCTTGTACCACTGTCTGGGAGACTGCTTCTACCCACATAGAGACTTCTTCAACTAGTAAACCAAGTGACTCTGTCCAGCTGCACTGAACCCCTCTGGTTGTGTCATGTAAATTTTCTCCTTTAATTCACCATAGAGAAAGGCAGTCTTCACATCATCTGCTCTAAGTGCATATCACGGTTGCCTACCAAGGAAAGCACTACCCTGATAGAAGTGTGTCTCACCACTAGGGAGAAAATCTCATTGTAGTCGATCCCCTTCTGTTGTGAATACCCTTTTGCCACAAAACGAGCCTTGAAATTCTCCCCTTCTTTTTCTGATACTGCTAGCTTCCTCTTGTACACCCACTTGCACCCAACTCCACGCTTGTCTGGGGGCAATGGAACAAGCTCCCAAGTTTGGTTCTTCTGTAAAGACTCCATCTCCTCCATCATGGCACCCATCCATTGTTCTTTCTCCTGGCTGTTTATAGCCTCTTGAAAGCTACATGGATCTCCTGAACTGATATGGAGAGCAACTGAAGCCATATCCTCAAAGCCATATCTCTCTGGAGGTTTGATAGGACGTCTATCCCTGTCTCTAGCAAGTAGATACTCCTGCACACCTCAACTCTCCGCCCGAGAATCATCATATTCTTGACTTGAACTAGTGCATGGTTCCTTGCCTTTATTCACCTAAACCATTTCATTGCTCAGTGGAATCATATTTGATCCAAAAGTCTCTCCATTTGGCATGTGCACCTCTGTCAAAACTGACTGTTTCATTATGAAATCTTCATTAAACACTACATCTCTACTCAACACCACCTTTTTGGAAACTGGATCCCAGAACTTGAACCCCTTCTCACCTTTGGTATATCCAATGAAGATACAACTCTTTGACTTAGGATCAAGTTTAGATCGTTCATCACTCGGTACATATACATAAGCAGGACAACCAAATATGCGTAAAATATTATAATTGAATGGGTTACCTGTCCATACTTCTTCTACAACTTTACCATCTAATGAAGCCCATGGTGATTTATTGATGACATAACATGCCATACTAAGTGCCTCGGCCCAAAATCCTTTGGAAAGTCCAGCATTCAGTCTCATACATCTGGCCCTTTCAGTAAGAGTTTTATTCATCCTCTCTGCAACACCATTCTACTGAGGAGTCTTCTTTAGTGAAAAGTGCCTCTGAATACCATGTTCCTCATAGAATTTCTGAAACTGTGAGTTTTTGTACTCCATACCATTATCTAACGTCATGTATTTGATTTTCCTACCAGTCTGGTTCTCTACCTCTGCCTTCCAAACCTTGAACTTGGCAAAGACTTCTGACTTATGCTTCAGAAAATATACCTAGACCTTGCGAGAAAAGTCATCAACGAAGGTAACAAAATACCTAGAACCTCCCAGGAAAGGTTCCTGGGTGGGTCCCCATACATCAGTGTAGTCATAGTCTAGAATGCTCCGAGTCCTATGTTCGCCAGCCTTGAAACTATCTCGTGTCTCTTTCCCAAGCATACAATAATTGCACAAATCTAGCTTGCATTTGATGACTCCCCTCAACAGTCCTCTTTTGCATAGTTTTGTCATGTCACGCACACTTATGTGTCCCAAACGCATGTGCCATAATTTTGTAGCACAATGGTTTGAATCTACTAAGATCTCTTCAACCACTCCAGCAACTCTACCTACAACTATTCTCCTTAACAACTTGTAAGTGTTCCTTGCAGTCCTTTTAACCTTCATCACGGTCAGAGCACCTTTGAATAATCGAAGAATATCATTGTCCCCATCAGCTCTATAACTAAATCCTTTGGCCTGAAATGTCCCCAAAGAAAACAAATTCTTCTTCAAATCTGGTATATGCCTAACCTCACATAACGTCTTCACTACACCATCATCCATCACAATTCTGATTTCTCTCATACCAATAATTCCACATGCTTTATTATTTCCGAGATACACGAAACCAAAATTGCCTGCCCTGTATGTGGTGAACCATTCCCTGTTAGGCGTCATGTGGTGGAAACAATCAGTGTCACTGTACTATGATTTGAGGATACATATAGTAAATCAACTTCACTATTGTAACCAGAGTCATCTTTCTGCGCAACATTTGTGGATGTAGATACTTCATCTTTCCCCACCAGCTTCATAGGACTCCATTCATTGGGACAATCCCTTTTGTAATGTCCAGCATGTTTGCACTTATAGCACTCTACTAGTGTTCTGCCCCTGGAATTTGGTATTTTCCCTTTGGCAGGACCTCTTATGCCTTGTCTCATCCAACACGCTTGGCTCCCTTTCACATACAGACCATCACGCTCAGACCTTTCACCTACATTCTATCTTCTTTTAGTGTGGGACAGAAGTGCAAATGTGATCTCATCTAGTTTGATTGAGTCTTTCTCGTACGTCAATGTTCTCACCAAGTGTTCATAGAAATTTGGCAAAGAACACAGTAATATTATGGCTTTGTCCACATCATCAACCTTCACATCAAGCTTCTACAAGTCATTGATCACTCGATTAAAATTGTTGAGATGTTGTTGGAAATCAGCACCTTCCTGCATCTTCAAGCCATAGAGTCTCTGTTTCAAATACAACTTATTTATTAGAGACTTGGACATGAACCGCTTCTCTAATGTCTCCCATACCTCTGTTGGTGATGTCAAATCCATAACATGATACATCACCTCATCTGATAGACATATCCGTATGGTTCCCGCAGCCTTCAACTCTTCCTAATCCATTTCATCCATACCCTCTGGTTTATTCTCACGTAGCACCTTTGATAGACCTTGTTGAGCCAACACATCTTTAACCCTCATTTGCCATAATCCGAAATTACCAGTTCCATCGAACTACCCCACCTCAAATTTGGCACCTGGGTTAAGAGCCATCTGATACCAATTGTTGGGAACATGCAAACAATCAATTAGTAAAGAGTACAGAGATAAGACAAAAACACACGAGATTTGGTAACGAGGTTCGGCCAATTGTGCTTAAGTCCCCGGGAGCGTTGAGCATCTACCACTATATATTATTAGAGAATAAGGATTAGTGTTTGACTATTCTTCTCCTTGTTACATTAGATTTACATAACATAAATATAAAGTCCTCTACCCTAACCCCTTTACATCAGCCTAAGCTCATAACTTGTAGTGTTGTTATCTAGAGATATGAGTCATTGCATAATAGTTATGATCTATAATCGGGACCTCTTTATCCTACTTCTATCAGGTTAGATTGTTCTCTACATTCATTTCCTCTCAATCATCCCCATTTTCCTTTTGATGAGCAATATATTACACACTATTCATAACCTTAATTTAGCATGATTGATGATTCTTGGTGCCTAATTGACTTTGTTTCACATGGTTTAGTGTTTTAGACTTTATTGGACTAATATTCCTAAAATGAGTTAATTTGGGATTATTTGGCCTAATTAAATCTATTATCATTTTCAGATCACATTTGGCACCAATGGCATTTTGGGCATTATGGAAGTCGAGGATATGTGTTGAAGTGAAGATTGTATTTTTAATTTAGGAGTT
>NC_032025.1:15895570-15896650 GCF_001865875.1 Lupinus angustifolius | reverse complement strand
ATTCGGTTTATGTGTGTTGGAGGGGTTAAATTCGGATTCCCCACTCCAAACACACACACACCCTTCATTTTGCCTCATTTTGGAAACACAAAGAAAAATCCGTTTTCCCATTTTTTTGCTCTGCTAGGGTTTCACCCTCTTTCATTTCTCATTTTCGGTTTGCTCTTCCATTGCCATGGAAGGCTAAATTTCTAGACTAAGTTCCTTTGGTAATGTATCACAACTCTTGAGGTTTTGTTATTAATGCATTTTCGGTTTCTTTATTGTTGATTTCTTCTATCTTAGTTGTGAATATGGTTTGCTTAATGTCATTGTTTAGAAACTGGTTGGTTGAGTTTATCTTCACTTAGTTGATTTACTCTCTCTAGTGCATGAATGCTTAGTTCGTGTGAATTTGTTAATCGTTTCATACTTTTACTGATTTCGCTTAGTTTGATGTTTAGTTTCTGGAACTTTGAATTGATTATCGCTTAGTTAATTGATTCTCAACAAATTCGGAAGTTAATGGTTTGAATCTGAAAATAATCTTTTGAAACTGAGGATTGAGTTGTGAACAACGAACCAAAGGGATTTAGACGTTTTATTACATTTTTTAACTACTGTTTCTTAATTTGATTTATGTTCATACTATCCAACATTGAAAACCTCCTTGTGTGTGTGTGAGTATAAGGTGTTTGAAACTTTGTTTGGAAGATAATCCTTGGGAAATGACCTTGGAGTCACTTCCTAGTACTATAGTTTTAATTGTTATATTATTTGTATCATGTACGGCCTCGATCAAATTTGGCGCCGCTGCCGGGGATTATCGGTTCTTGTCAAATATTCTTAGTATAGTTTAGTGTGTGTCTTAGAATAACCATTCTATTTGGGTTTCAAAATTTGCCTATAGCATTCAATGTTTTACTGTTTGCTGTCTTGCTTAGTTATTTACATGGTGGTTGATTCGGGTGTATGTTGGTTAATATAGTTGTGGTTGGAATTTTTGAATGAAACTTTGTTTCCACACTTCTTTAATCACATATTGAATACTGGATGTATCATAGTAAATCACCTTGCTGCTGGTTGTGAGATACAAACAAG
>NC_032025.1:15895249-15895470 GCF_001865875.1 Lupinus angustifolius | reverse complement strand
TGTTTGCTATTTCTTTTTTATTTTACAAGTTTATTTTTCCATTTATTTTGATTTTGTTGCATTTAATTAAATTAGTTAGGCTTTGAGTTTTGTCCTAAAACTTTTTGTGTATGTTTCCTATGGTATTAGGATTTTATTGATGCAAAGGTTTGGTTGATTACTGAAATTTAACATGTATTTCCCTTACTGCCTTACATGTTTCTTACTGCTGCATTTAGTGC
>NC_032025.1:15894771-15895149 GCF_001865875.1 Lupinus angustifolius | reverse complement strand
TAGAACATTTCATAGTTTGGTTAGACAAGTCTGATTCTACTGTTTCTGTGCATTCTGCTGTTTCTATGCATTCTATTGCATACTCTGAAAATATGGCTGAACCACCTCCAATCCCATGTGAGAGGACATTAAGGGAGCTGGCTGCACATGATTTCACATATGAAAGCTTGTGTATCCAGTATCTTAATGAGGATGTGCCATATGTGCTAAAAACTGGACTAATCCATTTGTTGCCTAAGTTTCATGGACTTGCAGGTGAATGTCCTCATAAGCATCTTAAGGAGTTCCACATTGTATGTTCCACCATGAAGCCTCGTGATGTCCAAGAAGATCACATATGTTTGAAGGCATTCCCACATTCACTTGAGGGTGCTTCAA
>NC_032025.1:15894326-15894671 GCF_001865875.1 Lupinus angustifolius | reverse complement strand
TGATTCTGAAATGTGTAATTCTTGTATTGATGAGTTTCTGCATATTTTTGTTGATCCAAATGTTGTAGAATCAGATTGCACTAACCCAATTGCTGTAGACATCATACAACAATCTCATTTACTTGTCCAGGTACAAGCTGCAAAATCAACATCTGCTACTTTGGTTCCATCGGTTTTGCAGGCACCTGTCTTGGAGCTTAAACATTTGCCTGAAAACCTTAAGTATGCTTACTTAGAGGATGATGAGAAGCTTCCTGTTATTGTTTACACCTCCCTTGATGTTGATCAAGATGAGAAGTTGTTACAAGTGCTGAAGAAGCATAAGAAGGCAATTGGTTGGACCTT
>NC_032025.1:15893934-15894226 GCF_001865875.1 Lupinus angustifolius | reverse complement strand
ACAAAGGAGACTCAATCTAGTCATCCTTGAGGTTGTGAAGAAATAGGTCACAAAGCTTTTACAAGCTGGGATTATATATCTCATTTTTTATAGTCATTGGGTGAGCCCAATTCAGGTGGTCCAAAGAAGACAAGAATTACAGTGGTGAGAAATGAGAGAGATGAGTTGATTCCTACGAGAGTGCAGAACAGTTGGAGAGTCTGCATTGATTATAGGAGGCTCAACCAAGCAACAAGAAAGGATCACTTTCCTTTACCATTTATTGATCAGATGCTTGAGCGCTTAGCAGGTA
>NC_032025.1:15893385-15893834 GCF_001865875.1 Lupinus angustifolius | reverse complement strand
TCTCAAATAGGGGAATCGGGGTAGACCCTGCCAAGATAGATATTATTTCACAATTGCCTTACCCCTCTTGCGTGCGAGAGGTTCATTCTTTTCTTGGTCATGCAAGTTTCTATCGCATGTTCATTAAAGATTTTAGCAAGAACGCTCTTCCACTATCCAAGCTGTTGCAAAAGGAGGTGGTATTTGATTTTGATGAGAGATGTATGGAGGCATTTGATTGCCTCAAGACAACCTTGACCACCACCTCTATTATCCAGGCACCTGATTGGACAAACCCTTTTGAGCTGATGTGTGATGCTTCTAATTATGCATTGGGGGCTGTCCTTGCTCAGAAAGTGGACAAACTGCCTAGGGTAATTTATTATGCTTCTAGGACTTTAGATGTTGCACAAGCTATTGTATTTGCTCTGGATAAGTTTAGGTCTTATTTGTTTGGTTCTAGAATTGTT
>NC_032025.1:15892956-15893285 GCF_001865875.1 Lupinus angustifolius | reverse complement strand
CTTCCTGTAGAGATAGAGCATCGTGCATATTGGGCTGTGAAAACTTGTAACTTGGCTCTTGATCAAGCTGGTGAAGAAACAAAGCTCCAATTGAATGAACTTGGTGAGATCTGCTTAGAAGCCTATGAGAACTCTAAGTTCTATAAAGAGAAGACCAAAAGATTACATGATAACTTGATTTCTAGAAAGGAATTGGTCAAAAAGTGTTGTTGTACAACTCTAGGCTTGGACTCATGAGTGGTAAGCTTCGTTCTAGGTGGATTGGTCCTTTTGTTGTTACTAATGTGTTTTCTTATGGTGCTATAGAAATCAAAAGTGAATCCACAGAT
>NC_032025.1:15892428-15892856 GCF_001865875.1 Lupinus angustifolius | reverse complement strand
CATTTGAGACTTTTACTTCTTTCATTGTTACTTAGCTCATTACAAGCTTATAAGTGAAAAACCATGATTGTCCTAACCTTAGGGAATTTTGGAGCTTTGGAATTGTTTTGGGAATAGGTATTAAGTAAGAAAGGGTGAATTTTTCTTCAAATCTTGTGGATTCTTGGTTATGTCTTTATGATGGTTAATACAATTGCGTACATAAGTGTTCATAAAAAAAACGAAAATGAAAAAGAAAAACAACAAAAAGAGAAACAAAAGTGAATAAAAGGTTGAGTAAGGCAAAGAATATTGGAATTAGAGATTTGGTCTTATTTTGGGTTGATTTTTGCTTACTTTTTACTTATTCCCCATTGCTCCTATATTCCATTTGGTTTTACCTACATATCCCATATTTATCCTACCTTGTCCTTGGCCCCATTACAACC
>NC_032025.1:15886386-15892328 GCF_001865875.1 Lupinus angustifolius | reverse complement strand
GAAACTGGTTGGTTGAGTTTATCTTCACTTAGTTGATTTACTCTCTCTAGTGCATGAATGCTTAGTTCGTGTGAATTTGTTAATCGTTTCATGCTTATACGGATTTCGCCTAGTTTGAGATTTAGGTTCTGGAACTTTGAATTGATTATCGCTTAGTTAATTGATTCTCAAAAAATCCGGAAGTTAATGGTTTGAATCTAAAAATAATCTTTTGAAACTGAGGATTGAGTTGTGAACAACGAACCAAAGGGATTTGGCCGTTTTATTACATTGTTTAACTATTGTTTCTGAATTTGATTTATGTTCATACTATCCAACATCAAAAAACCCCTTGTGTGTGTGTGAGTATAAGGTGTTTGAAACTATGCTTGAAAGATAATCCTTGGGAAACGACCTAGGAGTCACTTCCTAGTACTACAATTTTAATTGTTATATTATTTGTATCGGGTACGGCCTCGATCACCTTTTCATCGCTATAGCCACTAGACTAAGCCATTTCCTGACATGTAGAGTACTTCGGTCAAAGAGCTCTGTAATTCACCTAAAGGGGGTGAATAGGTGGTTCGGTAGATAATTATCATTTCTCAATTAATAAAAGATCATACAATTTTCCTTATTGTTTAATAAAATAACTAGTGACTTAATAGATTAATTACTTTTGCATGCAATCGATTATCTCGAGAACCTAATCGATTACTCAGTTCTTGTTCTTTGAAAAACAGTTTTCATTGATCATCAGGATTACCAAGATTCAACTAAAATTATATGCACTCTTACATATGATAATACACAGTTAATGCACATAATAGAATATGCAAATAATACATAATAATATGAATTCCAAGTTAAGTAAATCAAGAAATATGAAAATGTAAAGAGTTAAGGGTTAAGAAGAATGAGACACGGAAACTAAATTCAGGCCTCCCCGTCTGACCTCAGGAGATTTTCCTCACTTTGGAATCAAATGTATTTTATAACAAAACTTCCAATGACTTTACAAACGCTCAGTTCTTGGACCTAGAGTCTCTCACGTTGGTTTGACCTCCAACCCGCCTTTTTCGGATACTCAACACTTACTCAAGGTATAGCCCCATCATTGATTACTCCCAACCAAGATCTTTGTAAAGTATGAAGACTCAACCTAACCTCAGCTAGGATTTTCCAAAATCAATTGTCTATCAATGGTGATACTAACATACCAAGAGAATATGATTATGCCAATGTCTATATAAAACAAGTTGTTGCACCTAGATGTGCTGAATATACACTCTTATAGAATCTAAGAACTTTTCTACAAGTCTTACAAACTCAAAATATAGAAATGTGAGATGCAAGGTTTCTTTGCACAAGATTTGACAATACAATTCTAGAAAATCTTTCTTTAAAGATTCATGAAGATTATTTTTCTCCTTTTTCTCTCTTTTTCAGAAACACTTAGGAAAACCTCTCTTTAGATATGAAAGTGTAAGAGCAATGTGATTTTCATAATATGAGATCAGTCTATAAATTTTTGGGTAAACACATAGTAAAACATACATCGTAAACCACTTTGAGTCTTCAACTCAAGAATCTTAGTAAGAGTAGTACAAAATTGGATGACATACTGAAGATATAAAGATACTCCATTGACTTTTAGAGGTCTCGGTTTTCCAAACCTTCTTCACTTAAGAAAAAGGAGGTGTATAATAAAATTATCTTTCAAAAGCAAAGTATACATACTCATCACATTACTAAATCTAAATCAAGGATACAAATGCATCAACCCAATTGCACTTATTGTCTAAATCACGGGCATACCTATAAGACTTGCAAAAATTAGAAATTATGGTATTCCCTTAGGACATTTTCAATGGGTAGAGAAAGGTACTAACCATGTAGGACCCAAACTAAATTGGGTATCTAATATTACTTAAATTGTTTTGTATGAGTATTTGGGAGCCACCAACAACTTATGGTATTTGGATAACGGCTGCTCAAAACATATGGTGGGCGATAAAGGAAAGTTATTTGTCCACACACCAAGGGGAAAAGGCTACGTCACATATGGTGATAATAATAAAGGAAAGATCATTGGAGTTAGTAGAGTCAAGAAGCCACATTCTACTACAATAGAAGGAGTTCTACACTTTCAGGGACTTAAGCACAGCCTACTTAGTATAAGCCAACTTTGTGACAAAGGGTTCCAAGTGGCTTTCTACCCCGACAAATGCATCATTGATAGTAAGCTTTTCTTCTTTTTGATGAAGTCAAAAGGGGGAGAAAAGTTGGAGTTGTATTTTTCTGCCAAATCTTTTCAGGGACATACAATAAAAAAAAGGGAGTATACAAGACAGGGGAGCATATTTGAACATTCAACAAACTTATATCATCTACATATGTTGAAGCTCAGAAAAATTCAGATCTCCATTTTCAAAGGATATTGGTTTGTCATCACCAAAAAGGGGGAGATTCTGAAGAAGATCTTCCTCCTGACCTTGGCACGGTTTTGATGAAGAAAACAAAGTCAAAAAATGAAGAAAAGGAAGAAGACCATGAAGACATAGAAGATTCATGCTTCAAGATGTTTATAGATTAAGTCTTCATATAAGTACATGTATCCTTACACTCACTTTAATATTTAGTAGCAATTATAAGGAAATCAAAATCATTTTTAAAGAACTAGATATGTCTAAAATGCAAAGTCAAAATTTATAAGTAATGAGTTACTTCACCTCAGTAAAAGGTTCCTAGAACTAGGTAACATGTTACTTGAACTAAAGCAGTTGGTAACATGTTAGTGGAACTACGTAATAGATTACCTGACTGAGAAAACTGTTATAAAGCAAAACTGACTGATGTAACTGATTATTCATGTGTATTAATAGATTACCACCTTGGAAAAAACATTTGGGTAATCAATTACCACATCATGGCAAGCGATTACATAGTGTTGTTGAAACCAGATTTTCAAATTCAAATGAACAATTTTCATCCGAAGTGAATAGGTTTCATTCCAATTGTGTCTCCTCTTCATGGAAGGATATCTTGGCTGATTGGAAGCCTATTCAAAGGCATTGTGACATCCAAATTCAAGGCACACAATATACACGATAACATACAATCACAAAAAACTTTCACAACTTAGTAAACAAAGTTCTGAACAATTTTTTAATAACTTGGTTCCTAAACTTTTAGATTTTCTGACGTTGCTTCCATATTGCATTTTTTGTAAATATTCAAAAGATTAAGAGCATTATATACTACATATTTATATTGTGGGGTTAAGGATTTCAAGTTATAGAATTATCAAAACTTGTAAAGGCAATCCTACCATTGTTATATAATTCATCTTGGTTGTAAACTTTTCATCACAGGGGTGTGTTGAGAAGAGGAAAAGAGTTCACTTGAAAAGGGAATTTTCAAGGGCACATAATTTGTGAGCGTGTAAGGTACATAGGTCTCGTTGAGAGAATTTGTAATTACAACTCAAATTATCTAGTGGAAAATCTCTTGTGTGGCAAGAGTACTAGTTGTAACCTTCGGTGGACAAGAAGGCGAACTAGTATAAAATTCTCTATGTACTCTCTTCTACTTATTCTTGAGATTTACTTTTTCTTTACTTGGTTGAATTTTGCATAAATAATCTGCTGCACATAAACTTTGATAACATAGTAGAAAAATCAGTCATATTCTCCCAACAACTATTCCCCCCCCCCCTAGTTGGCATCTTAAACTTACACTTTGTTGTCGACCTTTATTTACAAACTTTTTTGTCCATCTTTGTCTTCATCAAAATCCATGTGATGTATGCTTACTTATACAGTCTACTCATTAATGCATGCTTGCATTTTCAATCTCCCTTTTTTATGATGACAAATTGTTGGATCTGACAACCTATTTTGGATCTTCTTGATGACAATCAACTTTGTTTTGTGACTTATCTTCTGTAAGATAATGCGCATTTCTCCCCCTCACTCCCACTCAATTTAAGCATATGGTAATTTATAATTTGCGGAAGCCTTTTTAATTGCGACAAACGTACAAAACATAAACAATAACTTTCATCCCCTTTTGGCATGATCAATAAGCAATGATACATATGAAAGCTTATAGCCAAAAGTAAGGAAATAATGCAATTTCTGCTTATGTTAATCGACTATATTACCGCTTAATCGATTAAGTATAATTAAAATTTACACAAAAATACATTTTACTACTATTAATCGATTATAACTAATATTAATTGATTAACCATAGTGATGAAAGAATTCACTACAAATTACATGTTATTTGCATAATTTCATGTAAATTATTATCCAATTCATTTTATACAGATTAAAGACAATATGATCAATGCAATAGATTTAAAACTAAACATTCATTCATTGAATAATCAATTTCAAGGAAAGGATAACAAGTACATAATTTCAATGAAGGCACAAAAGTACAATATAGCATGTCATGTGTGTACAATTCAAAGCACAAAGTAACAAGTTATGATATTACAATGCAAAGACCAAAATACACACATCATAAACTTCTAAACCAAAACCTAACTAGGATAAGACAAGATTCCCTAATATAGACTAACTAGGAGAAGGTTGTGAAAAGCCACTGAAGGTTCTAAATAGAATATTCAGCTACTTGAATCGATTTTGATTTTCTTCTTCTTGTTGACAAAACTCTGTCATGAGTCTATCCTCCATAGATTGTATTTTTGAGTCAATCGGCTCAATCAGGCATTGTTCCATGGCATTCAGGTCAGCCAAACCAAATGAAGGTCCTTGAGGCATAGTAGAAGCCTCGCCATATCGTTGCTTTTGGTTCTGCTCGCCATATCTTCATTTGGTAAGTCCAAATTAACTGTATTTCTATGGTCATCGTGATACATCCATTCACCTCCATATTTGTAAATACTCATCTTGTGAATGAGACTTTCATTGACCATATGCTCTCTGGGATTTACAGCAATAATCTTCATACCATACATGTTGATCCCAATGTGATCAATGACAAGGGAGATAAATTTTCCATAAGCTAGTAGTCTCAAGGAAGAAGAGGCAATTCCATACATTACCTTAAAAATCTCATCAGGCCAACTAATCATAATACCTTCCTTAATAACAAACATCAATTTCAAATCATTTACCATTACTTACGCATGATTAGTGTGACACTGAACCAGGATGTATGCAATTAAGTAATGCAGTAGCATGTTCTCCACAGATAACGATCCAGTTTTAGTAAGCTCACCTTGGACGAAGTAATACGGTGCTCTAGAGCACGACTTATACAATTCTGTGGAGTCGTACATACTCCATTTCTCGTCGTTACAATCACCAAGAGTTCCACCATCACATGCCAAGCCTCAAACTTATACTAAAAATTAACCTCCCTTGCACCATGTTGTGTTAACCACCATTCTTATACTAAAAATTCACATCAAACTCCCAAACTAGAGAGGGGTAAATGTTATCGTTTAACTCTAGAAATTTTATGGTCCCTTGTACCTCCAATTCAAGCGGGAACTGGAATCCTTGCTCCACCATCCATGCCATGTCGGCATAACAAAGATATGTAGGTTTATGACTGATAAATCTAGCCAACTTTTCTGCTTGAAGATCAAGAGAAAGAAACCAAGCCTAAAGAGGGATTCTTTCCAACCCTGAAAGATGATCCTCCTGTATCCAAATTGCTCAAACGCCCTGAATAGCAATGAGAACATCTGATTTTAACGATATGTTTCACTCTCTTGGGTCTATCTTGATTCATTTTGGCAGAAAGTGTGGATGGATAATTGATTAGATAGGGAAATTGTTAGGTATCAGTGGTTACAATACACCTAGAATGGGGGGGGGGGTTGAATAGGTGTAGCGGTTATCAATCACCGCTTCTTTCACCAAAATCCAATTCTAGAAACAGCCCAGTTAATCGATTAACACCTAGTCTTAATCGATTAACAC
>NC_032025.1:15865318-15886286 GCF_001865875.1 Lupinus angustifolius | reverse complement strand
TTTGACACTTAGTTTTATGCCTAGAATGCATATATACATGTATTTATGTAATGCATGAACATATTATGAATGACATATCTCATGGATGAAATGATTTAAAGGATATATGCATATGAGACATGTATTAGGTGCTCTAAGCCTTCGACTCAACTTAAACTAGAATCTAGTCTAAGCCTAGTACCAAATAAAGACTTAAGCACGTTGATTTGTTGGTGATCTTCAAGCACTTTTAGGCACAAGTTGTCCTCATCAAAACCATGACGTTCAAGGAGAGCTTTCCAAAGTGTTCCTCTTGACATGCACACTTTCATAAATTGAATTAGGTATTAAAAGGGGGTAAATATGGTAACGTGATTTTAAACAAATTGATGGGTTAGAGATTAAGAGGAGAAAATGATTAGAGATGGGGTAGCTCGAAATTTAGTTTGAGGATGAAATCTAAGATGACTTTTGGAGAAGAAGACATAATACATGAGGTTAGAGTTTGATAGAGCTGAACCCAGAACTGTGTTTGAATCTATTTTATGACTCTATTTAATCGATTATCTTCTATGATAATTGATTAACGGAATTGAAAATTTAACACAAATAATCGATTACGTTCCAATTCAATCAATTAAATATTCAAAAAAAAATTAGCCTATGTAATCGATTAAGGGCACTGATAATTGATTAATACACATAGAAAATGCCTAGGTAATCGATTAGAAGACATAGCAATTGATTAAATAAGTCAATATGACAGATTTTTGCACAATTTGGATTAGTCTAAGGATTTTCTAAGATTCCACTAGAAAGAACCTATGATAAATAGTTGATACACACTGAACTAGAGCCAAAAACATATATATACAATCAAAAAATCATGCATTTATTGGCAATAAGTGCGATTATTTAGGATTATCTAGGCATATATCATACATTCAAACACTAAGCATAATATCGGGCAGAACATATGATAAAACAAAGCAGAAAAGAATATGCCTAGATATATAGTTACCTATTTTGATTTACCTCATCCTTATCAAGATACTAGAAGGTTGCCATATTTTGAATTCTTCGTTGGCCTTTCTTGAAGTTCTTGATTCTTGTCTTTCTTTTCTTGCATAGCACTTTAATCCTTTGAATGTGCATCCTCATGAGCACGAGCGAAACAATAAGCATACATTTCCTCTCCTCTTTTGGAGATGGCTTATCAAATATTAAATTTTCATACGCTTTTCAAAAAATTGGTCATTGGCTTTAATATAAAGTATCACTTGTTGTACTTAATCATGATTGGAATATCCTAGACAATATTTCTACATTTACTTTTGAATCAAATATGGTTAAAAGATGTTATAATTGTTCAACAATGAAGTGTTTAAATCTAAAAGCATGTAAATGAGAGAAAAAATATTTTTTGGCCTAAAAAGTAATTTTAGGGGATTTTCTCAAAAATGTGGCCTCACTAGGATTTCATGAACAAAATTATCTATATCACTTAAAGTATGTAACACTTGGAGTTAGAAGAGATACCTTAATACCTTTATAGCACAATTCTTCCTAACTTCAAGCATTTGAGTTGACAATTTTGTTTGTAAGTGTCATAGTCTTTTTCTTTGGTGATAGACCAATAAAGCTTGATCTTCTCACCTATTATGTGCCTAGAACATCTACTATCCATGTACAATTTTATGTTCACATGTCCTTAGGCACACCTACAACACTAATTTACTTGCATATCTTGGGTACACAAATGATGTTGTATCCCTTGATGTTAGTTACTTCGGGATCTTATCCCTTAGAAATCCACATATATTGTCCATTTAGAACACTATGCATTCTACTATTACATGAACTCAAAGTATGATCGTGCATTCCACAAAAAAAAGCAAGTAAGGGATTTAAGATATGAAAATTTCAAAATATCTACCTGTTTCTTATGAAATCTATTCTTTGCATGCATATATCCCAAATTGAATATATTCCCAATATTTTTATATGTAGCGCATAAGTTGATTAAGTTGTGACTACTTGTTGTGAGATTTGCAACTTTATCCTTTAAAATTTTATTTTCCTTTTCCAAGAAAGTGCAATTTTCACGAGTAGGTATCACATTTAACTTAGTAGCACAATTACATGAAGAGTTACCATATTTAAGATCCAAGGTTTCATTTTCAAGTTTAAGCTCATCAATAAAACTTTGCAATTCACAAATTTTATTTTCATGTTCTAAAATCAACCTTTTGCTATCCACGCACTTTTTAGGTAACTTTTAAGTTCTTCATGCATTTCAACATAAGCACCATAAAGTATGTCATACATGGGGGAATTATCAGAATTTAAACTAGAATCGGAAGAGTTTACCTCACTAGATTCATCTTGCTCACTTACTTTGCAAGAATTCAGCTTTTGAGCCATAAGACATAGCTTGTTTGATTCTTCATCTTCTGAGGTGCTTGTTTGGTTCTTCATGCTCAATCTTCTTGAGAAAAGTAGTACATGTGTACCTCATGTGACCTACTTTCCCACATTCATGACAAGTTATTTTGTCTTTAGGATACTTTCCCACACTTTTCCACACTCATTTCTTGGCCCTAGAGTCCCTCATGTCGATTTGACCTCCAACCCGTCTCTTTCGGATACTCAACACATACTCACAGTACTCAACCAAAACCTTTGTAAAGTGCGAAGACTCAACCTATCTCAGCTAGTATTTTCCTAAATCAATTCTCTAAGAGAATATGTTTATGCCAATATATATGCAAAACAAGTAATTGCACCGAGATATGTTGAATATAAAACCTTCTAGAATCTTAGAACATTTCTACAAGTCTCACACACTCAGAATATAGAAATATGAGATGCAAGATTTCTTTGTATAAGATTTGACAATACAATTCTTGAAAATCATTCTCTAATGATTCATGAAGATTCGTTTTCTCCATTTTCTCTCTTTTTCAAAAAACACTTAGGCAAATCTTTCTTTGGATATGAAAGTGTATGAGCAATGTGATTTTCGAACTATGATATATAATCTATGGTCTATGTGTCTTGTGTTGTTGTTATTATAATACAAAATGGAAAAAGTTGGGTTAATATACAATTCTTTTTCCTAGTACAGTTAATCGATTATCATTGTACTTAATCGATTAACGATTCTTTAAAAATCAAGAATTCAGAAACTATAACTATCATAAATAAATTAATCCCATTCTTAATCGATTAACAATTTCCCAATTTTGCATAACTTAATCGATTAAAATAAACCTTAGTCGATTAAGGGTTTTCTGAAAAATATATTTCAATATGATATGAACCTCCTACATGATTTGTAAAAATATAATGCATGATTTTGAATGATGCATGATTTAAAACTCTTTTAATGCATCAAAATCATATCATCATGTATTTATGCATGTGCATGTAAGTCTCATTTTAGTTATGATTAATTTTAGGTTGTGAGACTTCCACTAAGGTTCACCTAGCCTAGACTCTACCTAATCAAACATCTTAAAACCTAAGAAAAATAGAAAAACACTTAGCCTCTAGTTCTTCTTGAATGTTTGAGCTTGAGTCTTGACTTTTGACTTATTGTTTCTTGATTTATCCATGTCTTCAAGCTTGATCTTTGTCTACAACTTCATCTTTATTTACAAACTTTGTTGTCGATCTTTGTCTTCATCTTTATTTATAAACTTTGTTGTCGATCTTTGTCGTTGATGTTTGTCTTCATCAAAATTCATGTAATGCATGCTTGCATATACAATCTGCTCATTGGTACATGCTTGCATTTTCAATTTTGATACAAGTTATGGTCCAAGTGAATCGATCTTAGGCAACTCGGGATATTTGGACATGCAGTTTTCCTTTGTGTACTTATCCAATTAATAGTAAGCAATTTCGAACCACCTCTCCGATGAGATGAGTTCTAAATTATACTTTAGGGTCTCCCTCTCATAATGATTGAGGGCGAATTTTGAGTGACAGGGATGATGGTCGGGGAAAAAGGCTTGGTTAAGTCCCTCTCTAATGTATTCTTCCTCGCCCAGTGAGCCTATTGTCGGTGTTGGTGTAATATGTATTTGTCGTAATGAGGACAATTTTTGGAGGAACCCAATTTGTATATATGTATTCATATATGTTATTTTTAGAGAACTATAATCATAGAGATCATCATCACTATATGGGATTCACTTGAATCATATACCACAAGAGGAGTAGGTGTAGGCTTCAAGTGAAAACGAGTTTTGTTAAAACTTTCATTTTTGAAGGAATATTACTCAGGCCGTTAGTGGAAACTTTTGGGTATAAAATAAATAAAAAACTCACAAGTCTCACATAAGAGGAACTTTGAAAAAAAAACTCACAGTCCACATAGGATGGAGGAGGAATTTAAAAAAAAAAGTCAGGCTATAAATAGTGGCATCCTCCTTTCATTTTTTTATTCTCCCCAAGTTGAGTGCAATTCCTTGACTTCTTCTTTCTCCCTCCTTATATTTGCCGAAGCATTTCCGACCAACTTCTCTCTCTTTCTTTATGTGATACTAAAATTGGCACATGAAGCCAATTTGTGGGAATTTTGAGAACTAACATTGGTATTCATATTGTGGGAAAATAGAATTGGCACTAGTAGTCATATTATGGTCATTTCGGCAATTGGCACTAGTAGCATAATTGTGGGTGTATTTGATATCAGTTCTTATACTACAGTAAGAATTCAAATATAGAGAATTGGACTATTTTATGATAGGGATGATGTGGTTGATAGTGTGCTTGTACATTTTGGGTAGTGTCACAAAATGTCTTAAGAGAGCGACCTAGTCGTGACTCAGCCAATAATTATTCTTTCATGCCATTTAGAATTGTTGCAAGCTACAAAAATAACAACTTTAAGACATTTCGTACTGCAATGACATTTGCAGAGAATATTATTGGGCCAAATAGCTATAACCTTAACAAACCATTTCGGTTTGAGGACAACATTCAAATGGTGACAACATACGATGGAATTTTTTCTCACCATGAGAAAAGTTGTCCACGTTATGAAAACTTATGTCCACATGGTGTCAGAAAAAACTAAAAAGGGGGAAAAGGATAAATTGGATATTGATATAACTCTCTAGAATGAAAATGATTGATTTTGTAAGAATTTCAATCTGAATAGGTTGTCTGATGGTCTCTATTATTACTACAGCCCATATAAGTCTGCCAAATTAATTTGGTATGCACTTGAATCATATACAACAAGAGGAGTAGGTGTAGGCTTCATGTGAATACGAGTTTTGTTGGAACTTGCATTTTTTAAGGCATATTACTAAGGAACTTACATAGAAGGAACTTTGAAAAAAACTCACAAGCCCTACATAGGATATAGGAGAAATGTAAAATAAATAAAAAAGTCAGGCTATAAATAGAGGTCTTATCCCTTTATTTTTTCTTGTCCCAAGTTGAGTGAAATTCCTCTATTTCTTCTTTCTCCATCCTTATATTTGTGGAAGCATTTTCGACCAACTTCTCTCTTTCTTTCTATGGTACTAGAATTGGCACAGGCAGTCAAATCATGAGAATTTATAGAACTGACACTGATAGTCAAATTGTAGAAAGTAGAATTAGCATGGGTAGTCATAATGTGGGCATTTCGAGAATTGATATTGGTAGCCATATTGTGTGTATATTTGAGATTGTTTCTTATAGTATAGTAAAAATTCAAAAATAGAGAGTTGAACTGTTTCATCTTGGAACGGTATGGTTGATAGTCTGCTTGTACATTTTGGGCAGTGCTACGAAACATCTGAAAGAGAACGATCTCATCGTGGCTCAGCCGATAATTACTCTTTCGTGTCATTTAGAATTGTTGCAGGCTACAAAAACAACAATTTTTATTGTTAGGTAGAGAACATTACCCATTATTGGATTGTCTACGTTCGCGACTTAAATTTCATGGAAGGACATGGCAAATATTAATCCCTTAACGATGTTTCACAATCTATATCCTTGAAACTATTCTTTGATATGATTTTAATTCTCTTTAAAAAATTTATATTATCAACTATTCCAGTGTTCACTTTAAATATTAATTTCTGAAAGGTGAATAGATAAATTAATCAATTGAATCAAACAAAGTACCAATTTATGTACGATATATTGAATTTTTTATTATTTTGGTATAAAATTGTAATCATGAGATTTTGTATACATCAATATGCTAGATTTGCCTGCATGGTTTATATTGACTTATTATCTGGCTTTTATAGCATATATGTACAAGATTTAATTTTATAACTTTTCAATGTTATTTTATTAGCTTGTTGTTATAGTATTTGTACTAGATTTGCTGTTATTGATTAGCTTGCCGGTGTTATAGAAAGTTTACACAAATTTATTCTGTATATCAGTGAAGCTTGTGATTATTTGTTTGTGTATATTGTTTTTCATTTGTACACATTTCATTATATTCTTCACCTACTACTCATTTTGGAGAATTTTTACTGTGGAAATAGGATAGTCATGGACTGAGATAATTTACATCTAAAGATTTCAAATAAATTGAAAATTCAATTTCTTTGTAATCTTTGTATACAAATATGCATGTGAAAATTCAATTAGTTTGTAATTCAATTTATAGGAAGTGTTATCTGCTAATTGAAGAATATACAATATGCATGTGATTATTTGTTTGTGTATATTGTTTTTCATTTGTACACATTTCATTATATTCTTTACCTACTACTCATTTTGGAGAATTTTTACTGTGGAAATAGGATAGTGATGGACTGAGATAATTTACATCTAAAGATTTCAAATAAATTGAAAATTCAATTTCTTTGTAATCTTTGTATACAAATATGCATGTGAAAATTCAATTAGTTTGTAATTCAATTTATAGGAAGTGTTGTCTACTAATTGAAGAATATACAATATGCATGTGACAGAAAACAATATATATTTTTTGTATTACCAAGGGTATCCCTTCACCTTTTTGGATAAGGAACTAATCTACTCTGAGATTCATAGTTGCCCATCGCATGAATTGAACCATCGACCTTGGGAATCCAATGGGGCCTTACACCACTAGACCAACGCCTTGTTGGTAGAAAAATAATATATATCTAAAATCAATTACCAACAAGATATTGGTCCAGTTGTGTAAGGCCCCACTAGATTCTTAGTATGATCAAAAGGTCAATGATTCAATTCCTAGAAGCGATAATTGTTGGAATGGACAGTCACACACCCTCAAATGAATTAGTTATGTGCCATTTCGTAGTTGATAGTACCAAAAAATTAATTAAAATGTAGTTGATTTTTTTGTACTACTAATGGTATTTCTTCACCTTTTTGCGTTAGGAATTGAACTCTTGACCTTTTTTGTCTTTCTGAAAATTTAGAGGACCCTTACACTACTAAACCAATACCTTATTAATAAAACATAACAAATATGAAAAAAACTTTCACGATAGGACATATAAAAAAAACTAATTATAAAGTTCACTTTCAAAATAGGGTAAACTAAATACCAAATTTAGAAACTAAACTTTCAAATTCATGTTCATAAAAAACCAATTATTAAATATTTTATAAATTTGTCGTACGACTTTTTTTATAGGGAATACAATAAAAACCAAACTCGTAGGTATTCGCCCAAACTCAACCCGAATTTAACAGGTTAAACCCGTTATTAATGAATTTGGATTCGGGTTTTACCTGATATTACATTTTGGATTCTGATTTGGTATATGTGGTACCCTATACTGAATCCGCCCCAAACCCGTCCCAATTGAAAAATTGAAGAAATAAATATATGCCCTCTGGCCATAATCAAACCCTTGCACATGACACATCAAAAAATGTGTCAACATGTTTATCATCCTTTACATTTTGGATAAAAAATAAATGAATGGGGATTTTGATATCTCTGAGCATGTTCTAGTAGAATTTTTCCCCCTGCTCTTTTCTCTATGCCTCTTCTAAGAGTTTTGGTGAAATCTACTGAAATTGGAACTTGCAAAATTTCACATGTTTTTTTTTTTGTGGAATTTGGATCTAATATTGCTATTTGACTTATCTACTATTGTATATTGCTAGAATCTATTGAATTTTAAATATCAACGTGTTAAAGCATACATATAAAAAAACCTCATACACTAGTGTAATATTGCAGCAGTGTTAAATTATATTTGTTGGGTTTCCCGTCGAGTTCGGGTTCCTCGTCAGGTTCGGGTTACCTAAAATTCGACGGATTCTAGGATGATATTATTAATTTCAACTTCGCTCAAACCCGACCACAATCTGCTTCGTTGCCATTCCTACTTTTTTACTAGTATATTCTCGATATATTATAGTTTTCCTTGTTAAGGATTATTTAGGATCATATTCAATCAATAGGATCTCACTATCCTAGTGATATCAAACTTGTAATGTGAATTTATCCGAATCACATTTTTTGTCCTAAAAAGTATGTCATTTTATCTATCAATCCTTTAATTGGTTAGAAAAACATTTTATTATTAAGTTTTTAACTTAAATAAAAAATATTCGACCACTCAGAGAAAATGAGACATCAAATAACATTTTTCGGGACAACAGATATCATCTCGGCTTTATCATATTTATGCAATTAATATAAAACAATAAATGCAATGCCTCATAATATTATTATAAACAATAATCCAAATAACATGATATATCTTACAAGGAACAAGATGATTGCTGATAGCGAATAAACCAATATTTTTTCATCAGAGCTCATATTTATTGATTCCTTAATTGATGCTTATAGATGAGTCAAATAATCTTATTTAACCAATTACTAACCAAGTCCATTATCAGTTTTCTTCGATGGGAAAGGGGGAGCTAACAGCTCCAAATTACAAACCTCTACAATAAATTGTAGAGGCACAATCTAACATGAGCTTGACAGAGCAAAAACTAGGGGGAACATCAAAAATCTGAGAAATCCTATCTAAACTTAATCCAAACTTGGCCATCTCGTCCGCCACCAATTTTGCTTCCTTGAAAATGTGGATACAGTGGACCTACTACAACTTCCGCATGATGGACTGAATGTTTGACACTAGAGAAAAACAGGGGTGAGAAGGATGGCACCTCGAACCTAGAAGTTGGTCACTATTCAAGGAATCTATCTCAATCCAAATATTTATAAAACCCCTATGCTGAAGAATCTGCAAACCGAGAAGGATACCCCATAATTCTGCTTGCACTACCGAACAGTGGCCAAGATGCTTAGCATAGGCAAAAATGAAAGCACTGTGATGGTCTCTAACTACTCCACCACAAGCAGCAGAATTGGAAGATGAAGAAAAGGAACTATCAATGTTTAATTTATACCATCCAAAATGAAGGGGTAACCACCTAATTACTGTAGCGTTGGGAGCACATAATCTCACCGTAGAAAGAGACAGGTTATTGAGGGCCTTTGTAGTACAGATGCAGCGACCTATGATTTCAGAGCAGACCCGTGAATGGACAATAACACCCTTATCAAAGATGAAGCGATTTTTGCAATTCCATATTGTGTCAATAGCAATGCCGAAGAGCAAAGCCCAATTTAAATCACCCAATTTCGAATTTTTATCAGATAAGTTAGTTATGCACCAGCTCCTAAGGTCATTAGCGAAAAAAGGATGGGAAGAAGGAATATTTAGCATAAACATCCACACTGATTAGGCTATGGGGCAGTCACGGACCACGTGTAATTCGGTTTCCAGAAGAGGACAACGAGGACAAGCATTCGAGATAACCATGTGTTTCTTGCACTGTTGTTCATTTGTGGGAAGGCATTTGTTAAGTAATATCCACATCAGGACAGAAATCTGATAAGGGCCTTTCCAATTCCATACTTCATCCATAAGAGGCTCATTGGAGATATTCTTGTGCCCCGCAATTAGGGTGTAGGCAGAAGTCACAGAGAAGGAACCATCATTTGACCCCAGCCAAGACACACCATCTTCAGAATTCTCTTCTGACATCAGACGGATTGCCACAATTTTGTTTGCTATAGCTTCTGGAACAGTAGCAAAAATTAAATCCTCCTTCCACTGCCCCCTTTCAGTAACGAAATCAGATACTAAAATCCTGTTAGAGAAAAGGGTGGGATGAGCCCACGACTGGTCTTCTAGCTTGATTTCATTGGGAATCCACTTATCTTTCCAAAAATTGATAGAACTCCCATTTCCAATTCTCTAACCCAGATTAGTTTGAATGCTCGACCAAACCTTCCTTATCCCTCTCCAAAGGGAAGATTCCTTAGAGGATTTAGAAATTTTCGGAATTAATCAGAACCACTTTTGTACTTTGCCCTCATCACATTGACCCAAAGCTCATTCTAATCAGTGATTAATTTCCAAGAAAATTTCATTATAAGACTTTTGTTAACCAACCTGGACTGCCTGAGATTTAGCCTACCCGCCTTCTTTGGTCTGCACACAGTATCCCAATTTGCCCAGTGAGTCTTCTGGGACAAAATGGTATCACCCCACACAAAATATCTGCATAATTTATCCAGATAATCACAAACAGATAACGGTAAAGGCATTGTCTGCATGACATAGGTAGGGAGGGCTTGAAGCACAGATTTAGTGAGGGTAAGTCTACCGGCAAAAGATAACTGACTGCATTTCCAATTGCTCAAACGCCGCTTAGCGTTTTCCAAAATATAATTGTAGCTATTTTGGTGGTACCTCTTTCTTCGCTTGATGATGGTTGAAGCATGGAAAATTTTGGTATTTCTATCTCCATAGCAAAGCTAATTACATCTAGACTTTTGGAACCATAACATTTCCTCCTGTCTAAGCACCAATTCATATTTCCCCCATAAATCTTTCTGGATATTATCAAGGTAAGAGTTTGAAACCTCAGATAAACTCCTTGTAATACCATTTAATCTTCTGATTAGCACTCTCTTTCTCCTGAAAATATTTCCGAAGACTTCTTTGTTCCATATTTTCATATCAGTTCGCAACTTAGAAATTCCATCATGCCATGGGATGTTGAAATCCCAAGACCTATGAACAAGATCCTCGAAAGTAGGGTGAGATAATCAGGCCGCCAATAAACGAAAAGGACGACGATTAGCATTAGGAGCCTGAATTCCCACCAAGGAAACAAGAAGAGGAGAGTGGTCTGATTTCATAACATTAAGGTGAGTCACAAAAGCTTGTGGAAAGAGCATTCGCTAGTCCATAGATGCAAGAGCTCTGTCCAATCTTTCACGCAGTCTTCCTCTACTCTACGTGAACCAAGGACCATTAAAGCCCAAATCAATTAAATTACAAGAACTAATCAACGAAGCAAAAGACGATGCCCCCCTCGGAGGATGGTTGTTGGTACTGCCTTCCCTTTCAGAACTAGAAGGTACTAAATTAAAATCCCCCATTACATACCAAGGTTTGATTGTCTCTTCCGCCATAGAACTGAGGGAATTCCACAACAAATTTCTTTGCGAATAGTGGGGACTAGCGTAAACCGCGGTAAGACGCCAATCTTCACCTCCATGCACCTGAACATCCAAAGTGATGGATTGAGAGGAATATTGAATTGCTCCAACCTGCCAATAGCAAGTATCCCACATGACCCAGATACCTCCAGATCTTCCCACAACATCCACTTTTATTGAGCCATCAAAACCTAAATCACCGATAACCTTATCAGTTTTTTGCCCACTGATCTGAGTCTCCAATAGAATGAGCAAAGACACTGAATACTCTAACCGCAGATCCTTGATTAAGGTTCTAAAACCTTTTCCATTAGCACCTCTGCAGTTCCAGCACAGTATCATCATTAAACAACTGCATTAATTTTGGGGTCTGGACACCCCGGAGCAGACACCTCCATAGCATTTTTCGTCCTACTTGGGACTTCATTTACTTCGTTCTTCTCAACAAACTCATGAGGGTTAGTATCTTCCAGGAACATGCTAGAATGATTAGTCTGATTCAGAAAATCGGGGATCCCCATAACAGACTGGGAACCCCTCCTAGACTATTGTTGCTCATCTTGATTATTTTTGGAAACCGCAACATTTGATTTAGACTCAGGAATTTGGGGGAGCATAATATTTATTTCCTGGGTTGAAAGAACTGGGACATGAATGTTAGGAGGGTTGTGACCAGGAGGTCCCTGCATCTTTGGGTCACGCACATTGGAAGAGGAAACTGGGCCAGGCCCACTCCTAATTACAAGGGGAGAGAGCTTAGGGACTTTTTTTGATCCACCGGTATTATTTTGGGAAAAAAGGACCTGACCTTTCTCCTTCTGGGGACCACCAGAATATCCCCCTTTCTCCAAATGACCACCTCGGGACTTGCGAAACGTCTTAACTCTCTGCACAAGCATCCAGGGTCCGAATACATCCTCATTATGGGAATTCTTTTCATTCACCAAAACATTTAATTCTTGAGGCTAAGTCCCCATTACCACCAGCTCATTTACTTTCCCAATCTCTTCTGACGGCAGAATTGGAACAGATTCTAACTCATTGACACCACCTTGCACCTCCTTAGCAACTCGGTATGGGGATTCAGCCAAGGGCGAGGAAGATAGCAAACTATCAGGACATCCTTCAATTTTATGGCCATATTTACCGCAGCTAAAACAGATTTGATGCAGTCCTTCATATTCTATAAGTAAAACAACACCCATCACTTTGATCGTAGGAATCAGTTGCTTAACCAGATTTACCTCAACGCAAATTCGAGCAAATTTCCCTATAGAATGAATTGAGGTAAGGTTATCGATCTTGAGCATTTTGCCCAGCCCCGACCCTACCCTAGTGAGGAATCTTTGAATAAAGGGCATGGTTGTAATCTTCTTCATTTGTGAAATGCACCAGGAAGTATTGTTGTGGCATATCGATCACCTGGATTGTGCCATGAACTTGCCACAAGTGCTTCAATCTGGATTCCATCATCCTTAGGGGGGCGGTTGAGCCCAGCAGATTGACCACTAGTGCTTGTTTCCATGGTTTGCACCAAACTTCAAATTCCTCTTTGGACACTGAAATCTCAGGGCATGGATCAAAAGGTCGCTCCTTAGGGGCCTCCTTATACCAACGGTTTTCAACTAAGTCATCATCGTCCTCACAATCTTGCATATCATCAGACTGTGGAGGGAATGATAACAACTTTTCTCTGTATGAAACTCTATCCGCATGCACACTTTCAGGTTCATAGGCCATATCGAAGTCCTTGTCTTCCACTCCACCTCTAGTTTTGACTTTCTTAGTGCTACGACTCATTTGGTCTTCTTCCTGCGGGGGAGATTTCCCCAAAACCCTCGCAGAGGCACACTCCATTTTCCACTAACTTAATATTACATGTATCATCATTATAACTAGTAATTAGGTAGCTTTGTATTCTACACACATTGGACCTCACTTAATATTACATGGCTAAGGCTAGTATACCAAATTAGATCAGTACGATTGGGCCATTATTATACTAACTATTGATTATAGGTATACAATTTATTTTGTAATACGTGCATATGTAATTCAGAAATAAATTTATTTGTGTTTAAAAAAAGATAATAGTTCGTACACATGATATGTAATTTTTTGGTAAGGATGGAAAAGAAACTAACAATTGGGATCTACAATACTAGCTTTCAACAATGTCACAATACAACAAGTATATGAGCTCATAGGGTTCGGATTCAATTAAATTAAAAGAAGAAGATGAAACACTTGCATTATTCACTATTTATTTTCAATCATTGTTAACTTTTTAAATAATATAATCCAAATAAATAATGGATAATACATTAACTACATATAAATATGAGTAAATTATACCGACATCCCCCTGAGTTTTAGCGAAATTACATAAATCACCCCTCATTTTTCTACATCTACACACCCCCTAATTTTTATACTTTCATTACACTGACCACCCCTGCATGAGAAATAAGTGTAATCTTTTAAACAAAAATGTGATAAATGCAATTAAGTTAAACAAAATATGGTATATTGTGTAGACAAGTCCAAATAATATATGAGTCGATACCTCTCTATTATTTTTTGTTCGTTAGGATAAAGTAGAAGAGCAATTTAAATAATATTTCTTTAGAATTATTGACGCATTTTATAACAAAAAATAATAAAGATACATTGATTTGTATATTATTTGAATTTTTCCTCACAATATATATGTTTTGTTTAACTTAATTCCATTTATCACATTTTTTGTTTAAAAGATTACACTTATTTATTATGTGGCGGTGGTCGGTGTAATAAAAGTATAAATACTAGGGAAGGTTTGTGTATGTGTAAAAAAATGAAGGGTGGTTTGTGTAATTTCACTAAAACTCAGGGATGTCGGTGTAATTATCTCTATAAATATTTATATTGTTGTTACAAAGTTATTACACACTAATAAATTATTGTAGACAAAAAACTATGTGTGCACATATGTGCAAATAAAGTCATCTAAAAAATCTTGTTCATTAACTTGCTTAACACAAGAACCAAATGGACAGCCTTAGTAATAAAATTATAATTATTCTACTCACTTGGGAATATAAAAACACTATTGAGTTAAAAAAGTAAACCCATTATTGTATTTGACCATCCATATCAAACTCGGGCTTAAAAGTAGGGGATTTCTTTTTAAAATCCTGCTTAATTAAACGAGACTGCTGACTTATTTTACCATGGATTTTTTCAAATACACATTATCACTTTTCAATCTATTAAAGTACATCATTTTAAAGTTTTTTTTAGGACTTCTCAACCGAAAACTCAGATAAGTCAAATCCACGTACCATTAATATTCATATATTGTCATTATAAAGATTTGTATGCCAACAATACATTATTCATCATATATGTTTATTGTTTTAACTGGATTAATAATAACATATAAATTATGGATAATATATTAAATTCTTACACATTTACCTATTGATATTAAACTCATATAAAATATTCAACATATTCATTATAAAGTAGCAGGCACATTTGGATTTATCGAGAAAATTATAAGATGATTCAGAATTGCTCATTCTCAAGATAACAAGAGTGAAGTTTTATTTTCTTTCTTTTTGTAGTGTTTTTTTTATAATATAGTCTATCAATTAATACTAGTTACTGTTACCTTTATAATGTTGACAATTACATGAGGGTATTGTTTAAAGAAGTTAAAATATCAATTTTGTATTGAAAAGTGAGGTGTTTAATATTTGGAGAAATGTTAAACTTAAGATTTTCAAAGTTAATTAATTAAAGTTATATTCCTTAAATAATGTCTATATCACTCATTAACACAACCATAATTCCAAAATAGTAAGAGGGAAAAAATGTTAAATAACTATCTATATAAATTATTATATTTGTGTATGAAGTCTATGTGCAAGATTAATTCTGACTCTCAAGCACGGGAGGCAGGTGTCATGCACACGGAATAGTGGATTTTAGAAGTTGACATTGTATGATGAGGTTATCTAAGTATCCATATTTTTGGAGGTTCCTCATTGGTTAGTGAGCCTAAATTGGTTAGTGAGCCTAAATGTTTTAAAATGCCAGTAAAGATTTAGACATGAAGTTGTAGTTATTTGATTACCTGGTTGTTGTAATCGATTAAGAGATTGTAATCAATGTTATGAAATTCGAGTTGCACATCAATCTATAAAAGATTTTGTATAGGTTCTAATCAGTTTAACTGGTTAGGCCATTTGGTATGATCAGATGACATCATAATGTCATATATAATTTATATATTATATATAATTTTAATGAAAATAAGTATACAAAAAAGCATGATTAAAATAATATAATTATATTTTTTTTATCTAGAGATCATACTTTTATTTTCTATTTTAAGACTGAATCATTAGTTCATAAAAGTGATTATAACCACAATTAGAATAAAAAGAAACAAAACTAAGTCCTTTAATTCATACAAAACAATATACATTATACAATAACAAAATAGAAAGGAAACAAATAAACTTAAGATTTCTATCTTTTATGTGGGAGAAACAAATAAACCAAAATCACACATAAGGGGGAGAAACATTAAAGTTATGAAGATTTCTATCTTTTGTCTTCTGCCAAAAACAGATAAAGTTATGAAGATTTCTATATCCTGCCAAACACAGATAAACGAGAAACGCCAAAATAACTAGATCAGACATTGCGGTGAGGCGATGACTAGCGGGTCGATGGGTGACCAGGATGCTTTTGTCCTCTGTTTTTTCTGTTCGTGAATGTGTCCCTTATCTGTTTTATATTTGGTCGGTCTAACCAATCGAGTTATTCTGGGTTATCCCGGTTTAACCCGATTCGGTCTAACCCAGTTCAGTATAACCCGGTTCGGTCGGATTTCATATGGTTAGAGGCGATCTAGAAGAGAGGACGAGTTACTGGTGAAACTGGACTATCTGTTACATTGATCGATGGTAAGGCTGGTCGGACCGTCTGATCTGGTTCAGCCCTAATAACCCTGGTTGTAACAAACTAATAATCTATTATGACTAAATTGCAAATCGATTATCTTGTGCAGAAAAAACAGTTTTATAAAAGATTGATTAGTCTCACAAGTCAAGACTGATTAGAACAGACTTTAAGAATTATAAATGTTTTACATTTTTAAAAGACAAAAAAACTTGTGAGTCACCTCAAGAAAAGTCAAGCTAATCATATTCATTTTTCTTCTTCTTTAGTCTTGACATTTATTTTGGTCTTAGTGTTATCAATTTGATTAAAGTTTGAACTCTTTCATAGTATTCAAGAAATAAATTAGTTAGGAGTGATGAATCCTCTATCTAGGAGGTCATGATCGTTTTGGGATACATATAGCTAGGAGGTTGTGGGGAATCAACTAAGGCCAAGCTTGAGAAAAACAATGGGAGAGTCGTTGTGGATATTATTATATCAAAACATTATCTCATTAGTGAAAATCCTCACATCAAACGAGGGATTGGATAGAACGTCATTCTTCGCATGAACCAATCGGTATCAAATCTTCTTACTTTATACTTTTAGTTTCGGCATTGTTATTTGATAATCAATTGTTCAGTGTTAAGTTGTTTACATTTCTGTTTTAACAATTAGTTTGATCATTTTGGATTTGTTAAGGCATTCTTGAACCAAATAGAGTTTTGTGGTATCTGTTATAATTGATTTGTAATCAATTTTACTCAAATTAACATTGTGTAATTAGAACTTAATTCCACGATAATCGATATCTCATGATTCTATAACTAAAATTCACTAGTTAATCGATTAAGTCATCTATTAAGGATAGTTTAATTTTAGTTTTTAGAATTAATTAGTGAAGTAACCTCATATCAATTCACCATCCTTCTTAGTGTGCAGAACCTTTATAAACCAACATGTTCCAAACACTTCACGTTTTAACATTATCCCCTTTTGGATAACAAATAATTGTTCTAATTTTGTTTAGAGAATAAAATATATTATAGTATAAGGAGATAAATTATTTTCTTCAACTACTAAAATCATGACACCTGTTTTATTTAATCTTTTTCTACAAAAATATTTTTAAAACTAAATAAAATAGTATAAGTGTCATACTTTTACTGTCATTAGGAGATAAATTATCTCCTAATAAGAGGAAATACTTTATTTTTTTATTTAATGCTAACCATGATTTTAACATAAATATATTAGGAGTTTAAAGACTCCAAGAAAATATATAGATTTCAGAGAACTAATATTTTTAATATCATAATATAATGTGTTACATTTCTAGATATAACAAGAATGTTTATCTAAATGAATATATCAGAGTGTAAATTTTACAAAATACCAACGAGTGCTATACTCGAGCGCTAATACTTAAAAAGAAAATTTATTTTCCGATATTAATATATCATTATGATTCAATTAATGCATAAAAACTTGTTAGAGATTAATGTACTTCACATTATATGAGAAATCAAAATATGTACTTTTTTCCATATTTGATACAAAAAGGATAAAGAAAGATAAGATAAGACAAAATGAAAGTTTTATTAATGAAACAGTCAAGGTAGATTAGAATAACATCATAGACATCATAGACAGTAAAAGTTAGTTTCAGGGTTGAATTTTGAAGGGGAAGAAAGGGAAAATGAAAGCTTGAAAGTCATGAAATACACTTGTGAGCTGACTCATAAGTCTTCCCTTTCCTTTCATTCCCTTCTAAAATTTAACTTTCAAACTAACCCTAAGAGTCACTAAATAAAAACTACAAAGAACTATAAGGCCAATAACCGTCTTTAACCATCCTTTGCATAACAATTAGTGATTGAAGATCTTACTTCTAGGATATCAGAGCCGCACACAATTTATCCAGTCTCTGATGGAAGGATCGGTTAATGAGGTCAATAGGTGTAGAGAATGAGGCGGAGGGACTAGGTCGAGGTTGTGATGGAGGTTAAGGTTGAGATTCAGTTTTTGATTAAAGAACAATTGCTCCATAAGTATGGACTAAACTCTCTGAGTCCATAATTGGAGTTTGAGTAATGAGAGAGATAAGGTGATACTCTAGAAGTAGAACAACTTCTAGAGGGGGAATATATTTGTGTGATAAGGTTGTCTTTGGTAATAGGGAGTTAGCATATGTCAAGGTGAATTGGTAATGATGGTTGTGTTTGTGGATGTTGTGGTGATTGTATTGGTGGTGGGAGACATTTACTTCAAAAATGTCATGTAAGAACGAGGTTGTAACTAAGAGGGGAGTGAATTAGTTGACTTAAGAATTATTGCCACTTTTTCTACAAAAACAAGAGTTAACGTGCAGCGAAAAATATATGCAGAAAAATAATCAAGATAAAATCAAAGAAGTAAGGGAGAAGAGAATACACAGGGATTTTATACTGGTTCACCTTCTTGTCCATTGAAGGCTACGTCCGGTACTCTTGTATCACAAGAAATTTCTTCACTAAGAATTTTGAGTTGTAATTACAATATCTCACCCCGAGATTTCAATGTACCTTACACACTCCCTAATTCTTATTCACTCTTGGAAAACACCATTCCAAGTAATTCTAATCCCTTTCTTTTCATACCCTGTGAAAGAAAGTATTCTGCAACAATATTGAAGAATGTACAACAATGGCAGATTGCCTTTACAAGTATGAAAGTAGTATAATTTGCAATCCAATCAACTCTTTAAGTATACTAAATAATAATGCCCTTTTAGAAAACTTTGAAACACTTCTAAGCAACTTCAGAAAAATAACTTTTGAAAGTTTGAGTGCTAGTTGCAAAAAGTGAAGAGAATTAACTTCATAATAAGTTTAAGAGCTTTTGGAAATATTATAAGAGTTGTGTATTGTTGTGTGTTTGTGTTGTGAGAGTTAGAGTCTTTATATAGACTTTCCAAACACCCGTGGTGCCTTTCTGAAAGTGTAGGAGTTGTTTGAAATGAAGAGATTTCGTTTGGAGTGAAAACATTTCATTTTGAAATCTGAAATCTCATGCAACAGTCTTCATAATCGATTACTGATAGTGGGTAATCGATTACCCAAACTCTGTGTCCACTGTCTTTTTTAAAACGAATTAGAGTAATCGATTACACCATTTGGGTAATCAGTTACTCAACTTTTGCAAAATTGGTAATCAGTTACTCAAAGGCAGTAATGGATTACTCTGAACAGTTTTAAGTTGGATAACTCTTTTTTCACACATGTAACTTGTTACTTAAATGAAGTTACCGTTACACACCATTTTGAAGTATTTTTAAAGTATTTCAACTTCTTTTAAAAATAGTTTGAGCATTACTACTTTCTATATCAAAGAGTTTTAGGATAGAAGTGTTAGGTATCAGTGGCTAAAATACACCTAGAAGGGGGGTTGAATAGGTGTAGCGGTCAGAGTATCCGCTTTTCGAAAACAACAAATAATGCTGAAATAACCCCAGAATAATCGATTAACAGACACAGAATAATCGATTAACGTTATCAACTTAATCGATTAAAGTAGCTCAGATTACACAAACAAATTCGGTTTCTTTCACGACAATCAACCGAGATTGAAACAAATATACAGAGCTAACAAATATATCAGAGTTACAACAGTATAGTATAGAAACATAATATCACAATTAAAACAACTATACAACGTAATCGATTAAAGCAATAAAGAGAGAGAGGGAAAAGATTTATCTAGAGCAACTAAATGATTCACGATATGTCTAAATCGCTTTTGCATATCACTGATTGAATCGCTAGGTAACATGCGAAATAGCTCATACTCGTGGGTCAGCGCATTTAATCTAGCGCGCTTGACTTCGCTAGTGCCTTCGAGATCACTTGTAAAGTGTCCCACATTTCTTTTACAATTTGGCACTGCGAAACCCTAAAGAACTCATTGTAGGATAGGGCCGATGTGATGATATTTTTGGCGCCTAAGTTATGCTGGACCCTCTTGCGCTCATCATCGGTCCACAGACTTTTAGGCTTGTCTTTAGGTTCATCGTCCACTAGATGCTGTGGAACAAAAGGACCTTTGACTACGGATTCCCAAATATCCAAGTCAATGGCTTACATTTTGGAACTACGAGACCCTAAAGAACTCATCGTAGGATAGGGCCGACGTTATGATATTTTTGGCGCGTAGATTATGCTGGACCCTTTTGCGCTCATCATCGGTACATAGACTTTTAGGCTTGTCTTTAGGTTCATCGTCCACTAGATGCTGTGGAACAAAAGGACCTTTGACTACGGATTCCCAAATATCCAAGTCAATGGCTTCTCTAAAGATTTGCATGCGGACTTTCCAGTAGGCATACCCTTCACCACTGAATATAGGTGGTCGGTTAATGGATGAACCATCACCAACAAACGGGTTTGTAGAACCCATTATATTTCCCTTAGGATCACGAATACGCGGTTGAGCTAGCACTTCATACTAGCTCTGATACACTTCATACTAGCTCTGATACCACTTGTTAGGTATGAGTGGCTAAAATATACCTAGAAGGGGGGTTGAATAGGTGTAGCGGTCAAAGTATCCGCTTTT
>NC_032025.1:15864596-15865218 GCF_001865875.1 Lupinus angustifolius | reverse complement strand
AAAATCTCATATGATCAAGAACCATTCACATAACCAAATAAGCTATTTTGACATAATTAAACACAAAACTAAGAACATAGCATAAAGAGTAAAAATATTCAGCAACCATACAAACCATAAAATGTCAAACAGAGACAGAAAAAGGCATAAATAAGTCTTGAAACAGGAACAACAATTGAGTCCATAAAGTGCAATAAAGAAGAAATAAACCTAAGGGTAAGATATCCTAGGTCTAAAGTCTTTTAAACTATGGTTGAGGTGGAGGAAGATCAATCTCATCATCAAGAATAGCAACATTATGGTCACCCCTGATCATCATAGACAACTTCTAAAATTCAGAAAAAAACAGTGCATTCTGAGCTTCAACTAAAGAACGAATGAAGGCATTCTGAGCTTCAGCTGTTGAGTGAATCAGATTCCTCACAGATTGATATTGGTTGTCAGAATAAGCAGTTTGACGCTCTTCATACTGTTCCATACCAGCAAAGTATGAGTCCTTCAACCCTTGAAAGTGAAGATTCATGCGGTTGTTGAGCCTTTGTTCCATAGCCTCCATCTGAGTCATACCAAAAACAGAATCCCGTGATGCTGTCCTAGAGGGCTCCCCCTGATTAGTAGCATT
>NC_032025.1:15863375-15864496 GCF_001865875.1 Lupinus angustifolius | reverse complement strand
AGTGTAGTCCTCCTGGTATTGCCAAGTAGTACTGTACTTATAGATACCCATTTTATGAATCAGACTCTCACCGACCAGATGATCCTTATCAGTATACTCAACAATAATTGTGTCAGAAACATCAATATGCAAATAATCCACAATTCGTGAAATGAAGATATTGTAGGGAAGCAGCTTTGACTAAGACAGAGGAACACTGTTCATAATCTTCAATATTTCCTCAGGCCAATTAATCATCACATTATTCTTAACAGCGTACATGAAATGCAAATCATTCACAGTAGGTTGTGCATGATTTGTGTTCCTCTGCACCAGAATGTAAGCAATGATATAATGTAGTAGCATGTTCGCAACAGATAAAGACCCAGCCTTGGTCAGTTGACCCTGAATATACAAATGAGGTCCTCTAAGAAATGACTTATACACCTCAGTAGGATCAAAATTATCCTTAACCCTTGAGCAGTCTCCTATTCCATAACCCGAAGATGATAACCCATCGACATTCATAAACAGTTCATCACTAATCTCAAACAATTTACCAGAAATCATAGACCAGTATTTACCATCCTTATATCTGAAATTTGCATAAAATTCCCTAACTAGAGCAGGGTAAACTTGTCCCTTTAATTCCAAAAATTTAACGGCTCCCTGAGCCTCCATATGCTCCCTGAGCCTCCATATCATTCGGAAAACTGAAATTTTGTTCCGCCATCCAGGTTAGATCGACATACCTTACATACGTGGGTTTGCATCCTTGGAACTTTGCCAAACGGGTCTCTTGCAGAATGAGCGAGTAAAATGGGTCACAACGGTCCCGAGTGGAGGGTGAGCCAGTTTCCGGTCTTCGTCCACGATTGGCAGGAGTTTTGAACCTTTTTGTGCAACCTTGCTCCATTTTAATGCAGAAACCGAATTGATGTTGGACCAAACAATGAAGGATTGAGGCAAACCTAACCTAGAGTTTTGATTTGGGGAAAACGTGAATGTAGTGGAATATGGATGAAATTGGAGATTTCTAAAGGGTTTGAGAGGGTTAGGGGTGAGGTTTATCTAGCTTAATGCACTTCGGTCAGTTGTGTTACAATTTCAGAGACTCAAAAGCAAGAAGAGATGGAGAAAAA
>NC_032025.1:15862187-15863275 GCF_001865875.1 Lupinus angustifolius | reverse complement strand
TTAAGTTGGTTTTGGATTTGCTTGGCAAGATTTTTAAAAGTTTTGAACGCATCGCTTTTTGCAGATAAAAATAATGTCCATGTAAATCGGGAGAAATCATCAACAATAACTAGGGCATAGTAGCTACCACCAAAACTCATGATTTGTGATGGTCCAAACAAGTCCATATGGAGTAACTCCAAGGGCCTTGAAGTGGAGATCACATTTTTCTTTTTAAAAGAGTTTTTGATTTGTTTGCACTTTTGACAAGTGTCACAAATCTCTTTGGTTTTAAAATTTAGTTTTGGTAGCCCCTCAACTAGTTCGTTTGATGATAATTTATCTAGATGTTTTACATGGATATGTGCAACGCGTCTATGCCAAAGTCAGATGTCATCCTATTTTGAAATAAAACATTTTGAAAACAAAGTAGTGACATCATCCAAATTAACCATGTAAATATTATTTATACGATGACCAACAAATTTAACAATATTAGATAAAATGGCACGAATAATACAACAATCAGAATCGAAAGATACACGGTTACCTTTATCGCAGAGTTGGCTTATGCTCAAGAGATTATATTCTAATCCTTCAACATAAAGAACACTTTCAATAAGAGTATGAGATGAGTTACCAACTATTCCGGTGCCAAGAATCTTTCCCTTGTTGTTGTCTCCGTACGTGACGTATCCTTTACCTTTAAGTGAAAGATCCAGGAAGTTTGATCTGTCCCCTATCATATGTCTCGAACACCCACTATCTAGGTATCATTTCTGCCCTTGTGTTCGAAGACATACCTGCAAAAAGATCACTTGCTTTTCTCAGGTACCCAATTGATATTGGGTCCTTTTCTATTAGTAATCGGGGAGTCATCTCCCTTCTTTATCCATATATAAACGCCACTAGGTATACCATACTTTCTGATGTAACATGAATATGAGGTATGACCATATGTATTGCAGTAAAAACATGTAGGTGTGTGCTTGTGATATTTATTTTTAGGACGAGCTACAGGTTTTCTATATGGTCTTTTGTTCCTAGTAGGGCGAGTATAACCTAGTCCTGTATGATCACCAACGTTTCTTGTTTGACTTAGCATAGTG
>NC_032025.1:15861626-15862087 GCF_001865875.1 Lupinus angustifolius | reverse complement strand
CAGGTTTTTGACATAAATTATTTTCAGAGCAGTTACATGTGCTGCAAGAATAGATGAGATCTAATATTTCATTTTCTAGTTTCAAATCATCTAATTTTTTTTGTAGTTTGCTTATTTTTTGTTCATTTATAAGGATTATTCTTTTTCTATCAACGTTTATCCTAGCCAATTTCTTTAGTTCCTCATGTAACTCGACATAAGCCTCATATAAAGCATCATAAGGAGGTGAGTCATCAGAAGTTGATGAGATGTCAGAATATATCTCATGATTATCTTCGTGTGTGCTTGAATTCCCATCATCGTCAGATCTAGCCATCAAACATAGCTTTGCTGACTCCTCCTCACTAGAGGTGCTTGATGTCGTTTCCTCCTCAGGTACATCCCATACGATGTAAGCTTCCTTCGACTTGAATTCCCTGGGAGTGCTCTTTTCTGAATCAACCTTTTTCAGATAAGTTGGA
>NC_032025.1:15858986-15861526 GCF_001865875.1 Lupinus angustifolius | reverse complement strand
GAATTCCCAAATATCCGAGTTAATGGCTTCTCTAAAGATTTGCATGCGGACTTTCCAGTAGGCATAGCATTCACCACTGAATATAGGTGGTAGGTTAATGGATGAACCATCACCAACAAACGGGTTTGTAGACCCCATTATGTTTCCCTTAGGATCACGAATACGCGGTTGAGCTAGCACTTCATACTAGCTCTGATACCACTTGTTAGGTATCAGTGGCTAAAATACACCTAGAAGGGGGGGTTGAATAGGTGTAGCGGCCAGAGTATCCGCTTTTCGAAAATAACAAATAATGCTGAAATAACCCCAGATTAATCGATTAACAGACACAGAATAATTGATTAACGCTATCAACTTAATCGATTAAAGTAGCTCAGATTACACAAACAGATTTGGTTTCTTGCACAACAATCAACAGAGATTGAAACAAATATACAGAGCTAACAAACATATCAGAGTTACAACAACATAGTATAGAAACAGAATATCACAATTAAAACAACTATACAATGTAATCGATTAAAGCAATAAAGAGAGAGAGGGAAAGAAAAAGCCTGCAACAAGGTTTTTATCCTAGTTCGTTTGTGTGTCCACTTGCAAACTACATCCAGACCTCCCGTCTGATCTGGGAAATTTTTCTTCACTATAATTGAAATAATGTTTTCCAAGCAATTCTTCCCATTACAACACTTCGACTCTTTCTTGAAACTAAAGAACCTTATCCCTTGGTTTGACTCCCTTCCTACCGCCCAAGAAAACCTTTCTTGCGGTGTAGCCCCAGCCAAGAACCTATTCTTTCTATCAAGAACTCTAAGCTAATGAAGATACAACACAATCTCGTTGGTGGTAAGACACCTTGAGATTCCCAAAGTTACAACACTTTTTACAACAAAAACATAGAGTAATCTAAAGCAATTACAATGCTTAAATTTAACAATTAAGACCTTACTCTATAACTCTAACATAAGTCTCATATAACGTGATAATGCATTAGTTAAAAACAGATTTTACAGAATACAAAATCTTCACAAAAACATCAATGAATGCATGAACATGTGAGATGAAATGATGAGAAATTAAACATGAAATGCCGCTCAATCCTAGAGCATAGAATTCTCACTTTTCTAATCTCACAAATGCAATGTCATAAAGATGCAACAATTAACACGAAATAAGCTCTAACTCTCTTAAAATCTAACATGCAAAATTGTATCTAACGCAGTTTATAAAGAATCACTTCTGCAGCCCAGTTAATCGATTAAAACCTTGGTTAATCGATTAACATGTTACAAAATTGTATCTGATTTTGTTTTTCCAACTTTTCTGTTTCAACAGCTTTTCAAAAACTTATGTTAATCGATTAAAACACACCTTCATATTTCCTAGTGTATTTTCAAATTGCAAAACTCAAATACGTTATGCACTTAATTTATACATGTTCAACACTAAGTTTATGCCTAGGATGCACATATTACATGTATTTATGTGATGCATGAACATATTATAAATGACATATCTCAAAACTAAAATGATTTAAAGTTTTATGCATATGAGACCTATATTGAGTTTACCTAAGCCTTAGACTCAACCTAAACTAATTACTAGTCTAAGTCTAATACCAATCCTGAGAATTAAGCACGTTGATTTGTTGATGATCTTCAAGCTGTTATAAACACAAGTTGTCCTCATCAAAACCAAAACACATAGTGAGAAAGCTTTCCAAAGTGCTTCTCTTGACATGCGCACTTTTAAGAAGTACCTATAGAGACTTAATCTAATTTTCTTGAAGCTTTAATCTTCTTTGTCTTTATAAGTATTCTTCCTTTTCTTCTTTTTGGTGACGTTGGTGTCTTCATCAAAACCTTCCCAATATCAGGAGCAAAGATCTTCTTCATAATCTCCCCCTTTTATTAAAGACTCTATAAGCTTTACTCGTGAGAGAATAGCCATGGAAAATTCCTTCATCAGCTTTTGCATCAAACTTGCCCAAGTTATCCTTACCATTGTTCAGAACAAAACATTTACAACAAAAAATATGTAGATGATAAATGTTAGGTTTTATACCTTTGAAGAGTTCATATGGGGTTTTCTTAAGAATAGGTCTTATAAGAACTCGATTCGAAACATAACACGTAGTGCTAACTACATCAGCCCAAAAGTATTTTGAGAGGTTAGTTTCATTTAACATTGTTCGAGCCAGTTCTTCTAAGGACCGATTCTTTCTCTCTACAACACCATTTTGTTGAGGTGTTCTAGGAGCAGAAAAATTATGGTTGATCCCAAGATCATCACAGAATTCCTCAAAAGAGGAGTTTTGAAATTCTCCCCAATGATCGCTTCGTATAACAACGATTTTTAGAGATTTTTCATTCTGAACTCTTTTAACATAAATGCTAAAGGCTTTGAATACCTCATTCTTATAAACTAAGAATAGAGTCCAAGTATATCTAGAAAATTTGTCCACTATAACAAGAGCATAATAATTTCCACCAAAACTTTTTGTCCTTGAGGGACCAAATAAATCCATATGAAGTAATTGT
>NC_032025.1:15857715-15858886 GCF_001865875.1 Lupinus angustifolius | reverse complement strand
TTCTATGCCAAAGCCATGCATCATGATTATCATTTGCTACTAAACATGTTATAGGTAAAGCAGAATTCATGTCAATCATATATATATTATTTATTCTCTTACCAATAAGTTTAGAATTATTTGAATCCTTACTTTCAATGATGCATTTATCTGGGTAGAATACCACATGAAATCCTTTGTCGCATAATTGGCTTATGCTTAGAAGGTTGTGCTTGAGCCCTTCAACATATAGTACTCCTTTTATAGTTATTGATGGTGGCTTTCTAATTCTACCAACTCCAAGAATTCTTCCCTTGTTGTTATTGTCATCATATGTGACATATCCTTTGTCCCTTAGAGTGAGGACAAAGAATTTACTTTTATCGTCTGTCATGTGTTTTGAGAAGCGCTATCCAAGTACCATAAATTGCAGGCGGGTCTCAAATTTTCCTACAAAAAAATTAAGTTTTGTTAGGTATCCAATATTCTTTGGATCCTATATGGTTAGTACATTTCTCAACCCATTTAAATTTTCCTAGGGGTACACCATATTTTCTAATCATGCATATGTTTGGTGTATGTCCATGAATTTTACAGTATGTACATATGGGTTGATGAATGTGTATCCTAGATTTTTCAAATGCATGGATATTTTTCTTTTGAAAGATTATTTTCTTTTGGACACTTGGTTTCTTGAAACCATGGCTTTTTGAATAGTCAAGACCTCTTCGGTCTGTTGAGGGTCTTTGATCATTGATAATCTTTTCTAAGCTTTTGCGACTCTTGTTTAGTTTATTAAGTTCAAGACTTAATGTTGATACTTTATTTTCAAGAGTGACGTAGTTTTGACAAGAGGATGAAGAATGTTTGTTTCTAAATGCATCTATTTCAGATTTTTGTTTTAGAAATTTTTTTGATAATTTAACATATTCATCTCATCATGTAAATCATTAAATGCAGACTAAAGTTCGGAATGAGAAGATAGATTAGAGTCGTTTACCTCTTCATCATCAGAATGATGAGATGCCATAAGTGATAGATGTGCTTGCTCTTCATTTTTTGTTCCAGATGCAGAACTGGTATCATTGTCTTCCCAAGCAATGTATGATCTACATCCAGTCTTTATATCATTCTTTCCTTTGAAAGAAACCTTTTTCAAATTTGGACAATCCATCTTCATGTGACCCGGTTT
>NC_032025.1:15846044-15857615 GCF_001865875.1 Lupinus angustifolius | reverse complement strand
ATCATCTTTTTCTGATTCATCTCTAGATGAGTCATATCTATCCACTTTTTCTTTTAGAGAAATATTTTTCTTCTTCTTTTCTTGCTCCTCGTGTTGATCAAGTTGGCTAAGTTCTAGTTCGTGTTCCTGCAGTTTGCCAAACAAAGCAGTCAAAGACATTTTGGATAAACTTTTCTTTTCAGAAATTGCAGTTACCTTTGGTTGCCATATTCTGGTGAGTGATCTTAGAACTTTCAAGTTTAAGTCACTTTTTGATAGAACTTTTCCAAGTGCAATAAGGTGATTGGTAAGATGAGTAAATATTTTTTGTAAATCAAGAATTTTCTCTCCAAGCTTCATACGAAACATTTTGTATTCTTGAGAAAGAGTGTTGAGTCTTGACCTTTTTACTTCCTTTGTTCCTTCGTGTGTGGTCTCTAGAGTATCCCACATTTCTTTTGCAGATTTACAATTTGATACTCTAAAGAATTCATCAATACCGACTGTGGAGGTGAGGATGTTCTTTTCCTTTAAATTATATTGCACCTTCTTTTTGTCTTCATCGTTCCATGATGATTTTGGCTTTATTTCCCTTATACTATTGATAACAGTAAAGGGTATATATGGTCATTCTTCAATGGCATTCCATATGTCTAAGTCTTGAGATTCAATAAAGATCTTCATTCTAATTTTCCAGAAATCGTAGCACTCTCCAACAAAGCTTGGAGGGCGGTTGATGTTGGAACCTTCTCCTATGAATGATCTTGAGGCCATCTTGATGTAGGATCAGAATTGAGAGTATCTTACTCAAATATAGCTCTGGTGCCAATTGTAAGAACGAGGTTGCAACTAAGAGGGGGGTGAATTAATTGACTTAAGAATTATGGCCACTTTTTCTGAAAACAAGAGTTAACGTACAGCAAAAACTATATGCGGAAAAATAATCAAGATAAAATCAAAGAGGTAAGGGAGAAGAGAATGCACATGGATTTTATACTGGTTCACCTTCTTGTCCATTGAAGGCTACGTCCAGTACTCTTGTATCACAAGAGATTTCTTCACTAAGAATTTTGAGTTGTAATTACAATATCTCACCCTGAGATTTCTATGTACCTTACACACTCCCTAATTCTTATTCACTCTTGGAAAACACCTTTCCAAGTGATTCTAATACCCTTTCTTTTCACACCTTGTGAAAGAAAGTATTCTGCAACAATATTGAAGAATGTACAACAATGGCAGATTGCCTTTACAAGTATGAAAGTAGTATAACTTGCAATCCAATCAACTCTTTAAGTATACTAAATAATACTGCTCTTTTAGAAAACTTTGAAACACTTCTAAGCAACTTCAGAAAAATAACTTTTGAAAGTTTGAGTGCTAGTTGCAATAAGTGTAAAGAATTAACTTCAGAATAAGTTTAAGAGTTTTTGGAAATTTTATAAGAGTTGTGTATTGTTGTGTGTTTGTTTTGTGGGAGTTAGAGTCTTTATATAGACTTTCTAAACACCTATGGTGCCTTTCTGAAAGTGTAGGAGTTGTTTGATGTGAAGAGATTTCTTTGGAGTGAAAACATTTCATTTTGAAATCTGAAATCTCATGCAACAGTCTTCAATAATCGATTATTGATAGTGGGTAATCGATTACCCATAGTCTCTGTCCATTGTCTTTTTTTAAAACGAATTAGAGTAATCGATTACACCATTTGGGTAATCGGTTACTCAATTTCTGCAAAACTGGTAATCTGTTACTCAAAGGCAGTAATGAATTACTCTGAACAGTTTTAAGTTGGATAACTCTTTTCACACATGTAACTTGTTACTTAGATGAAGTAACCTGTTACACACCATTTTGAAAAATGTTTTTTACGTATTTTAAAGTGTTTCAACTTTCTTTAAAAATAGTTTGAGCATTACTACTTTGTATATCAAAGAGTTTTAGGATAGAAGTACCTCTAGAGACTTAATCTAATTTTCTTGAAGCTTTAATCTTCTTTGTCTTCATAAGTATTCTTCATTTTCTTCTTTTTGGTGATGTTGGTATCTTCATCAAAACCTTGTCAATGTCAGGAGCAAAGATCTTCTTCACAAAGAGGGAATATATTTGTGTGATAAGGTTGTGTTTGGTAATAGGGAGTTAGCATATGTCAAGGTGAATTGGTGATGATGGTTGTGTTTGTGGATGTTGTGGTGATTGTATTGGTGGTGGGAGACAATTACTTCAAAACTGTCATCTGCACCCACACACTCTTCTTCTAGACTAGGGAGGTCTATTTTCCTTAAGATTGGAGTATTGTCATTGATTTATGTGCATAACTTAGCCCATAATGTTTGACTCAGATTCTTCACCTTGCTAAATATGAAGACTCTAATGAGTAGTATACCACATAGGTAGCTTTCTCATCTTCTAGATGTTTAGAGCTCTTTCTCTTCTCCATGTGAGTTAGGATTAACTCGTTGGTATCTGTTTTTATTCCAAGAAGAATGTTGAATAGAACGAACTTCTCCAACTTGATCACATGATCTTAGGAGCCTATCCTTGGCATTATAGGTGTTATGATGAACGAACTTCTCCAGCTCTATCTCTGCTACATCCTATTCTGTTAGACATAATATTTGGGTTATGAAGATGTGGTCATCTACACCAATGATCATCGTTGTATCATCATCTTCCGTGACCACAAAGGACTTCCGAAAGTCTCGTACCAACTTCAGATCTCTCCTTTCCTTGACATCAAAGAAGGGTAATCATCTCACTCATTTGATATTGGGTTCGATGTCCATACCTATGCTTCGTATGTCTTGAAAATTGGGGATTGTCCTAGGTAGAACCTTCTACACTTCCTTCTTAGGAATTTTAAAGACTTTTTCTAGCTTCTTCAACAGAGTCACTCCTACCATTTTTTTGTTTTGAGAAATGTTCTAAGAAATCTTAGGGCTTAGAGGTTCGGAACATAAGACAAAGAGTCTAAGGGTGTGAGTTCAAAAAAACTTGACACTAGGATGCTTAGAAGGATAAGGATGTTTTAGAAGAAATGTACATATGTCTCATTTGATAAAGACTTGTATGTACATTAAATCATGTAGAGATAACTAATAAGATCATGACAACACATCAACATTTTAATTATAATTAAATTTAATCTTAAATGATAGCATAACAAACTATGAAATGTATTTGTCTCCAAATGTGACATGACATGTTACATGTGTTTTCATACAAGTTTTTTTCTTCCCACTTTTGAGTAGAGAGTGTTTTTTGCCACGTCAAAAGACATATTGGCTCAAAGAAATCAAAACAATTCAAATTAAAGTATATTTTAAAAACACATTACAGATGTAATATGCACATTTAAATTTCTTATAATAAATAAAAATCTTTCTTCACATAAGAGTTTAGTAAAAATATCTGTCCACTGAAAACAGTGTTCACAAATTTTAATTCAAAAATACAAGTTTTCATATAATCTCTAATAAAATGATACTTGATCTTTGTATTTTGAGCCCTAGGGTTTTGAATGAAGCTTTTATACAATTTACCCAAAGAAGTTGTGAACAACAACTTATAGCAACAAAATAGAATGTTCAAAAATAGAATTATCTTCCAATTAATATTTTACCTAAAGAAGTTGTGAACAACAACTTATAGCAACAAAATACTCAACTTCGTAGTTAATAGAACAATTGTCCTTTACCATTTGTTTGACTAAGACACTATGTTTGATCCAACAAAGTAACATCCACCATTGGTGCCTTTTCTTTCAATTCTATCTCCAAGAAAATCAACATCACAAAAACCAACTAACTTGACATCTTTAGGTTTCTCATAAAATAAAACAAGATTATTTGTACCAATAAGATATTTGGAAATTCTCTTAACAACCTTTCAATGAGATTCTCTAGGATGTTGTTGACATCTAAAACATAGACATGCACTGAATTGAATGTTAGGTCTTCTAATAGTTAAGTACAAAAAGTATCATATCATGCATGTATATTTGATTTGATGAACCATTTTAGCTTCCTCGCCTTTGTTAAAACAACACATGGGTGTGTTAGAGTACTCATATGTGTGGAACTTTCCATTTTGTACTTCTTCATAAGCATCTTGGTATACTACTACTCATGTATGAAGATGTCTATATTTGTCTGATTTATTTGCACATCTAAAAATAACTTTAGATCTCCAGGTTGACTCATCTCAAATTCACTCTACATAAACTTAAAGAACTCTTGGCAAAGACTATTATTACTATCACCAAAAATTATATGATATACATATACTTTTATAATAATAAAATCATTATTTAAGTGAGTTCTTTTCAAAAGAGTAGTATCTATGTTTCCTATGATAATATCAGTTTTCAAACGATAAATGTTTACCCTTTTATATCAGACTCTAAGACCTTGTTTCTGACCATAAAGAGATTTTTTTATTTTGAAAACATGATTTAGGCCTATAGCTTCAGCCAAAAATATTTAGGTCGATTGTTTTCATTCAATATTGATGTACATATCTCTTGTAATGATCTATTCTTTTTAACAACTCCACTTTTTTAGGAGTTCTTGGTGACGAGAAATTGTTAGTAATTGTTCATTCTCAAATTCCCTTCCGTGATCACTCCTAATAGAACATATGTAGAAACTTTGTCCATTTTGAACTTTTCTACGTAACATGGAGAATTTCTTAAAAGATTCATCTTTATGAGCAGGAAACATAACCCATGTGAATCTTAAGTAATCATCCACGATTAAAACACTATATTTCTTTATAGGAAAACTAGTTATCCTTATTGGACCAAAGAGACCCATATGCATAAATTTCAAGGACTTAGAAGTTCGAATTTCAATTTTAGAAATGAAACTAGATTTTGTCTATTTCCTCTTTGACAAGCATCACATAAAATATCCCTTTTATCAAGTCATACTCTAAGGTTTAACCTTTTCAATCTATGCTTTATGTGTCCTAAATTTTTATATCAAATCCATATTTCATCATTTTTATTTAAAAGACGTGTAGCTCTTTGTGAAGAAATATCATACAGATTCTTGTAAAGATTGTGTTCTTTATCTGCTTTAAAGATTGTTTTATCATTTTTATCAATTACTGAGCATGCATTTCCAGAGTATGAAATACCCACCCACTGTCTCACAATTGACTTGTGTTCAACAAATTATGTTTTAACTCTTTTGACATATAAAACATTTGAGATACAAGGTAGATAAGATTTAATACCAATTTTGTCAATCGTTACTACCTTTCTCTTTTCTAGTTCTAGGAACATAGACCTTGCTCTTGTCACGCGTGATGATATATGTTGTCTAGGTACCATAACTAGTATTTATTTTGTTCTGTTGAGGATGTTTTCAACAAAAATAATCAAAGATTTATGTACCTATATATTCTCGAGTCATTTCTTGTTAATTGCATAAGTTTGTGAAGACTTTCTCTTTTTGTGAATACACTTAGATATAACTGTTGGGAATTCCTTATGATTGGTGAAATACCAATCTTAGGATCTTGAATCTTATGATTCTCACACACATATATGAAACAAAGGGTGCAGTGTCATACCTGAATCCATGTTCCTAGATGTGCTCCTATGATCTACGTTTCTGAAAGAGGTTTTGTGGTATGATGACCTTCCTCGACCAAATCTCTTATTCATCTTGGGACTTGCGTTTTCACTCTAATGGGGAGAGGAGAAAACTGAATTTGATTTGGTGTGTTGGGGGCCATAACCTTCCCTATGCGTTAACTTATAAGGTTCTCCTTATCCCCTATGGGTTAACTTGATGGGTATCCACCCATTAAGCCCATATCCGTTATCAGCTTTTAGAAGTCTAAGTGGTGCCAATAATTAGATCACTTATAATGTAACCCCGGAAATAAATAGTTGATATCATTGTATCAAATATATGATATGATGTTCACCTTAATTAGAAATTATAAATTTCTAACAATCTCCCACTTGGGCTTCATATCTTCTTGAAACAATTATATCACAGGTTCTTTAGGCGTGCATCTGTATGCTATTTACGTTTAGACTTCTCCTTAATACAATCTGGTCCATCTCATATATTAACTATAAAACCACCGCAACTTTCATCACATTTAAGTGTGACTCGACCATGATGATCACCATATTAATATACTCAATGACATATATCAAATATGGATGAGTGACATGGAAATTTCATGCAATATGATCTCCAACATATCTATTTCCAACTGGTTCTTCTTTATTCTTTAGTGAGATCAATCTCAAGTCTTTAATTGCAACACAATTGTCACAATGCACAATTTCAAAATGAAACAATAAACCATCAACGTTTTTATGCATAAAAACTGTATATAATATCCAAAGCAAAACATAAAACATATAGACTCCCACTGAACTAAGGTACCCTAAGGAACAACACCCATATGAGCAACATACTCATGAAAGACTTTAGGTACCAAATCCTTAGTCAGTGGATCAGCTAGCATAAAATTCGTCCCTATATGTTCTATGGAAACTTGTCCATTTTGAACACTTTCTTTAACAATCAGAAACATTATATCAATGAATTTTGACTTTGTAGAACTTCTATTGTTGTTGGAGTAAAGAACCGCAGACTTTTTGTCACAATAAATCCTCAATGGTCTTTCAATACCATCGACCACACGTAAGCCAGTGACAAAATTCTCCAACCATATGCCATGCTCTGATGTTTCAAAACAAGCCATGAACTCCACAGCCATGGTTGAAGGAGCTATAAGCGTCTATTTCGCAGACTTCCAAGATATAACACCTCAAACCAATACAAACACATATCTAGAGGTGGGGTGTCTACTGTCTAGACATCCAGCAAAATCGGAGTCAGAGTACCCAATGATCTCTAAGTTCTCAGACCTCCGATAAGTGAGCATGTACTCCTTTGTTCTCTTCAAGTAACGCATAACACGTTTGACTGTCTTCCAATGATGCATTCTAGGATTACTCAAATATCTTCCCAAAACTCCCACAACAAATGCTATGTCGGGACGTGTGCAAACTTGAGCATACATTAGACTTCCTACTGCAGATGCATAAGGAATCTTTTGTATCTAGTATCTTTCAAGGTCATTATTAGGGCATTGTTCGAGACTAAACTTGTCTCCCTTAGCTATAGGGGTATCCCCTGGTTGACTGTCTTTTATGCCAAATCTATCTAGGACTTTATCTATATAGTTTTATTGTGATAACCTTAGGATACCTTGAGAGTGATTTCTCATTATCCGAATACCTAATACAAAAGAAGCTTCCCTAAGATCTTTCATTTCGAAACTCTTCGTTAGAAATCTCTTGGTCTCATACAATAGTCTCATATCACTGCTAGCAAGCAGTATATCATTGACATATAATACTAGGAAGATAAATTTACTCCTACTGAACTTATGGTATACACAATCTTCAACTTTATTTGCCTCAAAACCATACGAGGTAATAACTTGATGAAATTTGTGATTCCATTGACGAGAAGATTGTTTAAGCCCATAGATGGATTTCTTTAATTTACATACCATAGACTTTGAGGCAACTGGCACAAAATTTTCTAGTAGCACCATATAGATAGTTTTGTTAATGTCACCATTAAGAAACACAGTCTTAACATCCATCTGATGTAGCTCTAAATCAAAATGAGCCACTAGTGCCAATATTATTCTAAAAGAATCATTCGAAGATACTGGAGAGAAGGTTTCTTTATAATCAATATCTTCTTTCTGAGTGAAGCCTATAGCTACTAGACGAGCTTTATATCTGTCAATATTACCCTTCGAATCCCTCTTGGTTTTAAATATCTATTTGCAACCAATAGGTTTCACACCTTTGGGTAACTCTACAAGATCCTAAACGTCATTTGTAACACAGCGAATTTTATGATTTTGAATTATAAGATTTTATTAATATTTTTATTAATTATATTTTCGAAAATGAATTTCTGGGAATTTTCGGTAAAGAATTAGACAAAACTCTAGTTTAGTTTTAGTCTTGAAATTCTATTTCCAATTTGGTGGTAAATTTTCATGATTTTCGGAGATAGTTAGTTTCGGACCACTATCGGGGTCAAATCTCACCCGGTACGCTCAAAAAGTGGTTTTTGAGTTTCGTATCTCAGAATCGAATTCCGATCACGCCGTTGGCTTTGTAATCATATTTCGAGTCCTGATAGATCCTGAGTTGGTCCATAACTATTTTCTAAAATATTTTCACTCGGAATGCCGAAATTCGAAGTTCCAACCGTAAACTAAAATCGGGCGATCATTTTTGGCTACTCGAATATTGGCCGACAATACTCCAGCATGGTTTTAATCACGCACGTTTCGCCGAAGTCGTCGCGTCACATGAGTCACTTCACAAAATCTACCTACTAAATGTTATAGATTTCAATACCTTGATTTACTACCACTAAATCCCCTAAATCACTCACTTAACCCATGATTCACTCACCTTCTTGGATTTGCTAGATTGTCTTGGAAAATGGGTTTGGAAATCAGATTTCTCCCACCCCACAACTCTATAAATACCCATGTATCTTCATGCATTAACACATTGCAAAAAGTTTGCCAATTTGAAGATTTGAGAGTAAGTTACTCTCATCATCTTTTCTTCTTCATTTTCTTCTTCTTTCAATCTTCAATCTCTTCAGATTCAACCCATGGATGTTGATGATATTGAATTATGTTTTTCATGAGTATGTCAAGAACATATTCAGCCGTTGAAATTTTCTAAAACACTTTCTCACTCAGTTTGAAAGAAAAAACCGAAAATGAGTGTTCTTGAACTCATGAAAAATGTGTTTTGAAACTATGAACGAGTTGTTTTCAAGAAGTTATTACATTGTTTTAGTATATGAATTTTACTTGTTTAAGCCTTTAACCATGGTTGTGGACAAGTTGGAAAATGGATGGATGAAAGAGTTTTAAGTATTTTAACAGTAATGAGTTTTGGATATACCGGCAAACTAACGAGTTTTATTATGGTAGTTACGAAGATTTCCGGCATTGTACCTTGCAACCCAACCGAACTGTAGTGATTTCTTAAAGCATGCTTCATTAAGGTGAGAGAGAACACATGTCCGAATATGACACCCGGATCTCCTTAACCATCTCAAAGGTTATGGGGTTAACTTGGATTTTAAGAAACCCAAGGTTTTATATGTTTGAATGCTTTTGAATATATATGGTTGTTGATGAAATGTGTTGAATATTGTATATGAATGTTGTTGGGAACTTTTTTGTGTGAAGGTGTTTGAAAAACCATGTTTAAATGTGTTTCGGTTGTCGAAAAGGGCAAAATTGGTATTCTGTCCAAGTCCCTGTCGCTTGGGCGAGAAACTTTCGCCTGGGCGAGCACAGCCTCGCTTGGGCGAGGACTGGGCGAGGGGAAGTTTTGATTCTGGAATTCCCTCGCCATGGTGACAGAATCTCGACTGGGCGAGCAAGCCTCGCCTGAACGAGGAAGGGCCTCGCTTGGGCGAGAACGTCCAGGATTTTAATGAGTCCCTATAACTCTCTCGCTTGGGCGACAGTACCATCGCCTGGGCGAGGAAGGCTTCCGTTATTTGAGCTTTAAAGATGAATTGTCGCTTGGGCGACCAGTCCCTGCTTTGGTGAGGGACAGTGTGGAAAGATCGAAATGAGATGATGTGGTGAATAATGTGATGAACCCGGGTAGGGTGTGTTGTGATATAAAAGTTGTGGAATGATATCATGGCTTAGATGAGAAGCATGACTCCACAAAAGTGTGAAAGCATTGTTTATGTTTATGCCTTGTTGGGCAAGTATCCGACTTGAGGTAGTGAACTAGGGGGGTTCCCTAGTAAGGATACATGATATCACGGAAATAACGATCGACCGATCGTAAGAGGCTGGTCATGTGACCGTCCAGGATCATTCGGTAATGGGTTGTAGTGAATGAGATGTTACCTTGAGCATGTACGGTTGATGTACTATCGGGTCCCACGAGAAGCATTCCTTGTCGGGAGATGGCTTAAGTATGGGCCGATCATGTGTTTGATTAATACATTTGCGTTTGACTTTGACTAAGAATACATTGCATTGTGACCATGAAGTAGTGGAGAGGAAATGGACGGGACGACTTAGAGCACTATGATGTAAGTAGGGACGGCACTGATTGGACAGTTATTCGCCAACAATGTCTTGAGGTAGAGTCTGGGTGAGATGAGTCCCTTGTATTCCTGGGGAGGTACCATGTTGGATCGGACAGTTCTCATAGGCCAAACTAGGCAATCTCTGACAACCCCTGGATTGCATTCGAGATCGATGAGAGGGATGCCCAGAAAGCGTTTGTACGACCTAGGTCCGGGTAGGACTATTCCTGAGGGAACCGATCGATCTATTCTTAATTCCTTGCGAGGATATGTTATTTCGGGTGGTACAAAACGGCTTGGTACGTATTAAATATTGGCTTAAAAGAAAAAGAGAATGATGTGGCAAAAGAAGTGGCTATGATGAAACCTTCTTGTTATTTCGGGTGCGTACAAAGAGGCTTGGTATGGGACCTGTACTCTCGATTATTTCCGATTAGGATGTTGGATGGATATTGGTGTAAGGGGGATAATCATGACATAGCATGCATACATTATCATTCTGGAAGTGAATTCCCACATGTGATTTACAAGCATTGTGTATTCCTACGTTTATGCATGCGATATGGTTATGAGTAGAATGTTGATTATATTACTTGATATATTGGTAATGTTGGAATAAATGGTAAGTTATGTATTTCTTCATGATGTCACTGATAAATGATGAACTATATGTTAAAATATATTTTATGTTTGAGTGTGATATTCTGAGTAAGTCCATGTCGTCAATGAATTTATGTTCATTAGATGTCTTACTCTCTCTGTTGTATTGTCCTCGTTTTGTATATATTTTCTATGCAGATGGCCAACAACAACAGTACTCACATTCGAGGTTATCACTTCGCGATGTCCCCGATGGGACGATGGACTAGTGACGGACACAGATATACATACACAGGCCCCTACGGTCTGTCGTTGCACATGGTGTGCCACCGGTCATCGATGATGATCCCACAACCCGACACCTACATTGACACTTCCGTCACCTTGCCGCCAAAGAGGCTGATGTCTCAGAGGTTGGAATTCGATACCCGCCAGTCAGGAGTGATGGCGCTGTTCCCTCCCACAGTTATAGGGCATGGTCAAATTGCTTGGGTGCTCCGTCATCTTGTAGAGCCAAGAGGAGCAGTGGTCTTGGAGGAGTTTCCCGCAAGAAGGCTCCGGTGTTGAGAATGTCATCCCCTCCGAATTATGCCGTTGGGTTATGGCATAATGAAGTGGAGGAAGAGGAAGATGAGGACGAGGTCGTTGAGCTCGTCAATGAAGAAACCTCGGTGGAGGTGATCGACCTCGTATCTAACTCAGAAGAGGAGGAGGACCCGAGTGAGGGGTCCAACATTCCTGGAATCTTTTGAGTCAGCTTGTGGACCAGTCGATGTCCGCTTTTGTTTTTGGTGGGGGCTGTGTTTCTTTTGATTTTGTATATGTTAGTGGCGATGAAGTTTCCGCCTTTGCTGAC
>NC_032025.1:15842451-15845944 GCF_001865875.1 Lupinus angustifolius | reverse complement strand
AATAAGATGGCTGGAAGAGGAACCGCAAACCTGGACTTCATGGCGGCGATGACCGCGGCAATCCAAGGTGTAAATGCTAATTTACAGCAGCTGAATCAGCAACAAAATCAGGCTCAGTCGTCTCAAGGATCGACTCGGTATAAGGGGTTGGACGAGTTCTGTCGTCGTCAACCCCCAAGATTTGAAGGAGGATTCGCACCTGAGGCTGCAAACGAGTGGATCCAAGAGCTGGAGAAAATATTTTGGGCACTCATGTGTACCGATGAACAGAAGGTCACTTATGCTACTTACATGCTAAGTAAGGAAGCAGATAACTGGTGGGAGTTTACCAGGAGGCAGATGGTGCATGAACACCAGGTGATCAGCTGGACCACATTCAAGGACAAGTTTCTGCAGAAGTATTTCCCTGCTGATATGAAGACGAGGAAGGAAATGGAATTCCTGAAACTGCAACAGGGGAGTTTGTCGGTGGGAGAGTATGTCGCCTAGTTCGAGGAATTGGCAAGGTATGCCCCACATTACAATGAGATTGGAAACGAGAGGTCGAAGTGCGCTAAGTTCGAGGATGGACTTAAGCCAGACCTGAAGGTGATGTTCGTTCACCAGCAGATACCGTACTTTGCAACTCTAGTCAATAAGTGCAGGCTCTACGAGGAGAGCATCAGAGCGAGGAATGCGACACTGAAAAGTGTTGTATCACCTCCAACATTGGTCAGTCCACAGAGGAGTGGTGGACAGGGGTTTGGAAGGGGAACGCCCTTCAACCGCAATCAAAGGTCTGCTGCGTCTTCTTCAGGAAGTCATCAGAGGAGCATTCAGCCATATAACAATAGAGACTTCAGACCAGGAAACAACAACAACAACAACTGCAACAACGGCCGGATGAGTTCGTCTGTTGGGAGCTACAATCAAACTGCGACACTAGTATCTCCTAAGTGCAAGAGAAGGCACGTTGGTAACACCTGTGTGACTTGCTTTCATTACAATGAGGTAGGACACTACAAGTCTTCATGCCCAAAGCTAAAAAGGGAAGCAATGAACTCAGTGTAGGCGGCACGACCCAGGGCTCAGGGCAGAGTGTTCCCGATGAGCGGAGCAGAGGTCGGGGCTAACGAATATCTCATTCAAGGTACCTGCAACGTTAACGATATTCCTTTATTTGTACTATTTGATTCGGGTGCGACCCATTCCTTTATTGCTATTGATGTTGCCAACCGTTTAGCTTTACCTGTTGTGTCTTTACCTTATGATTTGCTTGGTGGACCTGATATGTCTACCTTTATCCCAATTAGATATCATCTTAGGGATCCGATAACTTTTGAAAACCGAGTATTTTTTGTGGACCTGATATGTATGCCCTTATCCCAGTTAGATATCATTTTAGGGATGGACTGGTTATCTAAAAATCATGTTCTTTTAAACTGTTTTAGTAAGACCGTAGTGTTTAGCGAATCTATAGAAACTAGTAAACCCAACTATGAGGCTAAAAGTACATCTGCCAATGAGATGGATAAGTTGTTGAAGAATAGAGCTCAGGTGTTTATGATGTTGGCTTCGTTGGAGAGAGAAGATAGAGCATAGATTCATAGCCTATCTGTAGTCAGAGACTTCTCCGAGGTATTTCCGGAAGACATTCCTGGATTACCTCCAGTAATGGGAATAGAGCTTGCTATTGATCTAGTTCCTAGAACTGGATCGATCTCTATCGCTCCTTATAGGATGGTGTCGTTGGAGCTAACAGAGTTGAAGAAGCAGTTGGAAGATCTGCTGTAGAAGCAATTTGTCAGACCTAGCGTTTTACCGTGGGGTGCACCAGTATTGTTTGTCAAGAAAAAGGATGGTAGCATGAGGTTGTGCACCGATTACCGGCAGCTAAATAAGGTCACCATCAAGAACAAGTATCCATTGCCGAAGATTAATGTTTTGATGGATCAACTGAGAGGAGTTACAGTGTTTTCTAAGATCGACCTGAGATCTGGATATCACCAAATACGCGTGAAGTCGGAGGATATTCCGAAAACTGCTTTTCGGACGCGTTATGGTCATTATGAATACCTCGTAATGCCATTTGGTGTAACCAATGCTCCTGTAGTATTCATGGATTACATGAACATAATTTTTCATCCTTATCTTGATACATTCGTGGTCGTATTTATCGACGATATTCTAATTTACTCAAAGACTACAGAAGAACATGTTGAGCATCTGCGAGTGGTGCTGCAGATATTGAAGGATAACTAGCTTTATGCCAAACTTTCGAAATGTGAGTTTTGGCTAGACTCTGTAAATTTTCTCGGCCATGTGATCTCGAAGGGAGGAATTACAGTGGATCCTGCAAAGGTGGAGACTGTAATGGACTGGAATTCTCCTAAGTTAGTAACGGAGATCAGGAGTTTCCTTGGTTTAGCGGGCTATTATCGGAAGTTCATTGAAGGATTCTCCAAACTGGCGTTGCAACTGACTATGCTGACAAGGAAAGATAGAGCGTTTGTCTGGACGGCCAAGTGTGAAGAGAGTTTTCAGGAATTAAAGAAGAGGTTGACCACAGCACCTGTTTTGATCTTGCCAAATCCTAGTGTGAACTACAATGTGTATTATGACGCGTCGAAGCAAGGGTTAGGTTGTGTGTTGATGCAACAAGGGAAGGTGGTGGCTTACGCATCAAGACAGTTAAAGACTCCTGAGCAGAACTATCCAACGCATGATCTGGAACTAGCCGCGATCGTGTTTGCTCTCAAGATTTGGAGACACCATCTGTATGGTGTAAGGTTTGAGGTTTTCAGCGATCATAAGAGCTTAAAGTACTTATTTGATCAGAAGGAACTGAATATGAGGCAAAGGAGATGGATAGAATTCCTCAAAGATTATGATTTCGATCTTCAGTACCACCCTGGAAAAGCAAATGTGGTAGCTGACGCATTAAGCAGGAAGTCGTTGAATATCTCGACGATGATGGTTAACAAGATGAAGCCGATAGAAGAATTTAGAGATTTGAATCTAGCGATTCAAGTTGGACCTAAGAGTTTGATTTGTGGCAAGCTCACCGTAACGAATGAGTTCATGGAGCAATTGAAAGGTTTACAAAATTCGGACTCAGAACTGCAAGAGAAGAAAAGCCTGCTGGTCGAAGGAAAAGCCCCAGAATTTCAGATTGGGACTGATGGGGTACTCATGTGCAAAAACAGAATTTGCGTGCCAAAAGACCTTGAATTAAGGATGGCAATCTTGGACGAAGCACACCGGAGCAAGTTGAGTATTCACCCGGGAACTACCAAGATGTATCAAGATTTTAAGAAAATGTTCTGGTGGTCAGGGATGAAGAAAGAGGTAGCGAGTATGTTGCCCGTTGCTTGACATGCCAGAAAGCGAAGATTGAACACAAGCAACCTGGTGGAGAACTACACCCATTGGATATTCCGGTTTGGAAATGGGACAGCATTTCGATGGACTTCGTGAGTGGATTTCCGAAGACTCAGAAGGGTTACGATGCTGT
>NC_032025.1:15840907-15842351 GCF_001865875.1 Lupinus angustifolius | reverse complement strand
CGAGTTCACCTACAATAACAGCTTTCATTCAAGTATCGGTATGGCGCCGTATGAAGCTTTGTACGGAAGAAAATGCAGAACGCTGTTATGCTGGTTTGAAACGGGGGAAAATTTGATTTTAGGAACCGATGTGGTTCAGAAAACGACGAACAAGACTCGAATGATAAGGGAGAACATGAAGACAGATCAGAGCAGACAAAATAGCTACTATGACAAGAGGAGGAACCCTCTCAGTTTTGAAGAAGGCGATCATGTATTCATGAGGGTGGTTTTGACAACTAGTATTGGCAGGTTATTAAAAGCCCGTAAGCTTACCCCAAAATTCATTGGACCGTACCAAATCCTTAGGAAAGTTGGACCAGTAGCTTACCAAATAGCCTTACCACCTTTATTGTCCAATCTACACAACGTTTTTTTTCATGTGTCTCAACTTAGAAAATACATTAGTGACCCGTCGCACATAATCGAACTCGATTCAATTCAGTTAAAGGATAACCTTACATTTGAGACATTTCCAGTAAGGATCGGTGATTGGAGTATCAGAACTCTTCGAGGGAAAGAAATCGCATTGGTTAAAGTCATATGGAGCCAAGCGAATGGCGAAGACGCAACTTGGGAGGTCGAGGATGCAATGAGAGAGTCCTATCCCCATCTGTTTGAGTGAGAGGTATCCTCTATTTTCGAGGACGAAAATCTTTTAAGGGGGGAGGATTGTAACACCGCGAATTTTATGATTTTGAATTATAAGATTTTATTAATATTTTTATTAATTATATTTTCGAAAATAAATTTCTGGGAATTTTCGGTAAAGAATTAGACGAAACTCTAGTTTAGTTTTAGTCTTGAAATTCTATTTCCAATTTGGTGGTAAATTTTCATGATTTTCGGAGACAGTTGGTTTCGGACCACTGTCGGGGTCAAATCTCACCTGGGACGGCTCAAAAAGTGGTTTTTGAGTTCCGTATCTCGGAATCGAATTCCGATCGCGCCGCTGGCTTTGTAATCACATTTCGAGTCGAGATAGACCTTGATTTGGTCCATAACTATATTCTAAAATATTTTCACTCGGAATGCCGAAATTCGAAGTTCCAACAGTAAACTAAAATCGGGCGATCATTTTTGGCTACTCGAATATTGGCCGACAATACTCGAGCATAGTTTTAATCGCATGCGTTTCGCCGAAGTCGTCGCGTCGCATGAGTCACTTCACAAAATCTAACCACTAAATCTTATAGATTTGCCTTGATTTACTATCATCAAATCCCCAAAATCACTCACTTAACTCATGATTCACTCACCTTCTTAGATTTGCTAGATTGCCTTGGGAAATGGGTTTAGAAATCAGATTTCTCCCACCCCACAACTCTATAAATACTCATGTACCTTCATGCATTAACACTTTGCAAAATGTTTGGCAATTTGAAGATTTGAGAGTAAGTTACTC
>NC_032025.1:15839867-15840807 GCF_001865875.1 Lupinus angustifolius | reverse complement strand
TTTAAATGTGTTTCGGTTGTCGAAAAAGGCAAAATTGGTATTCTTTCCAAGTCCCTGTCGCTTGGGCGAGCACAGCCTCGCTTGGGCGAGGACTGGGCTAAGGGAAGTTTTGATTCTGGAATTCCCTCGCCTGGGTGACAGAATCTCAACTAGGCAAGCAAGCCTCGCCTGGGCGAGGAAGGGCCTCGCTTGGGCGAGAACGCCCAGGATTTTAATGAGCTCTCTCGCTTGGGCGAGAGATGTCTCGCTTGAGCGAGAAGAGGCTTCGCTTGGGTGATAGTACCATCGCCTGGGCGAGGAAGGCTTCCGTTATTTGAGCTTTAAAGATGAATTGTCGCTTGGGCGACCAGTCCCTGCTTTGGTGAGGGACAATGTGGAAAGATCGAAATGAGATGATGTGGTGAATAATGCAATGAACCCGGGTAGGGTGTGTTGTGATATAAAAGTTGTGGAATGATATCATGGCTTAGATGAGAAGCATGACTCCACAAAAGTGTGAAAGCATTGTTTATGTTTATGTCTTATTGGGCAAGTATCCGACTTGAGGTCGTGAACTAGGGGATTACCCTAGTAAAGATACATGATATCACGGAAACAACGATCGACCGACCGTAAGAGGCCTGGTCATGTGACCGTCCAGGATCATTCAGTGATGGGTTGTAGTGAATGAGATGTTACCTTGAGCATGTACGGTTGACGTACTATCAGGTCCCACGAGAAGCATTCCTTGTCGGGAGATTGCTTAAGTATGGGCTGATCATGTGTTTGATTAATACATTTGCGTTTGACTTTGACTAAGAATGCATTGCATTGTGACCATGAAGTAGTGGAGAGGAAATGGACGGGACGAATTAGAGCACTGTGATGTAAGTAGGGACGGCACTGATTGGACGGTGATTCGCCAACAATGTCTTGAGGGAGAGTCTGGGTGAGACGAGTC
>NC_032025.1:15838894-15839767 GCF_001865875.1 Lupinus angustifolius | reverse complement strand
CAGTCACCATAAATTCTGCTCATGGCTAATTGCTTCGCAGTCCAAGCTTTTCTATAAGTTACAGTATATCCAAAACGACTTACAATTTCTTTCACAAGTGCCTTAATTGGTATACCTGGATCTTCGGATACCAAATTAATTATACAGTTTGAAATGAATGATGAGTTTAGTTTAGAGTGATCTTGAGAAACAATAGTGGATACACAAGTATGTGTTCCATCAATTTTTTTTATTTCCCAAACACCACGTTTTACACTAAAAGATGCACGAACTCGCCATTCACATCCTGCTCCAAAATGTTTACATTGAGCTACAAATATATGTGGCCTTGAAATTTTAACAACATAGTCAAAAGAGTTATGAATATGAAATTGTTTAATTGCATCTATTGTTGCTTCTTTAGACTCAAATTGCATCCCAACAAATAAATCATATTCATTCCTTAAGGTAGTTAATCCTGGTCGATAGTCACGACCAGCCTGAGAATTAGTATCATGAAAAAAACACGATGGAGAAATATATGTTATGTTACCGTCTGGTTGACTAGTATTAATCTCAACATCATCCTCCTCATTAACATCATCATCCTCCTCATTAACGTCATCACATAAGTCAATGTCATCCTCATCACTGAAATCACTAACAATATCTCTTATGATAGACATCTACATCAAAGAAAAAATTATATATATCAGACATTTCATTATAATGGTAATTATAACATTAATAATAGTTGTAGTTATTGAAGTAATATATTTACCTTAAAGAAGTAAGGAATACAAAAAAATAACTTAGAAGAAGTAATGAAGACAAAGTAAAAATAAAGAAGTGAGGAAAAATGTTGTAGTGTTTTGATGGGTGTGGGTAGTGGTA
>NC_032025.1:15838152-15838794 GCF_001865875.1 Lupinus angustifolius | reverse complement strand
GCAAAGGGTACTACTTTCTTGGCTTGACAGCATCTACCAAGAACTTCCAGAAGATGCTGATGACGAAGCGGTAGAACAACAAGCTCGAGCATTCATTCTAAGAATGATAGGAGGATTTCTAATGCCAGATACATCAGGATCCCGAGTCCACTTGATGTATTTACCTCTACTAGATGATCTATCTGAGACATTTGAATACAGTTGGGGATCAGCAGTATTAGCTTGTCTATATCGAGCCCTTTGTCGTGCAACAACAATAAAGGAACAGAAAGAGGTTGGTGGATGTCTACTACTACTTCAATCATGGGCATACGACCATATCCCAATTCTTGCACCAAGACTACATCATAACACAACACAATTTTATCCTTTGGTAACAAGGTAACTTTTTTAAATCATATATTAACTTATTCAACTTATATACTTACTTATTTAACATTATGTGCTAATTATTTTTATTTCTTTTAAAAAGATGGTCTCAACATCTTATTACCACAAACATTCCTGGGCATGCAGCCAACATCATTCGTACAATGTTAGATTCCTTGCAGGTTGATCAAGTAAGTTAAAATATTAATTTATTTCTATCCATTTCCTAAATATTATTTTATGTCTCCAATTATGTCATCCATTTGCTAACCA
>NC_032025.1:15834753-15838052 GCF_001865875.1 Lupinus angustifolius | reverse complement strand
CAAACTCGTGTATGGGGTACATGAGTTTGAATTTTCTCTCTCCAAATCTCGTGCACCCCATGCACGAGTCCCCTTCCAATTTTTTTTTCTTTTTTTTCTTTGCCTTGGACCGGTGTTTCCGGTCCAGGGTTTTTAAGAATTTTGTTCTGGTTTTTGAGTTGTATGAGTTATATCAAAATTATAGATTATTATTTGTATTATATTTTTTATTTTGTATGATGTAAACTAAGATTATTCATTCAGTTGCATGTATCACTTTGAAACCTAAAATGGTGAAGGTTTTTTGGAATTTTAGATGAGTTTTTTGTTGCATGAGTTTTGTATAATTAGGGTTTTTGATTTATACTATATTTTTATTTTGTATGATGTAAAATAAGGTTATTTATTGAGATTCATAGACATTGATTTCAAACAGATTCATACATATTAATTTAAAACACATCGTACACAATGACTTAAAACATATTCATAATATTATATTAACTACTCATTATTACCGGGTTGCCTAGAACTCTCACCGACTTCCCTCATTCGGAATGGACAATTCTTTCTGTTATGTCCTTCAGTCCTACACCATCCACATTTTTTAATCCGTTGAGATTGAACTTCATCCATTTCATTATGTATCCGTTTCGTTTTTGGTCTTCCAGTTCTCTTCCTACGCATAACAGGATTAGGAATGAATGAGGGTCCTGAATAAGGAGGCCAATATTCTTCATTACCGATTGGCTGAAAGTGAATCCCATAGACCTTCAAAATATTATCTAATCGATAAATTGGTGAAATAAATTGTCCACAATCTAAATTTAGTGTTGAACAAGTAGCAATTGCATGAGAGCATGGCAATCTCAATGATTGAAACTCTCCACAATCACACCAATTTTCGGCTAGTTTCACTGTATAGACTCTAGAATGTCTAGCAGCTGATCTAGAAGCAACTTCAACCTCGGCTACCCCCGTCTCCCTTGAAAAACTGCGCACAAGTTGACATGTAGATTGACGTTGATTTTCTTTAATCACATTTGTCAACTCTTCGCAGTATGTATGTCCTGCCTTAATCATATTAATAGCTTCATCTCTATGATCAACAAACCATGAATTAAGTCTGTAATATGTTGTTCGGACAATGGCAGTGATGGGGAGAGCTCTAGAACCTTTCAAAACACCATTAATGCATTCTGCAAGGTTGGTAGTCATATGGCCGTAACGACTCCCTTCATCGTAACACTGAGCCCATTTCTCTTTAGGGATATGGTCCAACCATGCTGCTGCCCTTGCATTTTTTTCACGCAATGCACTAAGCATCCGCTCAAAACGTGGTCGCATTAACTCATATCCTACAAAAAAATTAATTAATTAATTAAGTTAAAATATATGTATAAATATATACCAAACATGAAAGATTTGAAAAATGTAATACCCATTTGAATAACTTTCTCTTTAAGATCGGAATCTTTAAACTCCTTGTTGAAATTGCTGGCAAGATGACGAATACAATAAACTGATTTACTATTACACCATCTAGGCAACTCGGTACGAAGTGCACCCAACAACCCTGTACCTCTATCTGATATTATACAGATGTTTGGTTGTGGGGTAACCAAAGTTCGAAGGTTGTAAAAAAACCACTCCCATGCTTCCTTTGTTTCTCCTTCAACAATGGCAAATGCAACTGGAAAGATACGTCTGTTACCATCTTGTGAACTTGCTATGAGCAACGTTCCAGTGTATTTTCCGGTCAAAAATGTCCCATCTACTTGTAGAATTGGTTTGCAAAATGCAAACCCTTCAATGCATGGCTTAAAAGCCCAAAATACCCTGTCAAGAATGAAAGCATTTGGATCTTCAACACCATTTACATAGTTACGAGATGCTTCATAACGAACAATTGTACCCGGGGCAAAATGTTGGACAGCGTTCATCCAACGTGGTAACTCATTGTATGATTCCTCCCAGTCACCATAAATTCTGCTCATGGCTAATTGCTTCGCAGTCCAAGCTTTTCTATAAGTTACAGTATATCCAAAACGACTTACAATTTCTTTCACAAGTGCCTTAATTGGTATACCTGGATCTTCAGATACCAAATTAATTATATAGTTTGAAATGAATGATGAGTTTAGTTTAGAGTGATCTTGAGAAACAATAGTGGATACACAAGTATGTGTTCCATCAATTTTTTTAATTTCCCAAACACCACATTTTACACTAAAAGATGCACGAACTCGCCATTCACATCCTGCTCCAAAATGTTTACATTGAGCTACAAATATATGTGGCCTTGAAATTTTAACAACATAGTCAAAAGAGTTATGAATATGAAATTGTTTAATTGCATCTATTGTTGCTTCTTTAGACTCAAATTGCATCCCAACAAATAAATCATATTCATTCCTTAAGGTAGTTAATCCTGGTCGATAGTCACGACCAGCCTGAGAATTAGTATCATGAAAAAAACACGATGGAGAAATATATGTTATGTTACCGCCTGGTTGACTAATATTAATCTCAACATCATCATCCTCCTCATTAACATCATCATCCTCCTCATTAACACAACTCTTCGCAGTATGTATGTCCTGCCTTAATCATATTAATAGCTTCATCTCTATGATCAACAAACCATGAATTAAGTCTGTAATATGTTGTTCGGACAATGGCAGTGATGGGGAGAGCTCTAGAACCTTTCAAAACACCATTAATGCATTCTGCAAGGTTGGTAGTCATATGGCCGTAACGACTCCCTTCATCGTAACACTGAGCCCATTTCTCTTTAGGGATATGGTCCAACCATGCTGCTGCCCTTGCATTTTTTTCACGCAATGCACTAAGCATCCGCTCAAAACGTGGTCGCATTAACTCATATCCTACAAAAAAATTAATTAATTAATTAAGTTAAAATATATGTATAAATATATACCAAACATGAAAGATTTGAAAAATGTAATACCCATTTGAATAACTTTCTCTTTAAGATCGGAATCTTTAAACTCCTTGTTGAAATTGCTGGCAAGATGACGAATACAATAAACTGATTTACTATTACACCATCTAGGCAACTCGGTACGAAGTGCACCCAACAACCATGTACCTCTATCTGATATTATACAGATGTTTGGTTGTGGGGTAACAAAAGTTCAAAGGTTGTAAAAAAACCACTCCCATGCTTCCTATAAATACCACACTCATCTTCTCACACTTTACACTCACACATTCTACTCAAATTCTCACATTCTCTTCTATTTTCTCTACTCTTATATTATTACTCAAAGCAATGGAATATTTTGGTCCAGGCCCTT
>NC_032025.1:15828788-15834653 GCF_001865875.1 Lupinus angustifolius | reverse complement strand
TCTTACAACAATCCCATCGAAACTATTGATTATGTGAATTTTGCGTGTAAAGAATTAATGAAGGAATTAAATCCAACAGCCTTCAAAAATTCACGAGTTAGAGCTCCTCCTACTCAACAATTAAACATGCCTGCATATGAGTCTGAACCTCAACATCAAAGTTCAACTCAAACGCAGTTTCACTCTGAGGCACAAGTATGATCACCTTATCTTCAAGGAGAACAACCCTATGGAGCTTTCACAACATTTCCAACTACCTACCATATGGGAGAAGGTTCTCAATATCAACAATCATTGCCATCAATGTTTGCTACCAGTTCAAATACACCAATGTCGGCATATGGTTCACAAGGTTTTTACCGTCCTACTATGCCATCACAACCATCAATGTTTGCTACAAATTCAAACACACCAATGTCGGTATATGGTTCACAATGTTTTTACCGTCCTACTATGCCATCACAACCAGAACAAAGTAATGATGAAGATGATGAAGATGATGAAGGTGGTGAGGAGGAAGAGGAGCAACAACTTAGAAGAGTTGCTAGTGGAAGAGCTAGAGAAGTCCATCAACCAGAATTAAGAGTTCTTCCACCACGAAGAAGAAGACCACCCCCGTGTGGCACTTCATCACATCATAGACGCCACTAATATTACAAATTTAATTTAAATTTTAGGTTTCTAATTTCTTTCTATGTAATTTATTTTTTTGTATTTCGATGTTTCTAATTATCAATGGTTTTAATATAAATGTTTGTTCATGTCATTCTTTGTTATCAAATTACTATTAATCATATATTTAATAATGAAATAAAAATATAGTATAAATCAAAACCTTAATTATACAAAACTCATGCAACAAAAAACTCATCTAAAATTCCAAAAAACCTTCACCAATTTAGGTTTCAAAGTGATACATGTAACTGAATGAATAATCTTAGTTTATATCATACAAAATAAAAAATATAATACAAATAATAATCTATAATTTTGATATAACTCATACAACTCAAAAACCAGAACAAAATTCTTAAAAACCCTGGACCGGAAACACTGGTCCAAGGCAAAGAAAAAAAAGAAAAAAAAAGTGGGAGGGGTCTCGTGCATGGGGTGCACGAGATTAGGAGAGAGAAAATTAATCTCATGTACCCCATACACTAGTTTGGTGGGGCAAAAACTGTTTCCCAGGAATCGTGTACCTTATACACGATTTTAATAAAAAGTATACTAGTTTCGTAATATTTTAAAAAGTTATACCAGAGTGGTAATAAGGCAGTCAAACTATACCAGAAATGTAAATTTTCCTATATATGCCTTTAACAATCTTGGAAACTGTTATTTATATGCTGCATGCCAAAAAGCGTGACCTGGACAAAAGACAAACACTTCAAAGAAAATGATTTTTCTACAATGAGCAATGGTATTCCGGGGTTGGGATAAACACAAAATATATAATGTGACTGCTCTGATATTAACACGCATATTTGGATGAGGAATATAAGAAATATAATGATTCTTAAATGATCTATTGTTTATAAAAAGAATTAAGATGATTTACCATGAAATACCTTGTTTAGAAATTTGATTTCAAAATTTTAAAAATACTGCAGCGGTTCTATTGTGTATTCATAATCCCCTACTTTGCGTGACCTGGATGTTTGGATAAGGGATTTGAGAATTCTGGAGAATTTAAATTTGTAACACCTTTGTGCTCTAGCCTGTTTATACTGCTTCCCAACTGATTAATCAACGGTTTGGGCTAGTGAGAACCCAAATTTGTTGAAAACCGAACCAAGATGTGCACCAAACTGCGCATCTGGAACACCCAGTCCCTATACAGATTTCATGTCTCAATATCCCTGCAGCATAAAAATTATTGCTTCCAATATCACCATCCCCAGTTCGAGTAAGATAGTATTTTAAATTGTGGATATAGTTGTGTTTATGATTGGAGTTAGTATGAACTTGTTTGCTATTAGGATTGTTGGAATCTTAGAACCAATGTTTGGTTCTGTGACTTGCAGAGAAAGAATGACTAGAAATGAGTTTTGTGAAAGAAGTATGTAAGGAATATGAGAAATAATTCAAAAACTTTCTTTAATTGGTATTCATCGAGTAACTATCAAATACAAGGCTTTCTATATAGAAAGGCAAACTAACTAGGCTTTTAACTAACTAAATAAACTATATGATTAATCAATTAATCATACTTGTTAATTGATTAACAAGTCTAGTAGGGAGAATTACAATTTACTCAATATTCTCTCTTAATTCAAACTAGCTAGACTTACAACTCCTAGCTGCTCGCTTTGCTTTTCAAAAACATCATTCTTCAATGCTTTAATTAAAGCATCATCAAGTTGTTCCTCTGATTTGCAGTGTTCCAATTTTAAATTTCCTTTGTATACTTGATCTCTTACGAAATGATATTTTATCTCTACGTGTTTGCTATGTCCATGAGCTATGGGATTCTTGGCCAAATTGATAGCTGACTTATTGTCAACATAAAGCAACATGAAATCTTCAATGTGCAATTCCAATTCTTTGAGCAAAGATTGCAACCATTGGGCTTGACATCCTTCCAAACAAGCTGCAATATACTTTGTCTCACATGAAATAGCCAATACTTTCTACTTCTTTGAACTCCAGCTCATAGGGGTTTCATCAAGCTTAAACAAATAATCAGTTGTACTTTTTCTATCATCCTTGTCACCACACCAATCTGCATTAGTATATCTATACATTGTTACTGTCTTGTTGTCACTATTAGCAAGGACGAACACTCCATAATCCAAGTTTCCCTTCAAGTATCTAAACAGTATTTTCATTGCCAACATATGTGAATGTTTTGGATCACCCATATACCTGCTAACCAATCCAACATCATAGGTTATATCTGGTCTAGAATTTTAGATATACCTAAGTGATCCTATCATCTGCCTATAGAGAGTAAGTTCCACAACTTGATCTTCATGTTCCTTTTTGCATAGGGCATTTCTAGTTTCAACTGGTGTGAAGATGGATTGCAATCAAACATACTGAACCTTTTAAGCACATCGGAGGTGTACTTATTCTAGTGCCTAAGTATGCCTTTGGTTGTCCTTACAAATTTAATTCCTAGGAAGTATGAAAGTGCCCTTAAGTCAGATATTTCAAACTCTAGTTTTAGCTTTCTTTTGACACTCTCTACTTCTTCATCTTTGTTGCTAGCTATCAATAGGTCGCTCACATACAAACATATAATTATTGATGCTTCAGTATGTGTACCTTTGATGTAAATCCCATGCTCACTTGTGCATCTGAGGAGTCTTAGCTTAACAAGAAAGGTATTTGTTCTCTTGTTCCATGCCCTAGGAGCTTGTTTCAGCCCATGGAGTGCTTTGTGCAACTTGTATATTTTCTACTCTTGACCAAAAAATTTAAAGCCAAGAGGTCATGACACAAAGACTTCCTTGTTAAATGGGCCATTCAAGAAAGTTGACTTCACATTCATTTGACATAGACTCCAATTCTTTGAGCTTGCAATAGCTATGACAAGCCTCACAATTTCCATCCTTGCTACTGGTGCAAATACCTCATCAAAGTTTACCCTTGTTTTTGGTAAGAAACCCTTTGCCACTAATCTAGCCTTATGCTTGGCCATAGTCCCATCTGGTTTTAGCTTCACTTTATATACTCATTTTAATGATATGACTTTCTTTCCTCTACGAAGAGTTGTGAGTTTTCACGTGTCATTCCTCTCAATAAATATGATCTCTTCCTTCATAGCTTCAATCCAACAATCCTCTTTAATAGCTTGTTTAAATGTCATAGGCTCCATGTCTGCCAATAGGGCCATGTGAACAAAATCACCTTTAGGGGTGACTGTAGTGTTAGAGAACACCTTATAGTCTCTCACTATGGTTGACATTTGTCTTTGTACCCAAGCCTTTCAGCAACAATTGCATTATCCTCATCAGCAATTGCATTATCTTCATTGCTTGTGTTTTCTTGTGGTATTCTGTTGATGTTCTGAATGTACATCTAACTTGCCTTGTGTGAATCTACATGGCTTGACTTCTAGTCCCAATATTTAGTTTCATCAAACTTGAGATCTCTACTATATGAAATGGAATTAGTCATTGGATCATTTGATTTTGTATGCCCCTATTGAATGATATCCTAGGAAGATCAGATTTTCTCCTTTGTCATCCAACTTCTTCCTCTTATTATCCAGCATATGTCTATAGCAAATTGAGCCAAATACCTTGAAGTGTTTCACACTTGGCTTGAGTCCTGACTAAGCTTTTTCTAGTGTTATTCCTTTTAGCCTCTTTGTAGGACTTCTATTAGCAATATAGGTTGTAGTGGTCACAGCTTTTCTCCAGAACCTTTTAGGAAGTTTCTTAGTTTTCAACATGCTTCTGGCCTTGTTTAGGATAGTCTTATATACCCCTCTATAATTTCATTGTGTTGGGGGTATAAGGTGCAATAACCTCATGAATGATGCCCTCCTTAGCATAGAAGTCATGGAACTCATGAGATACATACTCTCCACCACCATCACTTCGTAACAACTTCAATCATTTCTTGTCTACAAGTCCTTTAAAGCTCTTGAATCTGCTGAATACTTCACTTTTCTTTTTCAGTAAATAGATCCACACCTTTCTGGTGTAGTCATCCTTGAAGGTCAAGAAGTAGTTGTTTCCCCCAAGTGACTGAACTTCTAAGGGTCTATACACATCATTGTACACAACTTCTAAAAGTTTGGTAGTTTTTGATGGTATATGTGAGCTAAAAGAGTTCCTTGATTACTTACTTGTAAGATAATCTTCATATATGTCAGTTGGTATGTTGATGTTAGGAAGTCTAGTTACCATTCCACCCTTACTCATCAGTTCCAAACTTCTGAAGTTGATGTGTCCAAAACTTTGATGTCAAGTCCATGTTTCATCTGCTAAATATTCTAAGCATTTATGATCCTCAAGTTGGATACCAATTTTGAAGGTCCTATTGTGTGAGTGTGCCTTCAAGATTAGAGTCCTACTCTTATTGAAGATCTTTAGGATTTTGTCTTCCATTCTCATATTGTATCCCTTTTCAAGCAATTGTCCAAGGCTAATAAGGTTGTTCTTCATCTTTGGCACATACAAAACATTTGATAGGATAAATCGCAAGTGCACGATTATGTCGTCAAGTAATAAAATATTGATCCCACAAGGACTGGAAAACTCCTTTAATTATACAAATTAATTTATCCTTAACTCAAATTGGAATTAAAAGTGAATTTAGAACAATTGAACAATTGACAAGAATAATTATGAAAATAGTAAAAAGGGATTGAAATCTAATTTAGGAAGAGTTCATATGATAAGGGTTATCGTCTTTACACTCGCAAATCGTTGTTTTGCTCATTTTTATGAACTTTAAGTTGTAAGGGTGAATTGCTATTTGATATGTGTCATCCTCTCTCGAGCTCTGATACGTGTACTCAATTGAAGTCGCACCTACTCTCGTGGTACGATTATCAATTGAATCCTTTACTTTGATATTTCTATCCAATCACTTTATAGCAACCCAAGGTGAATTTTAGAAACCCACGAGAATCCAAAGATTACTCTCGTGAATTAGGATTCTAGTTTGAAAAACTAAATGGTCGGATAGTTGGGTTCATCTCTCGAACAAATCAACATGTCAAAGATTCAAGAGCTTCATTTCTAAACTAGAGTCGTAGATATATGTCTTACTTATTGAGTCTAGGTTAGGTAAATCTAGATGCAAATCTCACAAGTTCTAAAAACTATCATATCATTTACATGAGACATGCCATCTAGCTTATTATATGTTAATGCATTAAACATACATGTTATTTGTGCATCTTAGGCA
>NC_032025.1:15792695-15828688 GCF_001865875.1 Lupinus angustifolius | reverse complement strand
TCAGTTATTCTAAACAGCCCGTTAATCGATTAACATGGCACTTAATCGATTAAATAGGCACAAAACAGCTTTTCTATATAAACTATGTTTTTACACCATGCTTCATACATTCATTCATTCATTTTTAGAATTGCTAAGTTGCATATTTTCATGTTCTTTGTATATCATATAGGCAGAGAGAATTGCATGTGAGATTAGTTAGAGATAGTATCATGCTTAGGGATTAAAATGACATCCATTGCATGTGATTAAATGTGTTCATCATTCTATTTTTCATGCATGATTCTTTCAATTCTTGTAGAGATTTCTTAGGGTAGAAATTACATGTTCTTTATAAATCTGATCTTATACATATTCATAATAATTTGTAAGATTTGTATAGGGTTTATAGCTTGTTCTTAATTGTAATATTTGAGCTATTTTGTGCTTAACATTACTTTGTTTTTGTTGTGATTTTTGTAACAATGAAATTCGTCTCTTGGTGTCGTACGACCAATGAGATACAGAGAGTCTTCACTAAGACTTGGAGGTCTTGAGTTTAGAACATACTCTTGGATGGGGTGGATCATAGGAAAGGTTTTCCTAGGCGATTGGGTAAGGTCAAACCAAGGTAGAGGTTCTGGGAATTCAAGAAGGTAGTGTTCAAGATCTTGAAATTGGAAGTGTGTATGTAAGATACATTGGCTTCAATTTTTAGTAAAGAAAATCTCCCAGATTAGAAGAGATGACTAGATGTAGTTTTGTAGTGGACCGCAAAACGAACCAGTATAAAAACCTTGTTGCAGATTGTTTCTTACCCTTATCTCATTACTGTTTTAAAGTGTTTTTAATTGCCTATTGTAGCTGATATTTGGAATATAGTAACTCTGCCATATAAAGATCATTTCTGTTCAGATATATTTGTTATATCATTTATGTATAATCTGTAAGTGGCTATGTAATTGATCCTTTCAGCAACTGTTAATTCTATGCTAATTAATCGATTAAGTCAGTCTTTAATCGATTAACTGGGTGATTTTCCAGAATAGGGCTTCGGTGCGAATAGCAGTAAGTGGGAATCTCGACACCTATTCAACCCTCCCCCTTCTAAGTGTATTCTGTGACTGATACCTAACAAGTGGTATCAGAGCTAGTATGTCATACTAGCTCAACCGTATATGCGTGATCCTTAAGGGAAATTAAATGGGTTCCACCAACCCCTTTGGTAGTGACGGCGCATCTATCAACTGCCCTCTTGTATTCAGTGGCGAAGGATATGCCTACTGGAAATTTCACATGGAAATCTTTATAGAGGCCATCGACTCGGATATTTGGGAATCCGTAGTCAACGGGCCTTTCGTTCCACAACACTTAGTGGACGATGAACCGAAAGATAAACCGAAAATTCTATGAACCAATGATGAACGCAAAAAGGTTCAATACAACCTGCGTGCCAAAAACATCATCACATCAGTCCTATCCTGTGATGAGTTCTTTCGGGTTTCGCAGTGCCAAAATGCCAAAGAAATGTGGGACACTTTACAAGTGACTCACGAAGGCACTAGCAAAGACAAGTGTGTCAGTTTGAATGCCCTGACATATGAATATGAGTTTTTTTATATGTTACCAAATGAATCTATCGGTGACATGCAAAAATGATTCACTCATATAGTTAACCATTTAGTTGCTTTGGATAAACTGTTTAACAAAGGAGAGCTTACTAACAAAGTTTTACACTATCTTGACAGGAAATGGTAACCAAAAGTAACAGCTATCATGGAATCTAAGGATCTTGACTCCATGCCTTTGGGAACATTGTTTGGAAAACTTCAAGAACGCGAAATGGAGCTTGGACACCTAAATGTGCACGACGAATCAGATCACAAAAAGAAAAGTATATCTCTCAAGGAAACAACGTCTCAATGTACAGTATAGAGAGAAGAAGATGAGTCTAATTTAGATGTGGATGAAGAAACTTTGAGCCTTCTCGTACGCAAATTCGGGAAATTCCTAAAGAAAGGAGGCTTCAAACGTTTCCAGAAGAAATAAGCGTGCGAGTCGACCATGAAAGGCAAGAGTAAAGAGTGTTTCACTTCCCATGAATGTAGTAAGCCAGGACATATGAGGTTTCAATGTCCCACTTACCTCAAGAAGGTTGATTCAGATAAGAGCACTCCTTGGGACTTCAAATAAAAGAAAGCCTATATAGTAATGGATGTACCAGAGGAGGACACGACATCGAGCACCTCATATGAAGAGAAGAAAGCCAAGTTATGCTTAATGACCAGAACATATGATGCTTGGTGCTCAAATTCGAAAAAGGTAAACAACGAGGTATATTCTGACACCTCATCTACTTCATCTGATGATTCTCCTCCTTATGAGGATTTGTATAATGCTTATGTCGAATTGCATGATGAATTAAAGAAAAAAGAGTAATCCTTCTAAATGAACAAAAAATAATTTCATTACAAAAAGAATTAGATGAACAAAAATTGGAAAATGAAACATTAGATCTGATCTATTCTTGTAATGCATGCAATTGCTCTAATGATAATTTATGTCAATCAACTGTCTATGATTCTTGCGATGATTTGAATAACGAAAATTTGAGACTCAATGAAAAACTCATAAAACTCAGAGAGAGTCGAAACATGTTAGACACTATGCTTAGCCAAACCAGAAATGTTGATGACCATACCGGGGTAGGATATATTTCCCCTACACGTAGGAGAAGACCATATAGTAGACCTATTAATCGGCCTAATAAATTTTTTTTTAATAAAAAGGTTCTTACATGCTCTTATTGTGTCACATATAGCCACACTTCCTACTCTTGTTATATTAGAAAATATGGTATACCTAGTGGCGTGTATGTATGGATGAAAAAGGGAGATGACTCCCTAGTTACTAACAGAAAAGGACCCAACATAACTTGGGTACCTTAAAAAGGCAAGTGATCTATGTTTTGTAGGTATGTCTACGAGCACATGGACAACATTGGTATCTTGATAGTGGATGCTCGAGACATATGACGAGAGATAGATCAAAATTCCTAGATCTATCCTTGCAAGAAAAAGGGTTTGTCACGTATAGAGACAACAACAAAGGGAAGATACTTGGTAGCGGAACGATTGGCAACTCGAATCAGGCAATGATCAAAAAGGTTTTATATGTTGAAGGCATGGAATATAATCTCTTGAGTATCAGCCAACTATGCGATAAAGGTAATCGTGTATCTTTTGATTCTGAGTGTTGTATTATTCCTGACAATATATCTAATAAAGTTAAGTTTGTCGGATATCATATAAATAACATCTATATGGTTAATCTGGAGGATGTCACTACTCTATTTTCAAAATGTTTTACATCTAAAGAGGATGACGTTTGGCTTTGGCATAGGCGCGTCCCTCATATTCTTGTAAAGCATCTAGATAAATTGTCTAAAAATAATTTGGTTGATGGGCTACCAAAACTAGATTTTAAAACTCATGAAACTTGATTTTAAAAATAATCTGGTTGATGGGGCTGGATTGTAAGAAAGGTTTTCCTAGGCGATTGGGTAAGGTCAAACAAAGATAGAGGTTTTGGGAATTCAAGAAGGTAGCGTTCAAGGTCTTGTAATTGGAAGTATGTATGTAAGATACATTGGCTTCAATTTTTTGTGTAGAAAATCTCCCAGATCAGAAGAGAGGACTGGATGTAGTTTTGCAGTGAACCACAAAACGAACCAGTATAAAAACCTTGTTGCAGGTTGTTTCTTACCCTTATATCTTTACTGTTTTAAAGTGTTTTTAATTTCCTATTGTAGCTGATATTTTGAGTATAGTAACTCTGCCAAATAAAGATCATTTATGTTCAAATATATCTGCTATATCATTTCTGTATAATCTATAAGTGGTTGTGTAATTGAGCTATTCAACAATTGTTAATTTTATGCGATTTAATCAATTAAGGCAGTCTTTAATCAATTAACTGGGTAATTTTCCATAATAGGGCTTTGGTGCAAATAGCGGTAAGTGAGAACCACGACACCTATTCAACCCTCCCCCTTCTAGGTGTATTATGTCACTGATACCTAACAGGTCCTTCCCTAATGTTTATAAGAGGTGTAATTTGTTGGTCAAACAACTCACACGAATAAAACTCAGTTTAATGATTCAAATTACAACAATCAATGAAATAGAAGTAAGAGTAAGTGTTTATTGAATGTAAGAGGGCATAGCCCCAATCCTAGAAACAAAAGGAATTACTCACTCGTGATGGAGAAGAGAATAGCAAATTATATATTAGAGAATTGTAATGTAAAGTGCAAAGTGTAAAATCCTTGACGGAGAACCCTCATTTAACTTAATTACAAAATATTGGGCTAAGCCCAACAAAACAAATCTAAAAAATAGGAATATAATATAACATCTATAGATTCTTTTGGCCTTTCAATTGGTCTTCGCGTAGCCGCAACACTGAATTCCATCTTCTTGCATCCAATCTTTACTCTTTTTGGCTTTAATCCATCCAAACTGCACAACATAGCCAAAAACACCTGCTCAATCCGAACAATGAGAAATAAAAGCTAAAAATAATCTTAAAGTCCTAATTATGTCCTAAAAATGCAAGTTAAATGCAATGCAAATGTAGCATAATTTCTCACTCATCAAATCCCCTCAAGCTTATCTCTTGTTTGTCCTCAAGTAAGTATTATATCTAACTTTCAAAATCATGTATGAATGATGATTTAGAAATCATGACCCAAAATAACAAGCAATCTCATGTTAGTTTTGAAATAATCCAGACATCAAGACAAGACAATCATAAACAAATTTAATTCAAGCTAATTCTTTGAGTTATAATAACTTTATGAATTAGGGTCACTCTTCTCTTATCACTCTCCTGTGTTTAAATGTCATATTTTTTCGCTCAAAAAATTTCGTGAAAGTAAATTACCATAGGCTTGATTATAGACCAAATTGTCATTGATTGTAATTGAATGCCTGCAAAAGTCAAGAGGTCTTCAAATGGTTGTAATGGAGTCAAGGTGAATGATTTAAAGTAGGATAGTCAAATAAAGGGTAATTCAAAATGCTTACAAATGTTTCCCAAAATACTTAAACATTTTAGACATCTCATTAAAGCATTGATATTCTCTTAATATGCCTTACTTTATCATATGATCTTTTTTCAATCAACCTTTCTCCTTACAACATATTTTTTTTTCAGTCCCTTCTCTTTTAATATACTTTATATTTTTTCTTTTTTTTTTCTTTTTCTTTTTTGAGATTTTCTAAAAGAGAAGGGTGAAATTAATTTATTTATTTTCTTCTTCACCTTTTTATGGATTCTTTCATCACACATGACATTTTTATCTTTCTCATTGCTTCAACCAAACATCATACATTACCCCAAACCCCTATTTAAGTAGCTATAAACAATCATTAAATTTTAGGCTTAAAAGTGGGGAACTAATGAGTTTTCAATGTTTATAGCAAGCAATTGAAGGTCAAAAGAAAAAGTCATAATTGTCTCTATCATTTTAATGCATACAGACATATTTTAATCTTGAAACGGTCACCAATCAAGTTCTAGAATGTACAATCATAGAAAATTATGCACTCATGAAAGAAGAAAAGGTTTTTATGCAATTATCAATTCAAATCAGAATTGTTATTGCGTTTGGCTCAAGTTTCTCACATTTGGTACATTCAGCCGAAGTAATGAAAGAAACACCTTTATTTAACCAAATTTAATTCACAATTTTCAAATCTAATATCTTTAACGTTATTATTCTTGCAACAATTTTTTTCTTCAATGGGATCACAGATCAACAATCATCATTCATGCATTCTTTTTCATTTAAAGTAGATAGACAATACATAGAACAAAACAGAGGATAAATGATATATGATAATGCATGATAATATTAATATTCAACCTAAAAAATTTAAAATCTATATGGTATACGTGACATGAATAAACTATCTAAATGCAAAACTCCCTCAAGCTTAGAAATTTACATTGTCCCCAATGTAAAAAATCTAAACAATAAGAAAAAGAAAAAGAAAACTCACCGGTTAGGTAGGAAGTGTCCTTAACTCATGTGTCAATTATAAGTGGTTGGCTTCATTGGGCGTAGTATAAGTACCTGGAAAAAAAGAGAAAATGTCTCAATTGGCCCATATAGCCCTAGATGGACTAGACGCAAATATCCTATTTGAATGAGGCAGTTAATAGGTATTGTGATGTTAGCACTTTTCCATGTAAATTTATTTTATTTTTTATTTATTTTATTTTTATTTATTTTTATTTTTTAGAGATTATGATTTTTTGTGGCTGATATTATATACATTTCCTTACAAAGGCTCCAAACTCACTGAGGCACTTAGGCCAACACTAAAACACTAAAATTAATGAATTAAAAAAATGTACCTCGAGTGTGGGTTGCCTCCCACGAAGCACTCCTTTAATGTCATTAGCTTGACGATTGATCCATGCGCATCATGTAGGATCCCATGAACTCATATCCGATGGTGGAAGGAGTATTTTTACTTTCATTTTAGGTGTTTTCCCTTTCTCCCAATTATCAGATTTAGGTGTGATCTTCAAGCTCTCCTCGTGTAGGTTGTAGGGGAGTGTTGAGCTTGCATTTATATAATGACTACCTTCCTCATCAAAATTTGAAGTGTCACCTTCCAGCATTCTTCTCTCCGAGAGATTCTCATATTTCACTTTAGGCACTTCATCTTTCACTACTTGGTTCAGCATAACAACACTGCGACAGAAGTCCTCAAGAGAAGGTTATTTAATAGGTTTAGCAATAACAAATTCAATCTTTTCATCCTCTATGCTTAGGGAAAGTTTTCCATTTTAACATCAATTATAACACCACAGGTAGCCAAAAATGGTCTACCTAGTATGATTGAAATTTGTGCATCTTCTTCCATCTCTAGTATTACAAAATCTGTTGGAATGAAAAATTTCCCAACTTTGATAGGAACATCCTCCAAGATGCCTATAGGGAATTTGATTGACCTATCTGCTAATTGAAGTGATATAGTAGTGGGTTTTAGTTCACCCACGTCCAATTTTTTACATACGGATAAGGGCATGAGGCTCACACTTACCCCTAAGTCACATAAAGCACTGTCAAAATTAGTGTTACCAATTAAGCAAGGGATAGAGAAACTACTGAAAGTGCAATGTGTCAAGATAGCACTTAGCTTGCCTATGTTTTGATGAAGACAAAGGACTTAGTGAAAGCTTAAAGATAACTCAACAAATCAACATGCCAAAGATTCAAGAGCTTCATGTCTAGACTAGAGTCTTAGATGTGTCTTAGTTATTGAGTCTAGGTTATGTAAACCTAGATTCGAATCTCACAAGTTCTAAAAACTATCATATCATTTACATGAAACATGTCATCTAGCTTATTATATGTTCATGCATTAATCATACATGTTATTTGTGACTTTTAGGCATAACATAAAGGTAAAACATGTATAGTTGATAAGCATAATATATAGGTAGTTTTCTAATTAGCATCTTAACTAAAAATATGTCAGTTAATCGATTAAGTGAAATTTTACTCAATTAAAGTGAAAAAAGTTTTTAACAGTTTCAACATATAACTGAAAAGTAGAATTCAGTTACTCTCTAACAGCCTGTTAATCGATAAACATGCAACATAATCGATTAACTACGTGCAAAACAGATTTTCTACATAAATTGTGTTTTTACACCATGCTTAATACATTCATTCATTTTAGAATTGCTAAGTTGCCTATTTTTGTATTCTTTGTATGTCATATAGGCAGAGAGAATTACATGTGAGATTAGAGTTAAATAGTATTATGCTTAAGGACTAACATGTCATCCATTGCATATGATCAAATGTGTTCATCATTCTATCTTGTTCTAGCATGATTCTTCCATTATTGTTTAGAGATTTCTTAGGGGTAAAAATTACATGTTCTTCTTGAATCTGATCTTATACATATTCTTGGTAATTGTGAGATTTGTATAGGGTTTATAGCTTGTTATTTCTTGAAATATTTGAGCTATTTTAGTGCTTCACATTACTCTGTTTTTTGTGTTGTTTGTGTAACAAGGAAAGTCATCTCTTAGTGTCGTACCACCAACGAGATCAGAGAGTCTTCACCAAGACTTGGAGGTCTTAAGTTTAGAATATACTCTTGGTTGGGGCTGGATCGTAGGAAAGGTTTTCTTAGGCAATTAGGTAAGGTTAAACCAAGGTAGAGGTTTTGGGAATTCAAGAAGGTAGCGTTCAAGGTCTTGTAATTGGAAGTGTGTATGTAAGATACATTGGCTTCAATTTTTAGTGATGAAAATCTCCTAGATTAGAGGGGAGGACTGGATGTAGTTTTACAGTGGATCGCAAAACGAACCAGTATAAAAACCTTGTTGCAAGCTATTTCTTTCCCTTATCTCTTTACTGTTTTAAGTAGTTTTTAATTACCTATTGTAGTTGATATTTTGGATATAGTATTACTGCCAAATAAAGATCATTTCTTTTCAAATATATATGTTATATCTTTTCTATATAATCTGTAATTGGGTGTGTAATTGAGTCATTCAGCAACTGTTAATTTTATGCGATTTAATCGATTAAGGCAGTCTTTAATCAATTAACTGGGTGATTTTCCATAATAGGGCTTTGGTGCAAATAGCGGCAAGTGGGAACCGCGACACTTATTCAACCCCCCCCCCCCTTTTTCTAGGTGTATTATGTCACTGATACCTAACAACTACCATAATCTTTTAGTTTTGGAGGTAATTTATTTTAAATTAAAGCACTGCACTCCTCAGTTAAAGCAATTATTTCATAATCCTATAGTCTTCTCTTTTTAGATAGAATATCCTTAAGAAATTTCAAGTATGCATGCCTCTCTTGCAGTGCCTCATTGAAGTGCAGTTCAATATATAATTTCTTAAGGATATCTAAGAATTTCCCTTATTTCTTTTCTAACTTTGCATTTGCAAATGTCTGGGGAAAAGGAATTGGTGGCACATATGGTGGTGGAGCTACATACTTTGACACATTTTCATAATTTTGTTCCTCTTCTATGAGTTGTGTCTCAGTATGTTTCTCTTCCACTTGTGTATCATTCTCAGTTTGAGATACATCATTAAGTTCCTTCTCACTCCTTAATTGGATAGCCTTACAATGCTCATTATTTTATTTTTCTCTGGTTGTCCTGGAAACATCCATATTTTCCTATTAAAGTTGCTAGCTTGTTGGACAATTTGTGTTTCTAATATTTTTCCATGGATGGTCAGGTTTTCTATTCTAAAATTCAAATCATTTAAGATATTTGCAACATTTTTATTAATCGTGATTTGATCCTCTTGAAATTTATTAAGGTTAGCAAGTATTTTTTCCTGACCTTCCATTATTGTTATAAGAGTGGGATCAATAGAAGAAGATTATACCTGTGGAAACCATGTTGGAAGTTTCCTATTACCTTGCTCATCCTGGTGTTGATGATTTAGAGTGTTGTTACTCCTCCAGGAAATATTGGGTTTGTTCTACATGTATGGTGGGTGAATTGTTGTCTGCTTCTCTCCATATAGTCATAGTAATTGCATGATTCAGGTTGTTTATTGGCCCAAGCTTCATGTACCAGTTCAGTGAATTGTTTGCATTCAAACCACTCATGCCATTTTGTTCCACACCCCTCACATGTTGCAGTAGACCCAATAGCATTAGCATGGTATTTTCTAGCTTTCCAAACCTTTGAGAAAGGTTCTCTAGCGTGGAAATTACCTTCTCCATCTGATTGCCTGAATATTATGCACCAGAGTCTCTTCTTGGATGATGTCTCCTCTCATTTTCCCATTGGTGATGATTGGAAATTACATTCTCTATTATCTTTGAAGCAGCATGAATTCATTTGCACATAAAGGCACCACCTACTAAAGAGTCCAACAATTATTCTGATGGAAAGTCTAGTCCACTGTAGAAGTTCTGAACCAGCATCCAAGGTGGAATACCATGATAAGGGCAAGCTTCACTGAACTCATTTAATCTTTCTGATGCTTTAACAATTGACTCCCTATCCTTTTGACTGAAGTTATGGATGAGGTGCCTATAGTTCACAGTTTTGGAAGCAGGAAAGTATTTGTTGAGAAAAGTCTCCTCCAAACTTCGCCAAGTTGCTTGAATTTCAGCATTTTGATTCCTTATCCAAGTCTTATCTCTATCTCTAAGGAAATATGGAAACATGTAGAGACGAATGGCATCTTCAGAACCCCCATGAATCTTCATTGTCTCACAGAATTCCAAGAACTGATCAAAATGGGCATTCGGATCTTCATGAGCTCCTCCTCCAAATTGATTTAACATCACCATTTGGATAAGAGCATATGGCAAAGAAAAGTACTCTGCCTCAATAGCTGGGCAGATTATTCCAGGACGTGAACTACGAGCATTAGGGGTTGCATAGTCACGAAGTGGTTTTTCATCTCGTTCAGTCATTGCTTGTACACGCGCATGTTTTTCACTTGCTATTTCTCTTTGTTGTCTTCTTCTTCCATGAAAAGTCCTATCTAGCTCTGAGTAGTAATTTTAACTTTGCATAAACCAAATGTACAACCTCTAGAGGTACCAAGAAAAAGGAAAATGTGTAATAGACTAGAGTATAGTAATGAATTAATTGAGAATTCAAGAAATTTTGACACGGTCCCTGGCAGCAGCTCCAAAAACTTGATAGGGCAAATCACAAGTGCACGATTATGTCGTCAAGTGATAAAATATCGATCCCACAAGGATTAGAAAACTCATTTAATTATAAAAATTAATTTATCCTTAACTCAAATAGGAATTAAAAGTGAATTTAGAACAATTGAACAATTGACAAGAATAATTATGAAAATAGTAAAAAGGGATTGAAATCTAATTTAGGAAGAGTTCCAAGGATAAGGGTTACTGCCTTTCCACTCGCAAATCCTTGTTTTGCTCCTTTTCATGAACTTTAAGTTATGAGGGTGAATTTCTCTATAATATGTGTCATCCTCTCTCGAGCTCTGACACGTTTAGTCAATTGAAGTAGCACCTACTCTCGTGGTACGATTATCAATTGAATCTTTTACTTGGATCTTTCTATCCAATCGCTTTGTAGCAACCCAATGTGAATTTCAAAAACCCTCAAGAATCCTAAGACTGCTCTCGTGAATTAGGATTCTAGTTTGAATAACTGAATGGTTGGATAGTTAGGTTCACCTCTTGGTCCTTCCCCAATGTATCTAAGAGGTTTAATTTGTTGGCCAGACAACTCACACGAATAAAACTCAATTTAATGATTCAAATCACAACACTCAATGAAATAGAAGTAAGAACAAATGTTTATTGAATGTAAAAAGGCATAGCCCCAATTCTAGAAACAAAAGGAATTACTCACTCATGATGGAGAAGAGAATACCAAATTCTAAATTAGAAAATTCTAATGTAAAGTGTAAAGTGTAAAATCCTTGAGGGAGAATCCTCATTTAACCTAATTACAAAATATTGGGCTAAGCCCAACAAAACAAATCTAAAAAATAGAATATAATCTAACATATATGACTTCTTTTAGCACTTCAATTGGTCTTCGCATAGCTTCAACATTGATTTCCATCTTCTTGCATCCAACCTCTACTATTTTTGGCTTTAATTCATCCAAACTACACAACATAGCCAAAAACATCCACTCTACCCGAACAAAGAGAAATAAAAGCTAAAAACAATCCTAAAGTCCTAATTATGTCCTAAAATGGAAGTTAAAGGCAATGCAAATGTAGCATAATTTCACAGTCATCGGGCAGTACCATCTTTCTTCTTGATCATTATCTTTCCAATTCTCTCTATCGTGATGAAACTATCATCTGCAAATTTTACCTTGGTTTTCACAAAATCATCAAGGGTAAGAAACCACTCCTTGTGCCCTGTCATATGGTTTGAGCATCTTGTGTCTAAGTACCAATTATTTATAGAGAATTGTTGGTCATCTTTTGCATTGATCATCAAGAACGCTTCCTATGAGTCACTTCCTTCTAAGCCTGAGATTTATCTTTCTGCCATCAAAAGGACTTCTTCATCAAAGCCCCCATCCTTGACTAATATGGCTTATATATCCTTGCCTCTCATATTGAGCTTCCATTCTAATGCAAAGTGGCCTCAATTTTCTACAATTGAATCATTGAATCATGCTTTTGTCTCTCTTCTTATTTCCACTGATACCACCATTTTTTCGATTACTAAACTTCTTGGTGTACCTTTTTTCATACTCGGATTTTTAGTTTGAGTCTGTTTTGTTGAATCCCTAGCCATACACACCAGAATTTTTAGTCTCATGTCTCTTATCTCCATGCCATCTTCCACCATCTCTTATTGGTTAATCAAAGTGTCCTAGATTCTTCTTCTTAAATTAGACACTAAGGACCTACTTTGATTTTCCATCACTCAAACTCTCTAGGAATCTTTGTTCATGTGTATCCAATAAGCCTTGTAGTTCATCTATCTCGAATTTTTTAAGACCTTTTGACTCCTCAATTGGTACAAATACATGATCAAACATAGAAGAGAGTGTTCTAAGAGACTTTTCAAATACACATTGCTGAGGTATCTGCTCCCCACAGTTTCTCATCAAATTGGTCATGTTGTGAATTCTGGTGAAGTAATTTGTTATCTTCTCTTGCTCTTCCATCTAAAGCAACTCATATTGTCTCCTCATCATTTGTAATCTGACCTTCTTCACCTTCACACTACCAGAGTAACATTTTTCAAGAATATCCCACGCCTCTATGGACGATGAAGCATCTAAAATTTTCTCTCAGTTTGAGGAATCCACACACTAATGTATCAAGAATGTTGCCTTGCAAACTCTTTTCTTGGCATCTCTGAATTCCGATCATTGTACTTCGCATGGATTCTCTTCAATTGGTTGAACTCCAAATTGCACAACACCTAGGCATTCTTGAAATTCAAAAATCGCATTCATTTGTATACTCCAATGATCAAAGTTCTTCCCATCGTGTATGGGAAGATTCATTGAAAACTTGTTTGCAATTGTCATCTCCTTCATTGAAAACCTTCTTGTACAGATCTGCACCGTGAACTCCACCACTTGAAGCCTCTTGCACCATCGTAAGTACCACCATAGGTTGCTGGTCATTTAGCTCTTAATACCACTCTTGGAATCTTTGAACCAATGCTTGGTTCTGTGACTTACAGAGAAAGAATGATTGAAAATGAGTTTTGTGAAAGAAGTATGTAAGGAATATGAGAAAGAATTCAAAGACTTTCTTTAATTGGTATTCATCAACTAACTTTCAAATTCAAGACCTTCTATATATAGAAAGACAAACTAACTAGCATTTCCACTACCTAAACAAACTATCTGATTAATCAGTTAACCATACTCATTAATCGATTAAGGAGTCTACTAAGGAGAATTACAATTTACTCAACAAGGATAAGATTATACTAGCAGAAGATTAGAATAAATTACATTGACACCTCTACTCCAAGTTTTAGTGAAATTATTCAAACTACCATTCCCTTGTTTAAATCTATATATATCACCCCTAATTATGTACATACATTACACTGACCATCCCTGTAAGAATAAGTGTAATTTCTTAAATAAAAAATGGTTACAAGTGTTATTCTTTTATTTTGTAAGTCTGGTATGTCGGGTTTTAGGACCGAGCAAGAAGTCTTCTCCAACGATCAAGTCAGTAGTGATTGATATGATGTAACAGAGAAATCAAAGTTAGAGAGTAATAGCAATAAGAGAGAATGAATGAATACTTCATTGTGGGGGACACTCCTATTTATAATGGTATGATGAATGATATAGCTCTTGGTGGGTAATGTTGATGTGGTCGACCACTTGAGATTGTTGGGGGTTGCTTTATCTATGTCAAGCAGATTTGGCAAGGTCGTACTCTATACATAGTTGACTTATAACATACAACAAATTTGTCATTGTCATGTTGGCACAGGGCAGGCGGGACCTTACATGTTTCTTTAATTCGTAGCTTGATAAATAAATATAGTACAACATGTATGATTATTCTAAAAATTATACATAATAGATTAAGTTCTCTCACACTTTTAGATTATGTATATATTGATAATATATATCTCAATGATGCTTACAAGTCATTTAATATCGATACTTGTCCAAAACATCTATCCTATTGACTTCAATGAGCAAGAGAAGACTAATTTGAGATATCAATTTCAACATTTTATTCTTGATATCGTTAGTCATTCAGGTTAATTTGGAAAATTCTTAACCATATATCGTTAATTATATCTTGCTTGACTGAGTAATTCGTCTTATCTTGACCATTATGGGTCACCAACTACATAAATATCATTTTCAGCAATGCAGACAACAAAGAAAATTATGAAATAAAATAGAAGATGAATTTCTTCTAGACAACATAGTGATTTATATTAAAAATGAAATAACTGAAAATTATACATCTGATCTAATCATTGTAATTAAATATCGTTGTTCCCTCTAAAGTTGAGATCAAGATTCACCACTAACCACAAGCACAATATAATAGTGTAAACCACATCTACATTATTACAGGTGTAACACCTACTCTGAACCTCATTTTAAACAATTGTGGTATGCTTATAGTATAATATCCTCAAATATCTATATACACTTATCATAAATCAATCATAATTTTATAAAATACTAAAATTTTGATTGGTGAGTTGAAAGTATCAATAATTACTTAGGAATGCTAATAGCATTATTTGGTATAGTCTTATCTTAAAAATGAAGTCTTATATGCAACTAGCGAGTTACCCATGCATTTACACGGGGTAGTATTTTTTGTCGCATGGTTAAGAACATACATATTACATGTGGATTGTCTCTCTAAGTATAAGAAAGAACTGAAAAATTTCTAATTTTGAAATTGATATATCCTTCAAAATTCAATGTCTCTCATTGTTCAACTTTACAAAGTTTAAATATATACAATATCATAGTGTGGAAGAAATTAATTTTATGATCTGGAAAATCAAAAATTGTAAATGAATTTAAAAATTGATGAGTCAATATGTTGAATGTTTGGCCCTCATTGCATTACACATATCAATATAATCAAAATTGTTGTGTTCTTTATCATCACCTAATATTATTAAGTTTAAAAATACTTGCATCAACAACTTAATACCTCATTGAATTGGATTATAAATATTTTTACTTGGAATTAAACTCAAAACATACTCATTTATTTGATTAATAATTTTAATAATTGATTGAAGTATTGTCCTTGTTTATAAAAACTTTTCATTTTTTAGTAATCTTGTAGATTTGGATAATTACTTTGAACTATAACATCTATTGGATTATCAAAATTAACAAATGTATATATCATTAGATAGAGAATGACGTAGTTATGAGAATTGTAAAAAATAAATAAATAATACAAGTCTAACTAATACAGACCAATGTTATTATATTTTTTGTTGAAGTAATTATATACAATTACTAATAGTTTATTATAATCTTTTAAAATTGTAACATTGTCTTGATTATATGTTTTATCCGTACAATTTTTACGCAAAAATATTTTAATGATCTGCAAGGAATGATAGATGACACATAAAATGATTACATGATATTAATTAAAAATATTTTAAAATCTATTTAAATGTATAATTACTACATATTCTATTTATTATATTTAAAATATTTTTTCAAAGTTTCATAAAAAATTTAATAATAACTTAAACTTAATGCCAAAAGTTCCTTAATTATAGGAAAAGAACCATTTGGTGGAACTATCAACTTTTATTTTTAATTAGTATTAAAAATGATTAATTTTATGAAATAAATTAAATGTCATCAAATTTCGTCATTAATTATAATATCATAGTTCATTCTATTAATAATATGATTGGATTCATGATATTAACGCACTTTAATGATATTAAATGAGAATGTTTTAACATATATTTAAATAATTAGTATTAAACATTAGTATTTTTATAAAATAAATTCACCATGTATTATATTTAGTCAAACAATAACAACAAATTTTCTTATTAATTGTAATATAATAGTTCATTCTTTCTATTAATAATAAGATTAGATTTCTGATATTTAATTTTAAAAAAATGATTAAATAATATTAATTATGAATGTTTTATAATCTATTTAAATGTATAATTACCACATATTTCATTTACTATTTTTATAATATTTTTTCAAAGTTTCATAACAACTTTAAAATATAATTTTTAAATAGAAACAAAATCATCGTTTTTTATCGGCAATGGTTGGGATGTTAGTATTTTTTGTAGGCAATACTCGAACTCTCAATCTCCTTCACTCCAACCCTGACCATCAAACTACTTTATAACTCATTTTCCTTATTTATTTTTTAATTTGCTATGGGTGAGGCTAACCCACAACATCATTCATTACATTTCTTAAACTTTTTCACCTTAATCACCATACCACCTTATGACTCACAATCATCGTTATATATTTGTTAATATTCATTAATTACGTTATATATTCCATAATTGTTACGAAAATTCCTTATATATTCCATAATTGTTCTGATTATTTATTGTTATCGTTTTTAATCTTCTTAATCTACAATCATCAGTATTTTGTTTATGTTATATTTCATATTGTTACTATTATAATATAGCAATTGTAAAATATAATTATAAATTTCTTAACTACATTATATATTTGATAATTGTTACGAAGATTCCTTATATATTCCATAATTTAGTTGTTCTGTCTTATAGGTCTTGGTTAATGTTGTTAATTGATTATTTAAATTTTGTAACTGATCCACAAATTTATATTCTATTTTTGTAATTGGTAAAAAAAATTATAACTATTCTATTTCTTCACGAGTTTCGATTCATATGTTATAATTCTACCAATTTATAACCATAATGAGAATTGTTTAAAATTTGGAAATCATAAATAATTTAAACAAAATATATTTCTTATTGTTACTATTATAATATTGCAATTTTAAAATATAATTATAAATTATTTATACACTCCTTAATTACATTATATATTTCATAATTGTTACGAAGATTCCTTATATATTCCTTAATTTAGTTGTTTACAAAATGATCCGCAAATTTCAAATTTATTTCTATAAATGATACAAACAATTTCAACTATTATATTTCTTCATAAGTTTTGAATCATATGTTATAATTCTACCAATTTATATCCATAATGAGCATTACTTAAAATTTGGAAATCATAAATAATTTAATATATATATATATAAATCAAATCAATTGGTTATCACAATCAAAATTCATTAGTTATATTTGTGCAAATTTATCTCCATAATGAGGAATACCTAAAATTCGGAAATCATAAATATGGAAATCATAAAATTTGCAAAGTTTTCTCCATATATGGGAATGCCAAAAAATCCACAAGCAAAGACAAAGATATTATATTATGTTATTGACAGCCCAAATAATACAAATGTCTAAGCAAACAATAAAATAAGGTAATGATGTTTAAATAAAATTTCCAAAAGCACAAATATTGAGCCAAAATGAGTGTGTTAAACACCATATATATTAAAAATTATCGAATAGAGAAAATTAATCTGCAAAAATATTTTAAGGGACCAAACTACAAAGAAAGAGAAAAAATGATAAAAGTAAAATAAGATGAAGAGATAAATATATTAATAACAAAAATAAATATAATATTGTAAGTGAATGCATATATAAATGAAGATTGAGTACATATCATAGGTTTTGAATGTTTAGTCTTCCTTGAGGAAGATACCCTTGCTTATCAGACGCTAAGGAAGAGAAATGTTAGAAGAACAGATCTACAAAATAATAAAATCAATGAGAACATATCTTCAAAATAAGAAAATCAATGATAAAAATAAGAACATATCTACAAAATAAATAAAATGATCAATGAAAAATGTACTTTAAACATAAGATTTATAAAAGAAGTATAGATCTACAAAACAAATAAAAAATACACTTTAAAGAGAATGATTGGAAGAGAAAGAAAATGATGATAATAAAGAGACATAATGAAATGAAAAAATGAAATAAAATCAAAGAAAAAGAAGATGGTTGGGAGAGAAAGATTGTTAGAAAAGAAAGATAAAGTCATAAAACTCAATAACAATTCAAATATAATTTAAGGTGTAATCATAAAAAATGCAATAATTATTTATTAAATTATTATTATAATCAAGAAAGAGCAAATATTGTGGTGAAATGTACATATGATTACCATGAAACCATTTAAAAGTTTTTTTTGTTATAGATGTGATTTTGAGTTTAAGCTTGAACTATTTATTCTTAAGACTATTCTTTCACATTGTACGGAGTCTTATCATAATCATTTTCACAAGATATTTATTAATTATACAGAGTATTAGCAATGTGAACTAAAAGTTTAAGAGTCTTAATGGAGTTTTAATAATAAAAAATGTTTGTGAGAAATAGTCTTAGAGATGATGAAATTCATCTTTTCAACGACCATTTTCCTTTTTTGGGCACTATTATGCAAGCACGTATTCAATGTATTTGATTTAATGTTTAATATGTGTAATATTTTTTATTTAATTAAATATTTCAATCCTTTTATAAGATTCTTTTGATTAGCTTTACACTAACTAAAAATATATAAATATATTATTAATTTTGTCAACAGAAATTATCGAAACTGATATTCATTAATGAAACTAAATCATTTTCTGTTTTTAATGTATGAAATAAATAAATTTATTTTGATAATAGTTATCTATTATACATAAAACTTTAGGAAGAATCTTATAAATGTAACCAAAGTAAAAACCTCAAAATGGTGGAGGTAGGTATAAATTTTCACATTATTCACAAGCATGTCCACAGATAGGGAGTATTTTTCTACTTGCATTCTTATTTTTCAAATATCAAGTATATATACAATGTTTTTATAAGTTTCTTAACTTATGCCTCTAATAATAATTAGTTTGTCATTAGATATTTTTTCATGTTAGTCAAAGTTGTTCTAAGTGACGAAGAGAGAAAATATAAATAGGAGAATGTGTGGAATAATAGTCATACATTAATACAAAATAATAATAAAAAATGTAAATATTTGTTGTAGTTATTATTGGGATATTACATAATTATAAAATTGAAATATTGGGATTATGTCACGATAATTACTAAACGGAATTGAATGAAATTATACGTGTTCAATTACCTGAATGTTCTTTAGACATATTTTGTATTCATGTAATAGTAAAAACAAGATTGAAATAAAAAAATTATGTATGTTCAATTACATAAATACTTCTAAAGTATATTTTGCCTTTACATAGCAGTATAGATGTATTACACGTTTGGTACTGAATTATATATACCATTGTAATTACACTGACGGCTTAAAAGTTAAAACACTCCAGATTTTGCACCAAACCAGTATATACAAAATGCTTTATAAAAGTGATGATATATAAAAATGACCAGAAGGAAATGTGCAACAGTTTTTTATTTCGGGACTCGATTGCCTGATAGGGATTGGGTGTGAATATTCTGCAGTGATACTAAGTAATAACGAAAACTAAACAATTAATTAAAAAGTCTGCTGTGCAGAAATCTTCTTGGTCACTTCAAGACAGAAAAGAGTTTAAATACTAGGAAATTAGGGATAGTCCTATTGGACTTGGGCTTAACATCTTTAGCCCCAAGCCTTTCATTACATTTTAGAAAAAGAAAAACAATTATTATTTAACAACATAATTATCCGGCCACTTGGATTTATGCTTAACTCTGGTGGATCTAATTGGACCTCTATCATTGCCTTCTCCTACAAGATGGACCTTGTCCTCAAGGTTGGAGAGATTTGAAGTGGATGGGCCATCTGAATGTGCAACTAGAGGTCCAATAGTTGGGACCGTGGGTGATGCACGTGTGACAGGGAGGGTGCCTCGTGAAGCATCTTGGAGTGGTGGACAGCTGGTATCCACTACATTTTGAACGGACGGCTGGATGAGTTTTGGAATCATGTGGTCAGCCGGATCCAAAGGTATGCAGAGATTCCGTGTGGGAATGGGAAAAAGGTGTCCTTGGGACAGCTGGTCATTAAGGGACACGGTTCCCCGGGTTGACCTTGTGACAAAAGTGGAACATTGGTTCCCTCAACACTTAAAGGCTTGTGTAAAGGAGCCGTTGCAATCAAGTTTGGGCCACGTGAAGCCTTGGCTAACTGTGCAGTAATTAATGTGGAGTGAGAAGCATCACACGGTTGAGATGAATTTGGAGAATCCAACCGTGTAGATTCATCCAAGCCCTCTGAACTCATTAAAGAGTTAGAACCCTTAATGTCATTCAGTTTCCCCATTTCAATTGACTCCCCTTCTGTAGAGACTTTCTTTTTTTCTTCTCCCTGGGCCTGTGTGGAACCGTGAAGGGTTTATGTTCCTTCTCTTCTATTTTTCCTTTTACTTTCCACACATGAAGAGGAACGATCCATTGTTGTATGCGACTGTTTGGAAGGATCGCCCAAAAATTTCCTTAAGAGGGAAACATGAAAGATTGGGTGTATGCGACTGTTGGAAGGCAGTTCAAGGTGGTAAGCAACTGGACCGATTATGTTAACCACCTTGAAGGGACCAAAAAACCGACGACTCAACTTATGGTGTGCACGCCGAGATACTGAATGCTGCTTGTAAGGATGTAATCGAAGGAGGACCCAATCTCCCACTGAAAAGGTAGTATTGGTTCTCCCTGAATCCGCTTGAGCCTTCATTCTTTGTTGAGCTTGTTTGAGATTTTGTTTGATTGTGACTAATAACTGGGATCTGGTGTGCAGAAGTTCAGTCACTCTTGGCTCTGTGTTGGGCGAACACACATAGTCTCTAATGGACGGAGGAGCACGACCGTATAAGGCTTCAAAAGAAGACATGTCGATGGTGAAGTGGTGATTGGTGTTGTACCAGTATTCTCCCAAGGAGAGGTAAGAGTATCATTTTTTTGGATGTGAACCTGTGAAACAACGGAGATACGTTTGTAGTGTTCGGTTAACCACCTCAGTTTGTCCATCGGACTGAGGGTGGTATGTCGTGCTGTAGCATAGAGTCATTCCCAGTAGTTTAAAAACTTCTTTCCAAAAATGGCTGAGGAAAATAGTGTCTTGATCTGAAACGATTGTCCTAGGCACACCATGTAATTTAAAAATGTCATTGAGGAACCTATGAGCCAATGTCTCTGCAATGAACTTTGTGGGTAAAGCAATATAATGTGCATATTTAGTCAAACGATTGACAACTACCCATATAACAGTATGGCCATGTGAAGTTGGTAAATGAGTAATGAAATCCATAGAGAGTTCTTCCCATACCTTATCTGGTATTCAATGGTTGGAGTAACCCTTGATATTTCTTTGGCGTGTATTTATTGTATTGACAAATAGCACACTCGCGAATGTATGACTTGGTGTCCTTTGCAAGTCCCGGCAGTAGAAGGATGCACTGATGCGGCTCAGGGTAGGTCGCCACCCGGAGTGACCAACATTTGGAGTGGCATGGTACTCTTTCAACAAGCAATCCCTCAGATCTTCCACTGCAGGTATAAATATCCTATTATTATAGAATAATAATCCCTGCATAGATGTGAAATTTGCACTCCATTTGGGATCCACTACATGTTTATTCAGAAAAGTTTGTCCTTCTGTTGTGTTGTAGTAATTTCGTAGCTTGTCAAGGACTTGAGGACAAGGGGAAGAAAGAGCCAAAAAAGTGGGCACCTCAGTGGAGTGACACCGAGACAAAGTATCTGCAACTCGGTTTGAGGTATCAGTTCTGTAATTAATGTCGTATTGGAATCCAATCAGCTTAGATGCCCATTTCTGTTGTTCTGGAGTATGAAACCCCTGTGTCATTAGATACTTTAAGCTCTGTTGATCTGTAAATATATTAAACTTGCATCCAATGAGATACTGACGCCATTTTTTTACAGATTCAGTCACCGTAAACATCTCCCGAACATAAGCAGAGGCGTGCTGCATGTGTGGTGACATTTTCTTGCTAAAAAAAAGATTAGGATGGCCTCCTTGGGACAGAACCGCACCAATGGCGATAGCAGAAGCATCAGTCTCAACATCAAAGACCACATTGAAATCCGGCAACCGCAAAATCGGGGTTATTGTCATAGCTGATTTTAAATTTGTAAATGCTGCTTCGGCAGAGTCTGACCATGTAAAACAATGATGTTTTAGTCAGTGTTGTGAAACCCGAGCCGGACGTCAAACCGGCAGAGGTCCCGTATTAGGTTTAACCGGTTTAAACGGTTAAACCGTCCGGTCTGACCGGGTGATTTCGTACATAATTAATAATTTTTATTTATAAATATATAGTTATATATAAATGTAAAACTTTATATAATTAATAATTATGTATAATTATATTGAAATAATACTTCTTTATCTTTTTTTGGACCGTAGTAAAACAAAATATTAGAACATTGTCCCATTTTTTTTATTTTTAAGTGAGCCGTCCGGTTTACTTCCCGGGTTAATCCGGTTTAACCGGGTTTAACATGGTCGGACCGGATTTTTTCCGGTTCAAAGCGGTCCAACTCTCATTCGGTTAAGACGGCAAACCAGAGCCGTTTTCAAGTCCGGTCAGCGGTCAGACCGGTCGGACCGTCCGGTCCGGTTCCAACAACACTGGTTTTAGTAGATCGGTGAGGGGAGCGGCGTGTGTGGCGTAGTTTTTAACGAATTTCCGATAAAAACCGGTGAGGCCCAAAAATCCCCTGAGAGCCGTGAGAGTACGAGGTAGTGGCCAATTTACCACTGCCTGAATCTTATCTGGATCCGGTGTAACACCCAATTCAGATATAATGTGGCCCAAATGTGAACACCCAAATTTGTCCTACATTTACTTTTTATCTTTGGCACAAAACTCAAAAAAAAATATAACATCATTTCACAATTCGTGAGAACATTTGGATAATCAAGTTGCAGATTCATATGCGGGTGGTGCTCAAAAACCCACTATGTATTCTAAATTAATTCACAATGCAACAATACATTTAGGCTTATTTCAATTTTTACATCCAGTGTGGTGGACAATCTAAAAAATAGCACTTTTTGATGCTGGACAAGAAAAATTTCAGCTTTGAAGTCTCTTTCTAAATCGAATTCTGTCAAGTTAAATGGGTAAAAGTCATATGGGTAAAAGTTGCTGCCATTGCACTTCTGTGCTTGTTTTTTATAATTCAATTATTGTCATTGGTATAAGCAATTTGATAATAACAATACAAATTGAGAATTAAAGTGTTGCTTGATTAAGGTTATAAAGAAAAAAAACATAATCCGGACATGAAGTTATTCGAAAGCAGGCACTAGTGGACCTAGAGGGTCGATCTGGTTACACGTGAACCAGTATGATTCTTAGGCAATGATTATATAATAAAACATCCAATTGGATTTCTCTTCACAAAACAAAGTAGAAATAATTCCCATGTGCATATTACAAGAACAAACTACATTTGTCAGCAATTATGGGCTCATGTGTCTATAGAAGGCTACATTAGAATTTCTGGTTTGGCCTGAAAGAATGAATTATAGAAGACTACATTAGAATTGATACTTTCAATATCAATATGATAAGTAAATAGTTAACATTAGTGTATGGCTATATGCTATGGTAGACCTACCCATAACACAAGACTTTTCTGTGAGCGATCCAAAGCTTGTCTTCCAGTAATAAGTTCCAATAATAGCACACCATAAGCAGATACATCAGTCTTTTCATCTACTATACCATGCAAAAAGAATTCAGAAGGGAAGAAGAGTCAGTTGGAGGTTACAAAAAATGATATTAAGGAGAATTATAACAAGGGCAAGCCAGAATTCATAGTATCACTCTCCAATATCAATTAGCATCAATTAACAATAATAAATCAGCATCAATTAGCAATAATAATCAGCATCAAATAGCAATAATAACCAGAATAAACAAAACGGTCCCTTTTATGACTCACAATGGGCAGCCTAGGAGTCAATCATCAGATGACAGTTTCGGCAATTCAAGAGGCTCATAAGGCTATATAAGCATACATAGCAGTCCATACTGAGACTCATACTATATCAATTCCTATCACGGGAATATAAAACTAGGCCTAAGAAGAAGGAGAAACAATTAGAGACACCAAAAGTGACGAATTTAGCAGATACATAGAAAGTGCAGGGAATGTCCAGAAACAGAAAAAATCAACCAAGTTGACATTTAAGGGATAAAAAACAGAAGGTACATCCTCCGGTAAGTTACTACCCCATTCATTTGCATGATTGTAAGCAATATGATTTACTTATTTCATATCCCAAATAATAAAAGAATACACATCTCCGCATTCCATTAAGAACATTTATATTGTGGCAATCTTAAATATAATATGTTTATGAAATATCATCGTCAAATATATTTTTTTCCTTTTTATAAACGTATTACTAGTATCCAGAAGCAAATAAATTCATAAGAACTTAAACCGAGAATCTAGAAGCAAATGAGGTATGAAAAGAGAGTGAGGAAATTGGTTACCTCTTCTCAAGTCACCATAGTAATCTGTCTTCGACATTGTGATTCCGAGAGAGGAACCAAATCACCACAACCTGAAATATTGCCAACCCAAAACTTCATGCGATGAAAATTAAGCAAATATGTGAGATTCGGTTCGTAAAAAATAAAACAAATGGAGAATAAAAATAAGGATTAAGGATCTTAACCCCATTCATTATGAAGAAACCATAAGCAAAGGATGAACAATGAATCAAAGTAAAAGAAGGTTAGTGAAAAACAAAACAAAGAGATTGAGGAGGATGATTCCTCATTTCGTTACCAGATTCAAAGCCGTCACGGACGAAAATCGAACCACCGCGTCACCACCATCGCAAGCCATAGATGAAGACGGAAGCTTTGGCTGTGCCGCCAACTCCATGGAGGCCGTCGCTGAAGGAGAAAGGAAGCTAGGGATTGAAAACCCCTCTTCTGGACTGAGGGTAAAAAACCCATATAGGGTTACCCACTTCCTATATCTTTTCTTTTTATTATTATTTAGTTATGCTTTTATTTACATTCTTGCAACTTTTGTTTTTTTTAAGTTAGTTTACTTATATAGTTGTTAGTTAATCCATCTTAAATATTTAACAAAGTAAGAGCCCATTCTTTTTAAGTTAGACGTGGGGTCTCATATAAGTGAATTATTTATTACATACACATATAATTTCACATAAAATAATAATCAACATTATATTATTAAATAAATTTTAAGGATTTTTTAATAAATTTAGTAAGGTTACGGTTTGAGTTGTCTCTAACTTCTCCGAAAACGAGAAGAAGGTCTACAACCAATGCTGTCTCTAAGCTATTAATTCCTGATATGTATAAACTATTTTATTACCAAAATCCTATATCTATAAATAATTAGAAACTATTATACTAAATAAATTTTATGGATTTTTTAGTAAGGTTACGGTTCGAGTTGTCTCTAACTTCTCCGAAAACGAGAAGAAGGTCTACAACCAATGTTGTCCCTAAGCTATTAATCATGTATATAGAAAATAATTCCTCAACCTATTTTGCTACATAATTCTAAAAATAACCCAATATTATTTTACCGAATAAATTGGGATTTTTATAGTGAGGTTATGGTTCGAGTCGTCTCTAACTCCCCGGAAATGAGGAGAAGGTCTACGACCAACACCGTTCCTGAACTGTTAGTCTCGTTGAACCAAAACAATTATATATTAACCAACTCAATAAATTGATATTTCTAAACTTACCGATATTTTCTAAATCACTAACAATTAACCAAAGTAACTAAACAATTTTCGAGGGTACCGTTTTAAATAATAAAAATAAATAATTCTAAATAAATAATTGTTAAGGGTATAAAAGTCCATGTTATTAGCGAGGGTACCGTTTTAATACGGGCGGACGGGGTGCTAATACCTTCCTCGATCCGTAATCGACTCCCGAACTCAAAATCTCTGTCTAAAGACCATTTTATCCTAATTGGGTTTACTATAGAGTTTTCTACGTTTAACCGCAAAAAATGTAGTGGCGACTCCAAATCAATCGGAAGGGGTAGAAATCGAGTTCGCCTCTCCATAAGTCGTAGAGCCGATCTTCCAATTGAAAATTGGGTCGCGACACCAAATAAGTCACTGATGACACACCAAAAATGCATTTAGATAACTTGGCATAAAACTGGTGAGAAACCAATAAATCTAAAACAATCTGTAGGTGTGATAAATGATCTGCCAGACATGAACTATAAATGAGAATGTCATAAAAAAAACAAGAACAAACCGACGTAGATAAGGACGGAGCAAATCGTTCATAGCGGCTTGAAATGTGGACGGGGCATTTGTGAGCCCAAATGGCATTACCAGAAATTCATAATGTCCGTCAAATGTGCGAAAAGCAGTCTTGTGAGTGTCTGTTGCATTGACTCTAATCTGATGATAGCCGGATCGGAGATCAATTTTTGAATAAATAGTCGCGCCACCCAATTCATCTAGCAACTCATCAATGGTGGGTATTGGAAAATGACCACGAACAGTGATGGCATTCAGTGCGCGATAATCCACATAAAATCGCCAAGTACCATCCTTCTTTTTCACCAACAACACGGGGGACGAAAAAGGACTAATACTGGGAGTTACTATCCTTTCCTCCAACATCTCTTTCAACATTTTTGTCATAATTTCTGTTGAGAATGAGGGTAACGGTAAGGTTTAACAGATATTGGGGTAGAGTTTGGTAAAAGTTGGATATTGTGGTCATGTAGTCTTTTAGGGGGTAGGCCATGTGGGGGTTTAAAAACTTGGTCATATTTAGTGATAAGGTCTTGTTTTTCTGGTTTTGTAGGGGAAGGGTTATGGTCTATGTGGTCAGTGTGCTAGCCTAAGGGTTGGAATTGAATTGTGTGTAAAGAGGCTATTGCATCCATGTGGACGAGTCGGGTAAGTTGGTGGAAAGTAGCTGGTTGTAGGGTAGATGTGTTGTCCCCCTTAAGTGTTATAGAATTGTCTCCCACAGTAAAAGTCATTGAGGGAACAACAAAATCTGAAATTACCGGTCCAAGTGTTCGAAGCCATTCGATACCCAATACCACATCTTCACCCTTGATTGGTAGTAAGTAAAAGGGAATATGGAACAGTTGGTTTTGCAGAGTAATAGGAGTATCTACACATAAACCAGTGCAATAGATATGAGCGCCATTACCGACCATGACCGGAAATTGAGGAGTTGGTGAAATTGTGAGTTGTAGAAAATGTGCCAAACGTGGCTGAATCACATTGTGTGAACTTCCTGTATCAACTTAGACTGTGACCGCATGTCCTGCAATAGAACCCGTAAACTGAAGTGTCTTTGGGGATGGTTGCCCCTCTAGTGCCTGTTCGGATAATTGAAAATGGATTAACTCCTTTGTTGGGGAATCCTCTACCCATGGCATTAGGAATTGTTTTCCTTGGCATTTATGTCCGGCAAAGAATTTCTCATCACAATTAACACACAAGCCTTGTGCACGCCTTTCATGCATTTGAGCAGTAGTTAATCGTTTCATAGGCATAATTGGAGACGAACCACTCACTGGAACAGAGGGTTGTTGAACAGTGTTACCACGTGGGAACATAGTGTTGTTTTGAATGACGGAAAATTTGTTGGTTCTGTTGTATGATGGTGGTTTAGAGTCCCGAATCTTGGATTCCACTAATTTGGTCAATCCTAAGGTCTCCGCAATGTTGAGAGGTCGCGAAATAGCTAATTTCCGTCTAATTTCTGGCTGCAGTCCAGATAAAAAACAATTAAGAATAACGTCGGGTGCTAAACCCCATATTCCGTTTCAGATCTGCTCAAACTGATGTTGTTAGTCTGCTACTGTTCCGGTTTGGCAGATTTTAAATAATTCTGCTTGATGGTTCTCATAAGTGGAAGGACCAAAACGAATTTCCAATGCTCGAGTGAAAGTTTCCATATCCTGAAAAATTGCATTGTAAAACGCCCACTTAAACCAACTTAAAGCAGCACCCTTCATATAAAAAGAAACCATATGTAGGCGTTGGTCCGGAGAAACTTGGTAAAGTTGGAAAATTGTTCAGCTTGGAACAACCAGTCCAATGGTTCCGATCCATCAAAGCTTGAAACTTGTGTTGTGTTTATGGGTGGGGGAGGAAAACTTGGGCGGCTGTAGGGATGGTGTGGGTTAAAAAAAGGTGGTACGGGAGTTTGGATAAATGGAGGATAAGTGGGGTTAATATTTGGTGGTGTATGGGTGGGGGAAATGTTTGGGGAAATAGGGGATAGATCTGGTGGTGTTGGTGTGGAAATAGGAGGTGGGTTTGTGATGTGAGAGGAAGAACCTAGTGCAGGGGGATCTGGTGGTTGTGGGGTAGAGTGTGCATACCTGTGAGTTTATCAGTGATGATGGAGCGGAGAGCTTCAGCAATGGCTTCATGTCGTTGATCTTGCTGGTCTTTATTTTCTTGCAATTTGTCAATGAAAATCTGAATGATAGTCTCATCCAACTCCTTACTTGCAGCTTTGGGAGGCATAGTGTGAGAATGAAAGCACCAAATGATAGGGATTGGGTGTGAATATTCTGCATTGATACTAAGTAATAAGGAAAACTAAACAATTAATTAAAAAGTTTGCTGCGCAGAAATCTTCTTAGCCACTTCAGGGCTGAAAAGAGTTTAAATACTAGGAAATTAGGGATAGTCTTACTGGACTTGGGCTTAACATCTTTAGCCTCAAGCCTTTCATTACATTTTAGAAAAAGAAAAACAATTATTATTTAGCAACATAATTATCCAGCCACTTGGATTTATGCTTAACTTCGGTGGATCTAATTGGGCCTCTACCATTGCCCTTGCATTATTTTTGCTATTTTCAATAGTCAAACAACTCTCTGACACCCTTAGTATAATTGCTTTCCAAATGTCAATAAATTGGGTTTGGTTGACAGTAAAGCATAAAAATCAACTCAGAAGTAATAAAAATCAATAAAATAACATGTTAAATCTTTTTGGGTAAGTCAATAAATTTGAAAGTTCATTTTTTTAAGTGTAATTAATGGTATCTTCTTATTCTATAAATAATGAATTAATCTCCTTTAAATATATAATTATCTATCTCAAAAAAATATGGATTCCATAAATGGAGTTTTAGAGAGTGCTAACAGTTAAGCATTATAAATCCAGTTTTATTTACATTAAAATATATTATTCTTTTAAGTTCTGCGTAGAAAAAGAAGAAAACTAAAATTACCCATTATGAAATAATTATAGTCAGCTTCAACCTTGTACAAGACATTAGGCATAATGTACAATAAGTGTACAAAGAATATGGGGTTTGAACAGGGGAGGAGACTCTTATCGTGAGGTTTAAGCACAGTATGAGTACTATGCAACTTGTCTCACAAACAATAATTAAAATTGATGCATCTAAAATATTATAATGATTAATGAGGGCATACCATATCATAATTGTGATGTGATATCAAATTACAAAAAATTAAGTTGCATGAGATTATATCATACTATATTGTACTGTATCGAATTAAAAAATATTTAATCACAAAATAATCTATATAAAAACAGTTACAATTTACATTATAATGATGACATTTAATTCAATCAAAACAACCACAATTAGAACCTAATTTAAAAAACTAAAAAACATAACCACTATATACATTGAGCTTAGAGCCACCCATGACCAATAAAGTATAATAAACATTAGACATTAGATTGAAAAACCCCTTGCAAGAGGGACCAAAGCTATCACTCCTAGAGTCCACAGTCCACCTCTTGGAACAGTGAGATGTCAAGAAAAGGTCACTGCAAGACAAAAATCTAGTTTTGGTATCTACAAAAATATATAAAAATAATAATACACAAAAACAAACAAGGTCCTTTGGGTCCTACAACCACCTTTCACTTTCACTTTCACATTACTGTTTTCAATTTTCCTCTCTTTTCTTACACCATGTGCCCTTTGCTTCTTGCCTCTTCCTTAAATCATATGCATCATTAATTTTCACATTGAAAAATACTCATTACACCATGAGACCTACTAACACGCCCAACGCTCCCACTCCAACACCGCTTCCACCACCGCCTATGGCGGTGAGAGGTGTTCCAACTACCAAGCCAAAGCGGCCACCACGGCCACCCTCAGGGCGAACCAACCTAGCCTCATGCATCGTCGCTACGATCTTCTTACTCTTCATCATTATCGTCATCCTCATCGTTTACTTCATGGTATTTAAACCACAAGACCCTAGAATCGCCGTTAGCTCCGTTAAGCTCCCGTCATTCTCCGTCGTTAACGGCACCGTTAACTTCACCTTCTCACAATATGCTTCAATTAGAAACCCTAACCGTGCCGTTTTCTCCCACTTCGACAGCACCCTCCAGCTCATCTACTCCGGCACGCAGGTCGGGTTCATGTTCATTCCCGCCGGCGAGATCGACGCCGGAAGGACGCAGTACATGGTCGCCACGTTTTCTATTCAGTCGTTTCCGTTGTCGCCTCCGGTTATCAACGTGGGGCCCACGCTGGCTAACGGTGACGGTGCTGGGTTTGATTATGGGTTGAGGATTCAACCGACGATGGAGATTGAGTCGAAGTTAGAGATGGCGGGGCGCGTGAAGGTTTTGCACTTCTTCAGTCATCGCGTGGTGGCAAATGCCGGTTGCAGAGTCGCTATTGCTGTTACCGATGGTTCTGTTTTAGGTTTTCACTGTTGACACTCTTATGATTTTTTTTTCTGGCTTTTTATAAACATTGTGACTGTAGAATTTAGTAGGAGTATATCTATGACAGTGATCTACCTCAAGGTAGGGATCAAAATTAAAATTGAACTGTAAAAATGATTTTGCATTTTGTTTTCTTGTATGCAACTATCCAAGGTTTTTTTGTTATTGTTTGTTCTTCAACTAATTTTTTGTTGGTATAATCATTATTTCTCATCCTATAGGGATGCAGCATGTAATGTCACTTACATTAATCGAACATTTCACTCTTTGATCTACTTAGGAATCTTAGGAATCTTACATCTCTAGAATAACACATTTTGTTTCAATGGATTGAAAAGACTGTTTTTGTTTTGTTTTTTGAATCGTGAATGTAGAATCTAGTAGGAGTTATATAATAGTGATCTACCTCAAGGTAGTGATCAAAATTAAAATTGAATTGTAAAAATGATTTTTCATTTTGGCTTCTTGAATGCCTGGTTTTTGTCATTGATTGTTCTTCAACCGATTGAATTGGCTATTTTTTATTATTTTATCAATATTACTATACTCAAGAACAGGAAATGTAATCATATGTAATATGTTTACAAATATGTTATTTGTACAACTACATCCTACAACCATTTCCTATGATTTCATGCTCCTTTCTAAAAGTAAGATGTAGTTGTACAAATAGCATTATTTATACTTTAATTTTTGAGAAAAATTGTTGGTGTAATGTACTATGGGTGTGGAGTTGGGACTAAGCAAGGAGTGATTTACCAAGGTTCTTTTTTTATACAAGTTAAAGGGGAATGGGGTCATGAGGGGTGGCCAAAAGTGGAAACGAATGATGAGTTTGAAAGGAAGGAGGGAGGGAAGCTCTTTTTGCTTTTTGTGAGCTTTATTGTAGGTTAAGCAAAGTTGGATACAAAATAGCTTATATTAAGGAGTTTGATGAGGTATGACCAAACTAATTACACAATTATATATCCATAAAAATATTGGGAATGTGTATCCACTATAATAATAATTAAATTGAGTGCGGATATATATTCTAATTAGATTGAGAGGAGTATTATGATTTAATGGGGACGAGCATGTTCATAATTTTTTTAATAAATACTTTGTTTTTATTAATTTTAGATTATATAATCTAATTTAGTATGATTGAGTTTATTACATGTATTATTATTCATATAATAAATTTTTATAATATATAATTCAAATAAAAAATTGTATATATCCCTCATTGAATTAAGAATTTATGGAAGGATAAATTGTTGAAAGAAAATTAGTGAAACTTAGGGTTTGAATTTGTTTACTCACTCATAATTTGAGAAATTATTATATTCTTTAGGACTAAGATCCTCAGTATTGGTCTTGGAACATAATAATTTCTCATCACAATTCATTTACAAGGCTTAATAAATGCTCATTTTCATCAGACCTTAAAAATAATTTCAAGGGTTCCATACTTTTCCTTACTCAAATAACACAAATTTACTTTAAAAGATAATTTAATTGACTAAGTCTTCACCTTTTGAGGTTGGACAGAAACAAAGTAATCAACTAACTCAATCATAAACCTTAGGTACAATGACAGACTCCATTATTGTTTTGGGTAATAAAAAAGTCGAACAGAAAGCAAGTGAGTTTTTATAGGTATATATAAGGAAATATGCAAAAAATTATTTCTTTCCTCACTCTATGCTATCAAATTAAGTTAATATTTCTTCCAGGAACTTTAGGGATTAGGTCTTTATTAGACAATTCCATTTAATGTTTTTGATTAAAACATCCCTTGATAATAAAATTACTAATTTAGAAGAAATTAAAAAAAGAGTGAACCATTTCACTATTAAAAAACTAAGTAAGAGACCAAAAAGGTCAAAGGTTTTATTTATGTGAAACAAACTTGTAGGGAGGAGTATCCCCACACTTCGAAATAGATCACTTCTTTAGCGAAAAAGATGCTCCAAAAAAGAGCCCACCTTGATTTGTGATGGATATAGTTAATGGGCCGACCATTCCTATAAGATCGTGAAATGCGGCTCGCTTTGCGTAAATTGATTTGTGATGTCCAGCAGTAAGAAGTCATAAGAAATTTCTTCTTTTATCTATGACAATGACACATTGCCATCTTCGTAATAACAACCTAACTATCCAAGACACTAATGTAGAAACATCTACTCATCTGCCACTACCCATTACAAAGAAGAAGAAAGAAATTGCATATCTGCAAATATTTTAGAGTCAATCCTGGTCGATAATATTTTTTTCACAGTAAGTTTTAGTACCAAAACAAAAAAACCAATAAGTCCCTAAAATTTAAAAGCGAACATATGTAACATTTAATGAATTTTAATGTGACAAATAGTTTAGTGATACAAATTAATCTCTGGGAAAGAGTATTATGATCATATATGGATTTTAAGTACGAAATTTACTAAATATATGGTCTAATTGTTGTTTCATTCTCAAATGTCAAAATAAACTGACTGAATAAGATATGGATATACACTTCAATGGACAATTTTGACAAATGTGAACAAACAATGCAGCAAGTAATTTATATTAAATGAGGGCTTAATTTGATGTACCACCTCGAAAATACAATTAAATAGTAATATAATATGGTTTCAAAACATGCCAATTATAGCAAACCAAAAATACTTTCTTTCTAAACTGTCAATTGGTTATGCTAGCAAAACCAAGAAGAATTTCTAAACTTGTGATTGTCATGATAGTTTAGAAATTCAATTTGATTTGTTATGATTAACAAGTTTTAAAACTATCCACTAACTACTACTTAATGTTGGATTTGGGCTCCCTTCTTATATGGAGAAAGACTCAATTGGTCAAAGCCCACTTGTACGACTTAATCTAGTGGATATGGGTCATATGAGGCATGAATGTGCAATCAGTTTTAGACAAAAGGATGCAATAGAAAACTGAGAGAGAAGAGAATTCAGCCCGTAGGGACTTATAACAGATGTGGGGAATTCCCAACTGCGTCTTTGTTCACTGTTGGATCGAGCTGAAATTTGGAAAACAGGTTCACACCTTATGGTACTTCATTTTGAACGGTTAGATCGGTAAAAAGTCATCTGAGGCGTTAGAAAATGAGTTATTACAGTAGCTATTTTTCTACAACTCTTTTGTTCTCATTTTCAAGCTTGTTGCTCTGTTGTATATAATGTTGAACACGTTTTGTGTTGTATTTTATAGACTCTTGTATTCCTAATTTGATCATAGTGGAGCTTGATTGACTCACTTGTGCCCGTGGTTTTGACTTCTCTTGGGAAGGTTTTCCACTTTAAAAAAATTGGTATCCATTGCGTGTTCTTAGTTGATGTGTTGTTTGTTATTGCTCCTCATAGATTCTAGCAAGTTATGGAAGTTATAATTCGCTGCATATACTCTGTTAGAGTTTTTCATTGTTATTGTGTTGAATTTCCATCAAAGTGGCATATGAGCTCTTTGGTTTGAGGTTATTTTATTTGCTTAAATGATGGATGCAAATACACATAGAATGATATGTTTGAATGACATTAACTATCACTTTTGGAAAGGAAAGAAGGGCAAGCAGAACAAGAAGAATCACGATGACGATGATCGTATTACTACTGCTACTTGTGACGATCTTATTGTTCTTCGTGATCATGATTCGGTTAATCTTGTATCAAATGAGAGCATGCCAATAATTGATAGTAGTGCCACACTGCATGTTAGATCAATGAAGGAGTTTTTCATATCTTACACTTCTGGAGATTTCGTAGTGTTGAATATGAGTAATATGGTGTGTCAAAGGTAGTTGGTATTGGTGACGTTTGTTTGTATAACAATATGGGAGTGCAGTTGTTGTTGAGAGAAGTTAAACATGCTTCAGATGTTTGCTTCAATTTGATTTCTAGGAAGATGCTTGATGATGGTGGTTATAATAATCACGGTTCTAGAAAATGGAAACTCACCAAAAATAACTTGGTTGTAGCCATAGGGTGACCCATCAACTATTTGGAAATTAAGGTTCCTGTTGGGAACAAGCGAACAATCAAATAGTAAAGAGTATAGAGACAAGAGAATAACACAAGAGATTTAGTAACGAAGTTCAGCCAATTGTGCCTACATCTCCGGGAGCGTTGAGCAGCTACCACTATATATTATTAGAGAATTAGGATTAGTGTTTAACTATTCTTCTCCTTGTTACATTAGGTTTACATAACATAAATATATAGCCCTCTACCCCAACCCCTTTACATCTTGTATTGTTGTTATCTAGAGATATGAGTCATTGCACAACAATCTCCACCTTGGCGAATATCATCAATCTCCATCTTCCGCCATTGGGTTGGGGGTGCTCTATAGTCCAGCATCAGTGAATGTTCAGCAAGCTCAGGTAATGCTTGAACTTGTCCACAATAACCGGTTTCGTTATCATATCAGCTGCATTTTCTTAAGTGTGAACCTTCTGCAATAGTATCTGCTCACAAGCTACCAACTCTCTGATCTTGTGAAATCTCACATCAATATGTTTGGTCCTAGCATGCTACATCTGGTTCTTTGCCAAAAAGATAGCACTTTGACTGTCACAATGCAGCGGAACTCCATCTTGCTCAATGCCTAAGTCATTTACCAACGCCATATTCCATAGGGCTTCCTTACAAGCTTCACCAACTGTCATGTACTCTGCTTCAGGCCTAACTTATTCACCAGCCCCATAAGCCATAGGGCTTCCTTAGAAGCTTCACCAGTTGCCATGTACTCTGCTTCAGTTGTGGACATAGCAACAACAGACTGAACTGATGATCTCCACATAATTGGTCCACCTGCAAGGGTGAAGACAAACCTCGATGTGGACCTTCTATCATCCAAGTCCCCTACATAGTCCGAGTCAACATAACCAATAATTGAAGGCTTACTCTATTGGCTGCCAAACATGATACCGAGACAAATATCTAAAAATCCATTTGACTGCTTCCCAATGTTGTTTCCCTAGTTTTGACATGTACTTGCATAATTGACTAACTGCTTGTGCCAAGTTCGGTCTAGTACAAACCATAACATACATCAAGCAACTCACTGCACTAGCATATGGAACCTTTGACATGTACTTCTTCTCTTCATTTGTCTTTGGACACTGATCTAGGGAAAGCTTGAAGTGATTTGCCAATGGAGTGCTCACTACTTTAGCATTGCTCATATCAAATCTCTCTAAGATCTTTTCAA